>NC_138303.1:86750000-87082500 GCF_965601325.2 Salmo salar | reverse complement strand
CGTAAAGAGCACACTTCTCTAGCGTGCCAGTGGTCATCGAAGGGGAGCATTTGCCCACTGAAGTCAGTTACGACGCCAAACTGCAGGAAGGTAAAGACCCTGGTGAAGACAACGAGCACGCAGATGAGCTTCCTTGAGACAGCTTCTGACAGTTTGTGCAGAACTTTCTCGGTTGTGCAAACCCACAGTTTCATCAGCTTCTCGGGTAGCTGGTCTCAGACGATCCCGCAGGTGAAGAAGACAAATGTGGAGGTCCTAGGCTGGCGTGGCTACACGTGGTCTGCGATTGTGAGGCCGGTTGGACATAATGCCAAATTCTCTAAAACAAAGTTGGAGGTGGCTTATGGTAGAGAAATGTACATTAAATTCTCTGGCAACAGCTCTGGTGGGCATTCCTGCAGTCAGCATGCCAGTTGCACGCTCGCTCAAAACTTGAGACATCTGTGGCATTGTGTTGTGTGACAATACTGCACATTTTAGAGTGGCATTTTATTGTCCCTAACACAAGGTGCACCTGTGTAATGATCATGTTGTTTAATCAGTTTCTTGATATTCCACACCTGTCAGGTACATGGATTATCTTGGGAAAGGAGAAATGCTCACTAACAGAGATGTAAACAAATTTGTACACAACATTTGAGAGAAATAAGCTTTTTGTGCTTACGGAAAATGTCTTTGCTCTTTTATTTCAGCTCATGAAACATGCGACCAACACTTTACATGTTGCGTTTATATTTTTGTTGAGTATATTTTGCATTGATAAATCAATATAATCTCAGTGACTGTTCAAACAATAAACCAAACAACATTGTGGCCTTATTAGAATCCCCCCTAAAATGTATTTTGTTTAGAAGTGATAATGTTATTCTATTTGAAAACATAAAAATAGATAGCCATGTGACATTCTTTGCTAATGTGGGACCGAATAAATTGAAGCAGCTTATCAAATTGGGATAATGTTGTAGGCCAACTTGCTAGCAAGGGAAGACAACAAGACCAATCCCTTGAGCAAGGCACTTAACCCCCGCACAACAACAGCTCCCCGGGCACCAACACCTCTCCAAAAAAAGATGGTAAACAGTACCAGTCAAAAGATTGGACACACCTACTCTTTCAAGGTTTTTTTTAATTTTTACTATTTTCTACAATGTAGAATAATAGAGAAGACATAAAAACTATGAAAAAAAGTGTTAAACAAATCAAAATATACTTCTTCAAAGTAGCAACCCTTTGCCTTGATGACAGCTTTGCACACTCTTGGCATTCTCTCAACCAGCTTCATGAGGTAGTCACCTGGAATGCATTTCAATTAACAGGTGTGCCTTGTTAAAAGTTAATTTGTGGAATGTCTTTCCTTCTTAATGCGTTTGAGCCAATCAGTTGTGTCGTGACAAGGTAGGGGTGGTATACAGAAGATAGCCCTATTTGGTAAAAGACCAAGTCCATATTATGGCAAGAACAGCTCAAATAAGCAAAGAGAAATGACAGTCCATCATTACTTTAAGACATCTGGAAAATTTAAAGAACTTTGAAAGTTTCTTCAAGTGCAGTCGCAAAAACCATCAGGCGCTATGATGAAACTGGCTCTCATGAGGACCGTCACAGGAAAGGAAGACCCAGAGTTACCTCTACTGCAGAAGATAAGTTCATTAGAGTTAACTGCACCTCAGATTGCAGCCCAAATAAATGCTTCACAGGGTTCAAGTAACAGACAGGGTTCAAGTAACAGACACAGGGTTCAAGTAACAGCCTTTGTGGTCGAATTGCAAAGAAACCACTACTAAAGGACACCAATAAGAAGAAGAGACTTGCTTGGGCCACAAAACACAGGCAATGGACATTAGACCGATGGAAATCTGTCCTTTGATCTGATGAGCCCAAATTTCAGATGTTTGGTTCCAACTGCTGTTTCTTTGTGAGACGCAGAGTAGGTGAACGGATGATCTCCGCATGTGTGGTTCCCACCGTGAAGCATGGAGGAGGAGGTGTGATGGTGTAGGGGTGCTTTGCTGTTGATACTGTCTGTGATTTATTTAGAATTCAAGGCACACTTAACCAGCATGGCTAACACACAGTGGAGGCTCATCAGAGGAGGAAGGGGAGGACCATCCTCAGTGAAATTTTATAAAATTAAAATTGTGAAACATAAAACTATACTAAATATATTAATATTTCACAAAATAATTGATTAAAAGACACTGTTTTGCAATGGTCTACAGTAACTTCAACAGCACTATCTGGGGTAGCACCATGGTGTAGCGAGAGCACAGCTAGCGTCCGTCCTCCTCTGGCTACATTGACTTCAATACAAAACCTAGGAGGCTCATAGGCCTCACCCCTTTCCATAGACATGGTAATTATGACCACTTCCGGAGGACGTCCTCCAACCAATCAAAGATTTTGCAGTATAAACTGACATGTTGTCCATCCAATCATAGAATTAGGATCAGAGAATGAACCTAAGCTGTGTTCTAATACCCATACTAACATACTATATACTACATACTTAATGAGTATATACTACATACTATTAGTTCATTTTAGTATACTGTAAACAAACAGCATCCTTTCAGTTGAGCGTATTAGCACTTCGCCTGTCTACGGGAAGTTGATGCTGTTGCTATGCAACCTCTTGCAAGCTAGTTAGCATAACAAATGACTAGTTAGACATTTTACGACTTTGGGTGTGTTCTTAAATTCAATCTGGAGTGCCAGAGTGCGCTCGTAAATTCAGTGCGTTTCGCTCTCGGAGCACACACTGTAGGGTTGATTTCAACGTTCTGACCTTACAACGGCAGTCAAGCACCCAAGATAACATTGGCGTGAGTGGGCCGTTTTCTCCGCCAGAATGGTAGAATGGCCAACGCTGCAGAAAATGTTGTGGACTTCTTGTTGAAGAACCCCTTTCATTCTCTGGGGTACGCGGAAAAGGTGCAAATTAAAAGCGGGGGTCGACCTCTGATCAGTTTCATGAAGAAGGATGAAAAGGTGAGGGTGTTCAATACCAACTGGTATCAAAAGTATAGCTGGTTAACAGGGAGCCTTTCATTGAGACGCCTGTATTGCTGGCCTTGCCTGTATTGCTGGCCTTGCCTGCATTTTGGAAAGTCAGAGCCTTGTTCGAAAGGTGGGTACAGTGACCTGAAAAACATTGATCGTTCAGCCAAACGGCAAAACAAAAGCAGGGAGCATATAAATGCCCACATCAGATTCAAGCTTCTGGGAAAAAGCTGCATCGATCATGATGAAGGTCTGCGTATTCAAACTGCACAACACAACGAGAAAGTAAGAAGAAACAGGGATGTTATCAAACTGCTTATTAACGCCACTGCGTTTTTGGGCGTGCAATAATTTGCTTTTAGAGGACACGACAGGGAAAGTTCCGCCAACAAGGGCAACTACAAGGAGCTTGCAGAGGTAATTGCGCGTTACGATGGTTTACTTGCTGAACATATGTAACTTTCGACTGTCTTTTCTGGGATGTCGAAAACAATTCCGAATGAT
Source organism: Salmo salar (assembly GCF_965601325.2). Lineage (NCBI taxonomy): Eukaryota > Metazoa > Chordata > Actinopteri > Salmoniformes > Salmonidae > Salmo > Salmo salar. Next base: position 87,078,996 of record NC_138303.1, on the reverse strand, counting down.
TTGATAGCTTCCATCGCATCATCCATTAAAAGTTAGATTAAAGAGAGGTTTACACAGCGCATTTTTTCTTGTGCGCTCAAGTAGACTTTCCACTTTCCTCCGGTATTTATTAAGCAAAGATGATAATACATAATCATTCCGGACAGACACAAGCAAAAACTCATGATATAAATGTTGCAGCAGCCTAGGCTACACCGAAACATTAGAAATCTGACATGCTGTATGGGATGAAAAATAGACTATTTTTCAGTCTGATCATCTATAGGCTACTAATAAGAGCAGTTGCATACAGCCTGTGCGCGCTGTCCATCTGGTCAGGGTATTTATAGTCCATTTGTGTGTCAGGAGAAAATGTGAATATGATCAAATTTAGTTTATATTCAAAATTGGGCTGGCTAGGCTGCCTATACATTTTTAATCCAAAATGATTAACTGGAATTAACCAATCAACATAATAGTGATGATGTGAGTACATTTTTTATAAGGCCTACAGTTGCATAGAACTGCATATTACAAACATGCATAAAGCAAGCTCAGTGTCACGGCCGTTGTTGTAAGAATCGGACCAAAATGCAGCGTGGTTTGGGTTCATCATCTTTATTACGTGAACCGGTAAAAAAAACAAAGAACAAAACGAACGTGAAGCTATGCAGTGCTCAAGGCAACTATACACAAACAAGATCCCACAACCAACAGGTGGGAAAAAGCTGCCCAAATATGATCCCCAATCAGAGACAACGATAGACAGCTGCCTCTGATTGGGAACCATACCAAGCCAACCTAGAAATAAAGAAACTAGAATGCCAACCCTAGTCACACCCTGACCTAACCAAAATAGAGAATAAAGGATCTCCAAGGTCAGGGCGTGACACTCAGCCCTGTGAGTTCTATTGTCTATCAGTTGTTGTCTATGTGTCTGGCTAGAGGAAATCCCCCTCCTAATCTAGTCTAAATATCATTTATATGAACAAATATAAGATAGCTGCAGTTTGACAGAGTTTTTCTCCACCCCCAGGGCCAGGAGTTTGTTTCAGGAGTTTTTTTTAAACCATGTGACCTGATTAGGACAAACTGGTCGCATCATAGCCCATATAAAACCTTTTTACAACTGATTAATCACTGTCATACCTTACAAGGTCCAGAGTTTTCCTAGTTAGGTTAACATATAAGGAAAAACTCCAGGCCCAAGGGGGTAAAAATTGCCCCACCGCTCTGGGACCTACGGTGGCACCAGTCTGCTTGCAGTTGTCAGTTATCGTCAGGTATGTGGATGATCAGGGCTTTATTCAGGAACGTTTCTTGGGCTACTTTGATGTGTCAAGAGGGCGAGATGCGTAGTCTGTGTTTTACTTTGTGAATTTTGAGATGTCTGAGTTTAACTTCATAGAGCAACTCGTTGTCAAAACCTATGATGGCGCAGCTGTCCTGTTCTCTGATTAAGAGGTGATGACTACTCCACTCCAATACCATTGTCAACTTTCTCCTGACATTAACTGAAGCCACGTCTCCTGTGCCCGCTCATCCAATGGCACATTGAATGTTTCCCCTCCAAGCACTGTGAGTGCCCCTATCAATTTTCTCTCATTACTGTATGTAGAGTCAATCACATACACAAACACAATCACATAACTACACATCAATGATTTTACTCCTTGCTTGGACTAACTCATTCTTGGCTCTTTTGTCTAACTATGTAGTGTGTTGTGTTTTTTGTCTTCTCGGTCAAATACTGTCCTGCCCTGGTCAAGCCTCTGAACACCTCAACTCATGCCTCATACCCTCATCCAATCACTGCTGGGATCCCTTTCCAACACTGTGTAAGTAGCCCTCTTATTCCCATTCCCCGTAATATTGTACTATAAATGTCTTTATTAATTACTTTAGGTTAAAATAATTAGTCTTTGATGATTTTTGAAACACACTTTGTCTTCTCCCATCCTCCTCAATTATTCAAGTCACCAGCCTTCACTGCTACCACAGCATTCTGCAGCGATACGCCATCCCATCTGGTTTACGCTTAGTGGGACTATCATTTGTTTTTCAACAGGACAATGACCCAACACACCTCCAGGCTGTGTAAGAGCTATTTGACCAAGAATGAGAGTGATGGAGTGCTGCATCAGATGACCTGGCCTCCACAATCTCCCGACCTAAACCCAATTGAGATGGTTGGGATGAGTTGGACCGTAGAGTGAATAAAAAGCAGCGAACAAGTGCGCAGCATATATGGAAACTCCTTCAAGACTGTTGAAAAAGCATTCCTTATGAAGCTGGTTGAGAGAATCCCAATAGTGTGCAAAGCTGTCCTCAAGGCAAAGGGTGGCTACATTGAAGAATCTAAAATCTAAAATCGATTATATTTTTGTTATATTTGTTTAACACTTCTTTCGTTACTACATGATTCCATATGTGTTATTTCATAGTTTTGATGTCTTCGCTATCATTCTACAATGTAGAAAATAGTAAAAAATTAAGAAAAACCCTTGAATGAGTAGGTGTGTCCAAACTTTTGACTGGTACTGTATGTACAGTGTATTCGGAAAGTATTCAGACCTCTTGACTTTTGACACATTTTGTTACGTTACAGCCTTATTCTGAAATGTATTAAATATTTTTTTCCCCTCATCAATCCACACACAATACCCCATAATGACAAACCGAAAACAGGTTATTCGAAATTTTTTCTAATTTATATAAAATAAAAACAGAAATACCTTATTTACATAAGTATTCAGACCCTTTGCTATGAGACTCGAAATTGAGCATTATGTTTCCATTGATCATCCTGAGATGTTTATACAACTTGATTGGATCCACCTGTTGAAATTCAATTGATTGGACATGATTTGGAAAGGCACACACCTGTCTATATAAGGTCCCACAGTTGACAGTGCATGTCAGAGCAAAAACCAAGCCATGAAGTCGAAGTAATTGTCCGTAGCGCTCTGAGACAGAATTGTGTTGAGGCACAGATCTGAGAAAGGGTACCAAAACATTTCCGCAGTATTGAAGGTCCCCAAGAACACAGTGACCTCCATAATATTTAAATGGAAGAAGTTTGGAATCACCAAGACTCTTCCTAGAGCTGGCTGCCTGGCCAAACTGAGCAATCGGGGGAGAAGGGCATTGGTCAGGGAGGTGACCAAGAACCCGATGGTCACTCTGATAGAGCACCAAAGTTCCTCTGTGGAGATGGGAGAAACTTCTAGAAGGACAACCATCTCTACAGCACTCCACCAATCAGGCCTTTATGGTAGATTGGCCAGATGGAAGCCATTCTACAGTAAAAGGACAATGACACCCCACTTGGAATTTTCCAAAAGGCACCTAAAGACTCACAGACCATGAGAAACAAGATTCTCTGGTCTGATGAAACCAAGATTGAATTCTTTGGCCTGAATGCCAAGCGTCACGTCTGGAGGAAACCAGGCACCATCCCTACGGTGAAGCATGGTGGTGGCAGCATCATGCTGTTGGGATGTTTTTCAGCGGCAGAGACTGGGAGACTAGTCAGGTTGAGGGAAAGATGAACGAAACAAAGTACAGAGAGATCCTTGATGAAAACCTGCTCCAGAGCACTCATGACCTCAGACTACGGCGAAGGTTCACCTTCCAACAGGACAACGACCCTAAGCACACAACCAAGACAATGCCAAGACAACACAGGAGTGGCTTCGGGACAAGTCTCTGAATGTCCTTGAGTGGCCCAGCCTGAGCCCGGACTTGAACCCGATCGAATATCTCTGGAGAGACCTGAAAATGCCTGTGTAGCGACGCTCCCCATCCAACCTGACAGAGCTTGAGAGGATCTGGAGAGAAGAATGGGAGAAACTCCCCAAATGCAGGTGTGCCAAGCTTGTAGCGTCATACTAAAGAAGACTTGATGCTGTAATCGCTGCCAAAGGTGCTTCAAGAAAGTACTGAGTAAAGGGTCTGAATACCTATGTAAATGTAATATTTCCGAGTTTTTTATATTTATAAATTTGCTCAAATTTCTAAAAGCCTGTTTTTGTTTTGTCATTATGGGGTATTGTGTGTAGAACTTTGTGGGGGGGACAATTTAATACATTTTAGAATAAGGCTGTAACGTAACAAAATGTGGAAAGAGTCAAGTGGTCTGAATACTTTCCCAATGTACTGTATGTGTATGTATGTGTCTTTCAGAGGGGTTGGTTTTAAAAGCCAAGTCAAATTTCAGTTGGACCTTGCGTGCTTCATTCAATAGCTAGATATCCTGATATCTCCAGGAGTGTATTTTTTGAGTATATTAAGTATATTTTTTGTCTTAATCTGTTATTGTCTTGTACTGTCTTTTTGCCATCTACTTTAAGTGTTGCATGTCTTCCCAGTAGCCTACTTGGTGTGTGAACTGCTGACTGCTCATAACTTGCAGATTATTTTTTAACACAACCAGGATTAAGGGGCAGGGAAATGTATGACTGTTGTGGTTTTCATCATCAGTGGCTGTATTGGAGGGGGAGTGGTTTCTCCTCGGCAATCAGCAATTATTACCGGGAGGTGTGCTCTTCACCTTTGCAAGGAAATTATTGTTAGTACTTCAGTGTCCCCTGTTTTCTCAGCGGCACCGATAAAGTCCATCGCCGACATAGCCTATCGCCAAAACTGTTGCCGAAACAAAGATGGTTCTGCCGAGTTTTTCAAGGAAAGATAGAGAGGAAGGCTCCACAACACTCTCACACTTGATTATTTGACCTAGTATTTTCAGATCTCATTTTGCTTTTTTGTAGCTTTGCCAACTATGTGTGTGTGTGTTTTCTATCCCAGTTCGCTCTTCTCCTTGTAGGCTTTACAGGCACTCCCCACCTCTTGGCTGCAACCCTTCTAATTCAGTGTACCTTGCATGCACAACCCATGTGGAATTACTGGTCTCTGGCAGCGTTTGTAACTGCCGATCTGCGGTCAAGAACACAGAGTTCATTTCAGCCTATTCAGTCCCTAGAATTTGACGGAGATATGGATCAACCCAAGAAAACACTGCTACTCCAGCAGCTCCCTCTTCATCTGACTACGTGTTCTCTCATAGTCCGAGAGCATCTGGTCATCGCGGTGGTGGCACAGGGCTGCTCATTTCTCCTATGTCGAGATTTTTTTCCCTCACTCACCTATCCATCTCATTTGAATTCCATGCTGTCACTGTCACTTGTCCACTCAAGCTTAACATTGTTATCATCTATCGCCCACCAGGTGCCCTTAGAGAGTTCCTTAATGAGCTTGACACCTTGATAAACTCAATTCCTGATGATGGCTCACCTCTCTTCGTACTGGGTGACTTCAACCTCCTGATGTCTACCTTCGATTCATTTCTTTCCAACTCTTTCTTTCCACTCCTTGCATCTTTTGATCTCACCCTTTCCCAGTTCCCTCCCACTCACAAGGCCGGCAATACACTTGACCTCATATTTACTAGAGGCTGTTTGTCTACTAATCTCACTGCAACCCCCCTCCAGGTCTCTGATCACTACTTTGTTTCTTTTTCTGTCTCCCTTTCCTCCAACCCAAGCCACTCAGCTCCTACCCAGATGGTCATGCGCCGTCACAATCTTCGCTCTCTCTCCTCTTCTATGCTATCATTGCTCCCTTCTGCTAAATCCTTCTCCTGATTCTGCCTCTTCCACCCTACTCTCCTACCTTTACGCATCCTATGACTCGCACTCTCCCCTTTCCTCCCAGCCGGCTCGGCCCTCCCCTCCTGCTCTGTGGCTGAGTGACTCATTGCGAGCTTACAGAACAGGGCTGCGGGCAGCTGAGAAAAAATGGAGGAAAACGAAACTTCTGGAGGACCTATCATCCTTCCATTCATTCCTCTCTACCTTCTCTTCCTCTGTATCTGCTGCTAAAGCCACTTTCTATCACTCTAAATTCCAATCTTCTGCCTCTAACCCTAAGAAACTCTTTTCCACCTTCTTCTACCTGCTTAATCCTCCACCCTCTCCTCCTCCCTCTCTGCGGACGACTTTGTCAACCACTTTGAAAAGAAGGTTGACGACATCCGCTCCTCATTCAGTCTATTGAGCCCACTGGTCCCACTCACACAGAACCACCCTATGCCTTGACCTCTTTCTCAATCCCTCTGACGTAAAAGAATAGACAGGTATCCCTTCTTTCTTTTCTTGTCATTTGACAAATAAAAATAATCTTGCTAGTTCATCCATAATAATCTCATCATGTAGTAGGCTAACTGCACTGTATCTGTGAGCTGTTGGCTAGAGCCCACATACCAAGACCAGAGTGGGCACATTCGCTATATAACACAACATATTTGTGACAAAACCATTAGCAGAGTTGAAAATGTGATGGAAACCCATTTAACTTGTATTTTCTATTCGGTATATGGGAATTTAACCACAAAAATTGTTTTATTTGCACTACGTCATCACGCACAGCCTTTTAGCCACAGCAAGTCAATTTGATGGAAACACATCTCTGGTGGGAAAATGCGCATATTGTTTTTATGCAGATTTTAGACTATTTGCATGAAACTCTGTCGCCAATTGGATGGAAACCTAGCTAATAATCCTAAATACGAAAATAGCCCCAAAACATCACCCTGCTCATATTGAAAGGTTTGGTATCACATTTTAGGCTTATTAAAAAACAAAAAATCAAAGTTGACACAATTGTTGATACAACTACTTCAAATCATTTTAATTACAACAAACATGCTGAGGTTGTAAGAATATCCTCGCATTATGACGTTTGGCTGAAATGTATTTCAGATAGCATACCATTATGAAATAAAGCCCCCCAAAATGTATGCTTGTAGCCACGCATTTTGTCACAGCACCCTGAAAACCACTTTGTGGAGGTATGACGGTACGCCCTCGTCACGGTGTCAGTGTAGTTTCGCTGTAAGTCTAACAAAACCGGGATGTTCCGGTGCATAAGCCTCCACCTCCACTCCCACCCCCCCTCCCCCAGGGCCGAGGTAACACCCACCTGTCCAGCCAGGCCAGCAGGTTCTTGGCTGCTCCGATAAGGTCCACTACAGAGGTGAGGAAGTCGTTGGGCAGCCTGCGGGAGGCCCTGCCGTCATAATGGCCGCCTCGACGCCTCCCTGTGATGAAGTTTTGTAGGTTCTTTGCTGAGGCATTAAGCTTGTGGGATAGGGTACGTAGGTTCTCAGTCTCCAGTCCATAGTTCTGGAATAAAAAGTACAGTATGCTCATTGATCAGTACGCTCCCAGAAGTGTTTAACTTTAAAGTTACGATGTCATTGTCAAGAAAATGTGGATACAAGGAGAAATAACAGTAACTTCCATGGACATTGTGGTGCCAGTCAACGTTGAATCAGTGCTATTTCCACGTCATTTCCTTGAAATGACGTGGAACCAACGTGGATTATACATTGAATTGACGTCTGTGTCCCGTGGGGTCCTTGTATTTGATAGCTCATACGAAACAGTGCTATAGCAAATGTATAGTGGATATAAGATCTAAATGGCAGAGATAAATAGAGACAAAGTCCCTCCAGTAATATAATCTCATCTTTACCTCTTCATTTTTCCACCATACCAGGTTGACTGAGCTGTATCTTTTTGATCAAGTTATTCAAGTAAACATAAACTGATGATTGCCTCATCAGAGACACATTAAAGACCACTCATCTGCTACACTTTCGTTAAAGTGTACAGAGCATCATGCCGTATTCCACTCTAACCGGAATGTAGGTTGTGTGTGTACGATACTCGTCACAATGGTGTGTCTGTTGGAGATGTGCGCCTGTGTGTGAATAGCTGTCTCTCATTCTGCAGGTCTTGTTAGCAGTCATCGCTGTCACCATGGAGAAATGCCTCCTTCCTGTCTAACTCATGACTATGTAGCTTAGCCAGCCCGGTTGCCATGGTGACTCCTGGCTTTGTCACTCTTAATTACACCGAGCCCAGTGTTTCCATAGCTCCTTATTCCCTTATTGATTTTCCTCTTGCTTCATTAAAAATATCAAAGTAATACACTGCTGTCTGATAGCCTTTATGGGGGCTTCTCCATCACTAGTCGGTTATATACGTTAATGCAGAGGATGACGAGACAAAAGGCGGGTGAGAATTAAATATGCTTTACATTCATAGAAATATGCTAAGCAACACTATAATAAGGCCTTGTCTTGGCAGTCGACCCACTGTAGAGGAAACGCACCATTATGCTGCTAGGTGGTGGTGAGTACTGACCAGCTCAGCCATTTCCCTGCTATCTCCTTCCAGTGAGCCATTCAGGCAGAGAGAGGCTTCACTGCATGGAGAGGACACTTTCTTCTGATTGCTGTAATGTAATGGGAGTAAAACCCCAGTTGCCTCAACAACTCAGCAGCAGAGCCCTGTCTCTGTCTGTCTGGTCACTGCCGACTGATGAACAATTATCTAACTCCCAGCAACAAGCAACCCTCAGTTTGATGTCAAAGTGAGTCAGCAGTCACACTGACACTAAGCCAGCATTTTCTTTCAATCCATCACACTCACATAATCAACCCACCTAGGAGAGATTAATTCCTAAAATGTATCTGTTGAGAGGCTTGTCTTTCGCAAGCAGAGCAGAGAGACTGACATCTATTCAGTTGACATCCATTTTGGACGGGCCATGTGATAAGGCTGTGTGTGTGTGTGTGTCCTGTCCCTCCCGGCCCCTCCACCTGCAGCTCTCCCCCAGTGCAGTCATTACTCATGTCAGCCTCCTCTCAGCAGTGACGCAATGTTCAGCTCTAATGCACTCTGCCAGGATCAATGGGGACATGTCCCAGCAGCCAATGAGAATCACAGCACATCACCATGCTGGAGATGAGATGCAGAACACACACTATACTGTGTTAACGCATATGCACACACACACACGTTCACACACTCAAACACACACACTCACACAGTCGCACACCTATATTATAGCCCCCTATGTGAACAATCCAGTCTTCTCAACATTCACACACACACAAATCAAATTCTGACACACACACACACACACACACACACACACCCAGGCAGCCCCCACCGGACCGTCTAACTAACAGACACAGATTACATGTGTGTGGGTGTGGAGATGTTGGCCAGACAGGGTTTCAGGCAGTCCAGGCACGTTTCCCAAGCCTCTAATGATGCTCTGCTGCGGGCCGCTCTTTCACAGCGAATCATACACTAACCTCAGCTAGCTCCACACACGCCGCACACACAGGCAGCCTCACACGCACACACTCCCTCCCAGCTGCTGCTTTCTAGGCCTATGGATCCATTACCAGCCCATCAGTGAGGACGTGTGCTGTGTGGCCCCTCTCTGATTCAGTCAAATCAATACACAGCTCTTAGCTTGCTCTAACAGGGCTCTTCCCAGGCCCACGCCTGACTCTCTCTGTATGACTCATCATACACCAAGGCTAACGACACCCACTTCATGCCACCCTTACTCATGTACACAGCACAGGCTCCTGCCGCTCCACCTCTATCTGCCCGTACAAGGATATATCACCAATGAATCTGAATTAGCCTTTAGCTCCAAAGGACACAAATCATCGCCTTAGCCTCTCGCCTTAGCCTCTGGCCCTATCCTTTTTAGCCCTGTTTACTGAGCACTGTACCTGACCCTCCCCTACTCAGCAAATAACATTGATGACGACTGTAGATGAAACACATGTTGTTTTTTATAATAAAGGGACACTTTTTACTAAATTTCAATCTTGTCTGTCATGCCTTGCCATGCCTTGTCTGTCAAATGGTGCACAAACAGATCTGGCAACTAGGTTAGCTGGACATCTCCTGCATGTCTACTGTGTTCTTCCAGTTCGAGCACCTTGACTGCACTGGCTTGGTTGCACTGGAAGTCATCGATAGTAAAGTTGTTCCATCATGTCTGTGCACCAGACCTCGAACTCTACAGTCCTATCTCCTGACCATCCTTCCTGACTCCAACTCTTTATGTCTAGAACGACTACTCACCAGAGCACAGAGTAGGTCCACAGCCTCCAGGATGAGCTCCTGGTGTCCAATGCGGGTGACCCCCAGCTCCTCCAGCTCCTGATGAGTGATGTGGAGCAGCTGCTCCCCATTGATCTTCTCCCGCTCAAAGTTCTTAATGTACTGTTGCAGACAGTCATCCAGGCCTGCATGGGGGACAGACAAGAGAGCATGAGGGGGGAAACTATGTTAAGCACACCTTTGTTCTAATAGTATGTATTTGTCCCCTTTACCGTCAACATCCAAGTCATTTGCTTGGTGTACAGTGGGGGAAAAAAGTATTTGATCCCCTGCTGATTTTGTACGTTTGCCCACTGACAAAGAAATGATCAGTCTATAATTTTAATGGTAGGTTTATTTGAACAGTGAGAGACAGAATAACAACAAAAATATCCAGAAAAACGCATGTCAAAAATGTTATAAATTGATTTGCATTTTAATGAGGGAAATAAGTATTTGACCCCCTCTCAATCAGAAAGATTTCTGGCTACCAGGTGTCTTTTATACAGGTAACGAGCTGAGATTAGGAGCACACTCTTAAAGGGAGTGCTCCTAACCGCAGCTTGTTACCTGTAAAAAAAGACACCTGTCCACAGAAGCAATTAATCAAATCAGATTCCAAACTCTCCACCATGGCCAAGACCAAAGAGCTCTCCAAGGATGTCAGGGACAAGATTGTACACCTACACAATGCTGGAATGGGCTACAAGACCATCGCCAAGCAGCTTGGTGAGAAGGTGACAACATTTGGTGCGATTATTCGCAAATGGAAGAAACACAAAAGAACTGTCAATATCCATCGGCCTGGGGCTCCATGCAAGATCTCACCTCGTGGAGTTGCAATGATCATGAGAACGGTGAGGAATCAGCCCAGAACTACACGGGAGGATCTTGTCAATGATCTCAAGGCAGCTGGGACCATAGTCACCAAGAAAACAATTGGTAACACACTACGCCGTGAAGGACTGAAATCCTGCAGCGCCCGCAAGGTCCCCCTGCTCAAGAATACATATACATGCCCGTCTGAAGTTTGCCAATGAACATCTGAATGACTCAGAGGACAACTGGTGAAAGTGTTGTGGTCAGATGAGACCAAAATTGAGCTCTTTGACATCAACTCAACTCGCCGTGTTTGGAGGAGGAGGAATGCTGCCTATGACCCCAAGAACACCATCTCCACCATCAAACATGGAGGTGGAAACATTATGCTTTGGGGGTGTTTTTCTGCTAAGGGGACAGGACAACTTCACTGCATCAAAGGGACGATGGACGGGCCCATGTACCGTCAAATCTTGGGTGAGAACCTCCTTCCCTGAGCCAGGGCATTGAAAATGGGTCGTGGATGGGTATTCCAGCATGACAATGACCCAAAACACACGGCCAAGGCAACAAAGGAGTGGCTCAAGAAGAAGCACATTAAGGTCCTGGAGTGGCCTAGCAAGTCTCCAGACCTTAATCCCATAGAAAATCTGTGGAGGGAGCTGAAGGTTTGAGTTGCCAAACGTCAGCCTCGAAACCTTAAAGACTTGGACAAGATCTGCAAAGAGGAGTGGGACAAAATCCCTCCTGAGATGTGTGCAAACCTGGTGGCCAACTACAAGAAACGTCTGACCTCTGTGATTGCCAACAAGGGTTTTGCCACCAAGTACGAAGTCATGTTTTGCAGAGGGGTCAAATACTTATTTCCCTCATTAAAATGCAAATCATTTCATAACATTTTTGACATGCGTTTTTCTGGATTTTTTTGTTGTTATTCTGTCCCTCACTGTTCAAATGAACCTACTATTAAAATTATAGACTGATAATTTCTTTGTAAATGGGCAAACGTACAAAATCAGCAGGGGATCAAATACTTTTTTCCCCCACTGTATAGGATGTGGATTGTGCTGGTTTATATACCTTTCAAAGGCATAAATATGACAGAGCTGTATAACATGCAGTGTGACTGGCAGATTCAGAGTAATTGCTGTAATAAAAAAGATGCATATCAAACCCCTACCGAGCTGCTAAAAAAGTATTTTCCATTTCAGTCACTTTGTGTGTTAGTTCCTACATAATACCAGAAGCATGCTTCCAACTATAAACATGTTCGAAGTCCTGAGTGTGCTCTTACCCTCTAAGCAGAGAGAACAGACTTTTCTTTCAACTCCAGAGAACTGAGCAGATCCAGTCTACCAGTTGACCTGCTCTTTGTGTAGAACAGAGCAGAGCAGAGCAGAGCAGAACGGGAGCAGAGAAAAATGGGACTAGTCTAGGAGATCAACTGCTCTCACCACAGCGTATTAAAGCCATCCTTATCAGAGCACAGCAGAGCCACACAGACACACAGAGTCCTCTGCAGCATTCTGTGTTGGAGCCATGTACAGCGGGCCAGGCGGCACAGAGAGAGCGACAGAGAGAGAGGAGCCCAGATAGTAGCAGAGCAGACTAGCAGAGTCTCGGCTTTCAACCACAGCATCCATCCATGGCTCCCGGGAGATGAGTCATCTCCGGCGGCAGAGCGGAGCGGAGCGGGCCACAGCACAGAGCTGACCCACATTACACACACTGGCTGGGCCATGTCAACACCGCAGCACAGCACACACACATCCATGGACACGGGCATTCAACGGGACAAATTAGCCTAGGTAGATCAAAGGATGGTACATTCAAAGACATATGCTGTATCTAGATGGCTCTGCATAGTCTGTGCATAGTCAGGTGAATCATCTGAACTAAGTTCCCCATTTGTATGTGGCAAACACTTGTCTTGCCGTGTTGTGTGCTGCTGCCTAGTCCTCTGCTTCTCTGAGCACACAAACAGGTCCGTAGCCTTGAGACAGGTCCGTGGCCTTGAGACAGGCCCGTGGCCTATGTTTGTGGGAGTGAAATTTATGAAAGCATGATTGCGCAAGTGTGTGTGTGTGGTGTTTCTTTGTGTGTGTGTGCACGTGCATGTGTGTGCACACACGTTCATGTATCCATCTAATGATCATGAATGGCTGCTTTCATTTGAGAGCTTGCTGCTTGTGGGATTTCCATTCTGTTGCTTTCCTCTAGCTATCAAGGCTCCATGGCAACAGTTGCCGGGTGACCAAGAGGTAAGCCCCCTTGAAGAAGTGAATTATCAGCAGTACTTCATTATTGCCCTCAGACCTATCACAAAATGAAATAAGACAGGTATCTAATATTCATTCTAAATTACATTTTACCCAAGGGAATAATCCTGAGCCCTCAATGCCCTCAAAAACAGGTCAGTCCCTCCCTCTTACTCTCATGGGCATTGAACCTACTCTCATACACAGCAAATAGTTGTTATGAAATAGATACAGTACAGTTCAACTAGCTTGCCAACTGCTCTACCTCGAGCCACAATTTTGGAACATAGTACCAATGTAAGCCAGCATTACCAAGGCAGGTCCGCTGTCCATGGTGCTAGTTTTTCTTGACTGCCTCAATTGATGCATTGGTGTGTGTGCATACTTGTGTAGGTAACGTCTAATATTTAGATGTTGTTCTTTGTAACAAGAAGTACCAACCCCTAATCATAAAATGACATATTCACAATTATAGGGTCTCTATTGCCCTAATGATCTTTCCCTTAGAAAAATCAGGTGAGAAGCAACAGTCTCTATTGAGTGGAGTTCCCCTTTTACTTTACAACTGTGTCCACTGACCACCTCTCAAAAACCCCTCAAGAAGAAGAAAGCCAAAGCAACCAATAGCATACAGTATCCTGTGTGAATATTCTTTACAGCTGTGGCAGCACAAAGACATTTCTCAACCCTAACCCTAACCCTAACCCTTTCCTATCAGCATCCTCTCTCAACTTTCATATCAGCATCCTCTCTCAACGTTCCTATCAGCATCCTCTCTCAACGTTCCTATCAGCATCCTCTCTCAACTTTCCTATCAGCATCCTCTCTCAACTTTCCTATCAGCATCCTCTCTCAACTTTCCTATCAGCATCCTCTCTCAACGTTCCTATCAGCATCCTCTCTCAACTTTCCTATCAGCATCCTCTCTCAACTTTCCTATCAGCATCCTCTCTCAGCTTTCCTATCAGCATCCTCTCTCAACGTTCCTATCAGCTTCCTCTCTCAACTTTCCTATCAGCATCCTCTCTCAACGTTCCTATCAGCATCCTCTCTCAACTTTCCTATCAGCATCCTCTCTCAACGTTCCTATCAGCATCCTCTCTCAACGTTCCTATCAGCATCCTCTCTCAACGTTCCTATCAGCATCCTCTCTAAACTTTCCTATCAGCATCCTCTCTCAACTTTCCTATCAGCATCCTCTCTCAACTTTCCTATCAGCATCCTCTCTCAGCTTTCCTATCAGCATCCTCTCTCAACTTTCCTATCAGCATCCTCTCTAAACTTTCCTATCAGCATCCTCTCTCAACTTTCCTATCAGCATCCTCTCTCAACTTTCCTATCAGCATCCTCTCTCAACGTTCCTATCAGCATCCTCTCTAAACTTTCCTATCAGCATCCTCTCTCAACTTTCCTATCAGCATCCTCTCTCAACTTTCCTATCAGCATCCTCTCTCAACGTTCCTATCAGCATCCTCTCTCAACTTTCCTATCAGCATCCTCTCTCAACTTTCCTATCAGCATCCTCTCTCAACTTTCCTATCAGCATCCTCTCTCAACTTTCCTATCAGCATCCTCTCTCAACTTTCCTATCAGCATCCTCTCTCAGCTTTCCTATCAGCATCCTCTCTCAACGTTCCTATCAGCATCCTCTCTCAACTTTCCTATCAGCATCTTCTCTCAACTTTCCTATCAGCATCCTCTCTCAACTTTCCTATCAGCATCCTCTCTCAACGTTCCTATCAGCATCCTCTCTCAACGTTCCTATCAGCATCCTCTCTCAACTTTCCTATCAGCATCCTCTCTCAACTTTCCTATCAGCATCCTCTCTCAACTCTCCTATCAGCATCCTCTCTCAGCTTTCCTATCAGCATCCTCTCTCAACGTTCCTATCAGCATCCTCTCTCAACTTTCATATCAGCATCCTCTGTCTCAACTTTAATATGACAACAGATGACATAGATGTCCCTTGCCTATGCACTTCCCATGGTGTTTGGGGTGGAGGATTTGAGACTGAACTGAAGTTCCTAGTTGTGTTGTGTATCAGCTGCACAGAAGTTGTGCCGTAGGCAAGCCCTGCCCTTGGTGCGAAGGCTGGAGACACATCTGTGACAGTGGCGCCAGAGGCAAGCACGGCTGTGCACTTCTGGACTGACACTTGGCTGGCATAAACTATTGTGTACAGTACATGGGAAAACATAAACCATGTCTGTGTTGACACATCACAGCTCCTTTAGTTGGATGATAGTAGACCTAAAATAAATCCCTGTGCCCTGGTGAGAGAGGAAGTTATTAAATCAAACTTGTGCTCTGATGTTACAGTAACTGATCGGTCTTTCTTTGGAACATTATTTAACCATCTAGATAAGCATTCAGCTCCTCAGCCTCATTTTTTTTCTAAATGAAGGCTGAAAATAAAGAATTTGTTGTCAGTCAGCGTCTCGCCTTCAGAATGACAGAAGTCTGCCACTACTAAAGTAACGGTGCCCACAATTTGTTTATGGCAGGTAACAACAATAGTTTTGTCATCCATTTGGTCTTACCTAAGTGTTATTTCACCTCAGCTGTACTGTTGGCCAACACTTTAATAAAAACAACTATAGGTAAGTATGCTTTCTCTCATAAAAATCTTAATGTTATGGTAGATAGTGGAGAATTTGACTAATACTCCTGAACATAAGGCATCTTTAAAACATACTGAATAGCATAACGCCAACCATTTTGAATTCAGTATAACAGCATATCTAAAAGATGAAATTGACTACTGTGTTGCAAAAGCTGCTGTACAGTTCAATAACCTTGCAACCTGCAATATGTTCCCTATCCATATCCACAATGCTGAATTGCAGTATCAATGTAGTAATGTGAATCATTGTCTAGGTCAACACATTATCAGATGAAATAGGTTCGCTGTCCATGGTTCTAGTTTTGCGAATACCTCAATTGTTGCCAACACTGTGTGTGTGTGTGTGTGTGTGTGTGTGTGTGTGTGTGTGTGTGTGTGTGTGTGTGTGTGTGTGTGTGTGTGTGTGTGTGTGTGTGTGTGTGTGTGTGTGTGTGTGTGTGTGAGAGAGAGAGAGAGAGAGAGAGAGAGAGGGAGAGAGGGAGAGAGAGACAGAGAGAGCACCTGTCTTTATGGTATGAGGTAATCTAAATGTGAACATTATATAGGTCAACTGATTGTTTTACACGTAATGCGTTGGTCTCAGTATCTGGTTGGTGGTCTAGAAATGCGTTGCCTATCAGGCCAGGGTGATAACTACACTAAATAGCGCTTCCATCAGGGTTGGATACACAAAATGGCACACGTTCAATGTTTCAATGCAAGGAATAGCACCGTTTTAGCTCAAAACACCTCCATTGAACCATTCATTTAGAGAAAAGAGAAAAGATGTGCACATATCCATGTTAGTCGTTTCCAAATGTACTCTGTCAAGCAAATGAAAATAAACATGTTGTATAAGCATTACCTTTCATCCAATCCAGCACTTGCTTGGGTGTCCATTTGCTTATAGGTTCCATCACCAGAGCCATCATCGATGTCTTTAAATCCTTCAAACGAGGACTTGATCGAGCGTGAAAATCGTGTTAAAAATCAGAAATGTTGTATCGGTATACAAGAGAACACATAGCATAGGTGCACCTTACTGGGTAAAGGCATGGCTGGTGACAGTATCCTGGGTAAGGAATGCGATGGTGCAGTCCACGCGCTCACAGAAACGACTCCCCCGCCCATCTCTCTCTCTCGCCCTCTCTCTCTCTCTCTCTCTCTCGCTCTCTCTCTCTCTCTCACACACACACACACAAATGTACCTGCCGACCACTGTGTAGAGAAGCGAGTCACTCTCTGAGTGAGAAACTCTTGCAACCCCTCCCTCCCCTGCACACCGCAGCATCACATGCTTCGTTCCAGAGACAGAAGGAATGGTGCAATAATACATAATTACCTGACGCCTTTACAGAGAAGCAATGGCAGCTGAGCGTGATGCATTATATTTCGATTGGACATTTCTGTTAAATATAATATCTCCAATTATAATACCGTTATTATCACAAATATCTTCACCTCCTTAACTGACGTCATTTCCAGCCCATTTGAGTTGGAACCGAAACGAATCTATTGTGTTTTAACCATTACAAAACTAGTGATGCTTGCATCAAGCCTGTATGGATACAGTATGGGGGGAAACCATACCAAACTGGGTCACCCTGAAATTCAAGTAATGATTCTAAATTGAAATAATAATTATAAAACAAAACATGAAAGACACAATTGATTGTCCAAGTCGTTTTTTAAAGTTAATTACAAAATACCTCAGTTACTGTAAAACCACATCACATCATGACAAATGGTGGGATGTGTGCTAATCACTTCTGTCTAAAGTCCCCATGCTTTATTATTAGGAAAATAAATGTAGTACATAATTATTGAGCTATAGTCTAATGAACTATTACAACTATAATCAACTATTTATGGTGTGTGCACACTGTATGAGCCTGTGTCCCACTATGGTATGGTTAATAATTCAGTCCTTGCTATGCTGGGCAGCATGATGACACATCTTTACCTAATACTGTACCTGCTAAGCCTGTTACTGACTCCTTGAAGATCTGGCCATTTCTTGTATCTTTATTCAAGTCTCCCCATAGGTTTCACTTCATGGTGATAAATGGAATAAACCTCAACATTTTCTTCTGCAAAATGATCAGAGGTATGGGAATAGTCACACACACACTCTCACACACACACACACATACACACACAAACATGGTCACCACTCTCCCTAACCATTACCCTCTCCTCTGCTGCTCCAACAGTGCCATGCTAATAGTCCTTGGCATGGCTGCTGTATGACCCAGTGGCTCCCGACAGGGTGTGAAGTGGTGGCATTGGCTCTCACTCCTGACACACACTGGTTTACTGTTAATCCTCTCAGTCTAGTTCCCAAGCAGCATGCCACTATGATCACTAGCAATGCCCAGATGGTCCATCATAGCAAACCCCTAGAGTAAACATGTGCTTAATGTTGTTCAATACTGTTTTCCACATTAGATGCACCCAACAGAAAGAAAAATGCATGCATACCTAACACATGCTATCACATAGTCACACTCACGTAAACCCTGACAGCCATACATCCCTGCTGAGAATTCTGAAATTAACCTACCCACAAGTCATGCCAGTGATCCAGATGGATATTTTACAAATTAAGATCAAGAGGCTCACTCAGGCAAAATATCAACCCACCATGGCTAAACCAGTAAGTGTATATTATAGTCAATTACAACCCCCATTCCAATGGCCAATACAGTTTATTCTCCACAAGACATGACTGCAATAACTCAGTTCTTTAGCATATTAATATTTATTATTTATTCAGTCAGTCGCATTCAAGATTAAAACGCATTAGAAATGTGGCACAGCATAATATGTTTATCTGGCACAGATGTTGTGTAATATGCTTTCTTGTCAAAATGCAATGTGACACTTGCAGTAAACATGCAATGCTTATGTATGACAGCAGGTGGCAATATTTTCCTGCTTTGACAACCAAGATAGGAAAATAGCTTTTTTATTTGGCGTTTTGTAAGTCTGTGTTTAAAACAATATAATTTCAAATCAGCAGTATCTGTGAGGAATAATTTCGCAGAAACAAGATTCTTTACAAGATATGCTCACAGTTCCCTGTTTTTCTACTCTTTGTCTTTAAACTCGAAAGCTTGACATTGTCTCAGGCACCCAAGCATGACATTATAGCAACTGGTTGCATTTATGTAGTAAATATTTTGGACATTGTGGCATTTTCTAAAGCTATTTCTTTCAACAATTCAACAAAATGAGGGGATCTCCTTCCCAACGAATCAATTTAATTTTCCTCTTGAATGCAATACAACTGACCACCAAGTATAGATTCAGTGGAATGCTTTAGCATTGTCAAGTACGTTAGAGTTGGCAGACAAAGTAGAAATACTGCTGGTTTCAGTCAGGTGGGCTTCTTCCTGGGCTCAGGGTTAGGGATGCGTAGGTTGGAGATGCGCAGGTCGGGAGAGCTGAAGTTGGAGCTGGCCACGGTGCAGGTGCTGAGGTAGTGGATGACGATGCTCTGGGCCGTACTGGAGTCTAGGCCGTGGTCCTGACAGAGATACTGGCTGAGCTGCTTCACTGGTTCTGGTACCAGGCCCTGGGGAGGGGTCTGGACCAGGGGAGAGCTGCCCCGGGCCAGGCTGTCCTGCATATGCTGTCTGTACACCTCCAGCAGCTTACTCTCCAGGTAGCCGTTCAGCATAGAGTTGGACAGAGGTTCTCTGTTCAGGGTGATGATGCTGCTGTCTATGACCAGGTTACCCTCATCCTGCAGGGTTTGGGACTCCACCCGTACCCCAGGCTCCACAGGCCCTGTGGGTTCCAAGGACTCCAGCTCTCCCAGGTCTTGAGATTGAAGAAGTGGCCCTTGGAACACCTCACTCTCCAGCCGCAGGCTCATTGAACTCCTGTTTCCCACATGGTCTCCTCTGAGCTGCAGGTCAGGGTAGTCTTTGCAGAAGGTGGTGCAGCACCAGGAGCGATAGAGCTCCAGGTCACCATAGTTGTCACTGTGGCTATTGGGGATGGTGAGGGCATCACTGGGCCTGGTTGTCGCTCTAGGACCAGACTGCACCAGGCCTTCCATGTTTCCTGTGCAGCCCACACACCAGAAGCACATTTTTAAATTTGACGTTTCCAATCAAAAATGAATGAAATGATTAAACATTGTACTCATGCCTGGATGCACTTAATCTCATATGAACCTTCTAAGATGCAGCATAGCCAACTGATCCAGTGAAGCATGCAGTATTTCAGACAAATCCAAAATGCTTACCTAACATTGAACCTTGGTTCAGAATGATATTGGGAGCAGGGTGTGGTGGACGTTCCTGAGCCTTTGTGAAATCACAATCACAATCCTCTTTCCTGTACCTGAAGACTCTGATGAAGGCTTCTCCCAACATGACAACCACTACACAACAGTGCATATTATCTCAACACAACATAGCAGCAAACCACACCAACTAGGACTTTCAATTCTGTATTTCCACAGATTTTATTCCAGGACTAGCATTAATCTGGTTCCAGGAAACCACCCAAAAGTATTATGCTACCATGACATAGCTTATCAGGCTCAAAATATAAATAAATACTCAGTTTCTCTTACCAGGTCATATAAAACATAAATAGTATAAAACACAGGACAGGTGCTGAGAATATCCCTACCTCTGTTTTACAATAGATGATGTTTTCTTCAGTCTGTCCACTAATACAAGGTTTACAAGTTAGCTACAAATGTCTCTGACTGGTAAGCAGCCACGGTATTGTGCTGTCCCTATTTGTACAGAGCATCTGAGTAGCAAATGTTAAAAACAGGAAGTATTGTCAGAAATAAAGTGAGAACACTCACTACCCCTGCTCTTCAGCTGCTGCCTTCTGTGATGTAACACATCAGTTTTAGAATGTAAGGAGAACTGAAACAATATGTGACGCGGTGGCGGTCGGTGCTGTTTAAGGTGAGGGAGGACGATTCTTTTTTTTTTATGAGCATGGCCTTATTTCTTTTACAGCATATTGGATGACTGTCATTCATATTCCATTCACGCAGCTCAGTGTAACATCAATAGGTTTAGGCTACTACATGATGCTGGAATTTTCCATATATCCATCATGAGGTTGCTACAACATAGCCTATGAATGAAAGTTTACAATGTAGGTGCACAGGCCAAGAGAAAAATTAGAGTAATCAAGGTGACAGACAGTGACACATTTAACACCACCTTGCACACTCTTGCCTGCATCTAGCTGATCTAGGGTGTAATCATTAGTCCAACAGTTGCAAATGAGAGTTTCTGTTGGTCAAATTCAGGTCTGTTTAGCCCGGTTTGGTTCCGTTTGCTTCCATTTAAGAAAAGTTTTAACAGAATCGACAGAATTAATACACCCCTGATCACATGCACAACACAGTTCACTTTCATAGCAGCCACATACAAACGGCATGACCACATAATTCTTTCTCGCATCTACGCGCTCTCCTCCTCTCACCTTTTCCCTTCGTTTGTGGACTTCAGTGCACAACAAATCAGCTGTCTGTGACCAGGCGAAAATACCTTTCCAAGTCAAACCTTAATATCATAACCACTACACACAGCCTACATCACTGTCACCATATTAGCTAACGTCATAGTCAACATAGCTACTAAAACTAAGGTGTTAGTAAACCCGCTACGATAATGCAGTACAGTCAGCAAGCAATTTAGCAGTTACACCGGCAGGCCCCGGTGGTAATAAATCAAATCAAATAAAAGGCTTGGAAGAGTTCCAGTGTTGGATAGCCATAGCCTGCTAGCTAACATAGCATTCCTGTTTGAGCCGGGTGTTTAAGTAGGCTAAACTAGCTAGCTGCATTCGCTAGCTAAGTGAAAGTTAAAAAAGAAATACTACGAAATATAGCTAGCTCTCTCTCTCGCTTCTCCTTCATTTTTAAATAAATTTGTTCAAAACTGTTCAACTATAGTCTTTCTCTCTTTGAATCAACTTCACACCACATTTTATGCACTGCAGTGCAAGCTAACTGTAGCTAATGCTTTCAGTACTAGATTCATTCTCTGATCCTTTGATTGAGTGGACAACAAGAGCTCTGATAGGTTGGAGGACTTCTTCCAGAAGGTTGTCATAATTACTGTGTATGTCTATGGAAGAGGATGAGAACCATGAGCCTCTTAGGTTTTGTATTGAAGTCAATGTACCCAGAGGTGGACGGAAACTAGCTGTCTTCCGGCAACACCATTGCGCTACAAGAATAACAAGGAAACTGGTTAATAATAAGATAGACTGAGTAGTAAAGTAACACTATTTTATTATCAAAGATGAAAAATATCTCATTGAATTAAATATTCTCATATGTGTAAAGGATGTCTATATGATCTACTAAATGCCTAGTATTTGAGAACTCATTCTGCCTTGATTTCAAAATCATATTGAACACTGGATACTGCCCAGCATTGGCTTGAACTATTGAAACAGTACAAGGTTATCACTTTAAATACATTGTCATACAACACAACATTTGGCCATGCTCTGTTGGTCAATTCGATACCAGTCTGGTTACATTTTACAACAAAATAAAGCTCTATGATTGGTCTGAGAAGACGTGTTCCAGACGAGCACTGGCAGGCTGCTGTAGAGCTGACTGGAAGACGCCAGGAGAGGGCACTGTGGTCCGCTAACCAAACCATACGGCTACTGATGCTCCTGTCTGGCTAAGGCCTCTGCTTCCTGTGGGTGGTATGAAAACAGTGCTTAGAAAATGATACAAAACCAGGGTTGAGACCAACTGTAATTATGCTTCCACCAAAAGGTTCATGTCATTTTAAAAACACAATTGTGTGTAAGTGTTGTAATGATATAGTACAGTAGTCAACAGAACAGTCTCGACCTGCAGCTTAAAAGCAGGTCAGCATTCATTGCCTCTATATTGTGCAACAGAGCTGTGAAATACATGGTAAAAGAGGAAACACTGCCTGGGAATTGGAAATAACATGGAGTTCTTACAACTAACTACTCACAACTACTCTGTCCCTGTAGGATCAACAATGTTATTGTGAATCAATAACTACTTTGTTATTACGAATCAATTTGTATTGCATGCCTCTTTTGTGAGGTATTTATATTTTCCTGGACAAAAAGCAAAACATTCATTAAAGGGGCAATCTGCATTTGCTACATCCATTTTTGGACTTATAAATTAATTATATGTCCCTGTTGATTCTTGAAGATTATAATGTATACATGCCTTATGACCTTATATCAACTGTTGTACCCCATCGGAACCCAAAATATAAGCTTGTTTTACTCAAATTTTTGTAAACAAAGTAAACACTATATAGCCTCAAAACATGGTTAAAACTATACTTTTTATATCATGGCTTGTCAGTCATTGCATCCATACCACTGTCTATGAAATTGAGAGTGGTTATATTTTTATAGCCCCATCCCTCAGCTTTCTACTGAATCAGTGGAGGGGAGAACACTTTGTTAATGTTGCAACTGCTGATTGCCGCTTTAAAACTCACAGTCATTGCATAATGGCCATTTAACATACATTCTGAGACCTCAGAGAGAAGTACTACAGGTAGAAATCTAAATATAAAGCCACAGTTGAACCAGATACTAAACACGTGTTCAACACATGGAGATGAATTGCATAATAACATGCCACAAAAACCTTCCTCCAGAACATGAATTTACATTTCATAATATATCATGGGTGTTAGTCACATGCTTTTGAGCTTATTTTTGGGACAAATGTAACTAATAGACTGATTGTGTTGTAGTCTAACTGTGTGGTTGAATATCATTGTCTTACGTCAGATGTCATCACTCTTACGTGACGCTCTTCCCTCAACCGATAGAACAGTTATTTAGGCCACACATACCCATTGGCCAAAAATAGCATTCCAGTCATTTTATAATGGCTGTATACAGCTAGGGCCAGAGGGCAATTTAGGACCATTTTTTATTTTGTAAGCTACAAATTCAGCAATGTAAGGTTCACTTCAAAACAACAAGCAATCAATTAAAGGTAAATGGACTGGTCACTTGTGGCTGTGACAGACTGAGTATGTCCATAAGACCATTGTCTTTACCTTGGAGCCTAGAGGGGCTGTTAGGCCCAAAAAGGCATACACTGCGTGCTCCTCACGGGCATCAAAGAAGGCCTCATAGTTCTGTAATGACAATAGAAGGGAAGCTGTCTCACTAAGTACGTTTCATTAGGTTATCACACAAATTGTTACAGAAGGTACCGGGCTGTAATATTCTCATGGAGTATGTTGAGAATGTGTACTTTCAATTAGAACAGAATAAATATTAACCAGGCACTCACTATGCAGTTGCAAGCCTACTGTCCTTTGACCTCTCATCATCAGTTCCAGATAGTAATCTTCACTACACAGTGATGGGGTCAGTACAGTACAACACTCACCCCACAGTATTGTTCTTCATTAAATATCTGTGGAGGCAGGGGGACACCCGTCGTTGGTCTGAAGTCTTCAGGTACGTTCTCCCTCATCCACTTCCTGTTGTCTTCACTAGTGACGATGTCACACTCCTCAAAGTCAATCTTGTTGACAGTTAGGAAACCCATGATGTCTTGCTGCTGCTTCTTAATCTACAGGCAGAGAGGGGATATAGAAATTCAATTAGTTAATGTAATAATGATACAATAATAATACGGTTTGGGTGGCGTATGGGGAGATAAGCCTCTATTCACTTTGCAGAGCCTCTGCTGCCCGGCTGCATTCTACATAAGAGCCTGAGGACTGAGACAGACCCAATAAGGCCTCTCCACAACCAGGATCAGCTAAGAAGTCAGGCACAGACCAAATATGGCAGCAGGATGAGAGCCCAGTGTTCCCATGCTACCACTTATGTTCTGTCTAAACTGCGCTGCGTGACTTTAGTTAAGAATTAGAGGAAGAATACTTTGGAATATGACATCAAATTATATAGATGAAACATGTTGTCAACTCTTGTACACAAAGAAGCCTGGCTTTACAATTAGGTATACATAACAATTTCTGTATGGTCATTGTTGTGACTTGCAAATTCACAGTAAGCAATAATATCCATCTTTCAGACCAGATAATTCAGAGGTTGGCTGAGGCAGTCGTTCTGTAGCCATTGTGCTTTTTGACTGATTCTTTAGAGGGTGACATACTGTAATTGGGTGAAGTATGAAGCTCAGATGCCCAAAGACTGATCCTGTCCAGCTATTCTGGCCCAGAACACCCCTGGCAACAGTAGGAGTGTTGTTTTACAGTATGTAGGGAAGGAGTGGTGGGACAGGAAAATGGAGGAAGGTGGTGGTGAGGGAGTCAACATCTGCTGGGAGAGTCTAATTAAGCCTGACCCCTCACCCTCACCGCTTGGACTAAAACAGTTGCTTGAAAAAATCTGAGATGTTTCACCAAGTGCTTCACCTAAACATTCTTGTCTGCATGCTCACTCATAAAAATACTCCAACACAGATGGGTTTGAGCAGGAGTAAGTGACTGCTATTCTTACAGACAAATATGTGACTATGTATCCTCTTATATTATACTGTGTTGTACCTGCATTTTAGATACAATACAATCATAGCATTGTGCTAACACTATACAAATGAATACAATAATAGTCATGACAAATCAATATCTCCAAAATGGCAGGTCCTCCTTGTTTTAGGGTCATTACAATATGCATTGTCATGCATGAGAAGCCTATAGAATCTTGTGTATTTGTGCAGCTGTCAGTCCCAGCTTCTACTCTATCGCTTGGGACATCCCATGCACAACTTGCACAACTTTCAAAAGCAAGTTTATGTCGACGCTAATTCAAAACTCGATAGAGCTTATTTCATGATAGTATCTGCGTAGCTACAACAGAGCAATAGTACACTCGTATGAGCCCGCCACACCTACCTAATCATGCAAATACAAGTCATTTGAATTCGCCAAGAAAATGAACATAAACAGTCAATAGGCTACAAAGTTTACTCAATACTCTAGGTTTCTTACCGCTGTCGATCCAGAGGATGATGCTATAAAGACTTTTATCACCATGGCTGTTTGATTCACTCCCCAAAACCAAGTGAACGGTGCACACTGCACCAACGTCTCCAAAAGCTCTCGTTCTCTCTCTCGCTCTCGCTCTAACAACAGATGGAAATCAGTTATCTAAAATCAATTGGGAACACTATGGAAATATATTTCCAAAAGCGTTTGATTACGTTCATATTTCTTACGCCTATTTACATAGCCTAATAAACACATCTTCCATATATTTAAAGTAAGACTTTAAATAAATATACACTAAATAAAGCAAATAGACATATGCTCTGACATAAAGAAAACACAGTAATAGGTTTACAACCCACTAGCTACCCAATGTAGGCCTAAAGCGGTCTGATAAGAGAATATAGCCCTATCAAAAATCCGGGTGATTATTTGGCGGCATTGTTTTCTTTTTAAGAATAGCCTATTTTACTTCCAATATTTTAACGATTTCATCTCATGGTGGCTGTTCAACACTAAGCGTATGAATGCAAGCAGAATTGCAACATTAACGTCTGTGATTTCTTATATTTTCTTGCGCCAGTCCGTGAATAGGCCTAGCTGTTACAAATGATAAACACGTCATTCACTTTCACTAGGAATTTCGCGCGTAAATGAACTACATTGAAAATCTGTTTCTTTTGTGACACCTTGTGCCATCCTTTGATTGGCCAAGCATAACATCAGTCAACATTTAGCCGCACCTACCCCCACCCCATCCAACCACTGGGTTTAATGTGCTGTATCTTTACTACAGTATTAATAAGAAGACGCCAGTCTCTGCAAACTGTGAACTCTGAATCACAAAATATAGCTATATCTTTAGCTTCTATTAAAGAAGAAAACCTACAAATCCAACATGCCCAAGAGAAAGGTATGTAGAGAACCTAGATTACAGTATGCGGATATACTTTTTGCCCTGTATAAATCAGTCTTGATATTATGAAGCCTTCGAGACAACGGAGATTAAATACAAATCTGACGTATGTATTTATGTTCACTCTTGCAAAAAAATCATTTGATATAATTATTAGATTTTTTTGGTTTGCAAAGAGCGTCTTATTTCGCTGAATTTAGAATGTTTTGAGGGATTTCTTGAGAGGCGCACACAATCTTCTGTCTGGTCTGAAGTCAAGCTGGATCTCCATGCTATTGAAACCACAAGCAGCCATGCTTTGCAGTTCCTACCCACATCGCGAACACAGCCAAACAAAACGGATGCCTTTTGATAGTTAGACCGTGTAAATCTGCATGTAAAGGGTACAGAAAAATAAAGTAAAAACTCTTCTTTTCTTCCTCAATATAATTGAATTCTAAGACCGTCGCAAAAATGATAATTTTAATGTTTTCTTTGTTCGCGTTAAATGGGTGCCATTGCGCCTTCTTATCGCCAGGGGGCGGAACACAGTTGATTCTGCCCCTCCCCCTAAAATACATTTGGTGAAAACAGATGAGGACTAATGTCCCAATGAAAAAAAATAACCAGGTCCACTGCTTCTTCTACTCAACGCATAGAATACGAAGCGCAAATCTAGAATGAGTAGAGGCTGGCTGTATAGGCCAAGTGTAGGCTATTGCCAATGTTTTCAAGCGGCTAAGTTTCTGTGAACTTGCAGTTACACATTTTAGACAATATTTAAATATTAATAAATATATATTATGTTTTAGATATGCATGCTATTGTTTCCAATCATTTTGAGGAATGTATTTTTTCATACATTTTGCAGGGAGCCGATGGAGATGTCAAGGAGGAGGTAAGTGATACACACACACACAAAGACACACACATGAATATCACCGTTGTAGAATAGGCTACAGGTTGCAATCTTCACCATTATGAAAATCATCACTAGTGATTACTGGTGATGATTTTATCACATTATTTGCTCGTAAAAACCTGAAAATATGAAATTTGTTGAAAAGTATAATGCATTCTTGAAATAGTGAAATATTCAATTGTCTGCATTATGAAGATGAAGCAAGCATCCTCATTCAATTCCTTTTTAAATGCTTTCACACACCTTTGATTGAGTAATATTATTCTCTTTCCTTACATTAGCCTTCAAGGAGATCTGCACGGTTGTCATCGGTGAGTACATTTTGTTTCTTTAACCTTTTGGAAATGTTATATGTATATAGGCATCAGCACTACAACTATTTAACCTTTAACTAAAAATCGATTTTCTTCTTTTCAACTATCAAATCAAATCGTATTTGTCACATGTGCCGAATACAACAGGTTACAGTGAGATGCTTACATACAAGCCCTTAACCAACAATGCAGTTTTAAGAAAATACCCCCCAAAAGTAAGAGATAAAATAAGAAATAATTAAAGAGCAGCAGTAAAAGAACAATAGCGGGGATATATACAGGGGGTACCGGTACAGAGTCAATGTGCAAGGGCACCAGTGTCGAGGTAATTGAGGTAATATGTACATGTAGGTAGAGTTATTAAAGTGAATATGCATAGATAATAACAGAGAGCAGCAGTAGCGTAGAGGGGGGGGGCAATGCAAACAGTCTGGGTAGCCATTTGATAACTTATATATTTTTGGTTCTGTTTCATGGTATGCCATGCATTGCTTTGAGAATCTATTGTATCAATATACTCTTCCTTCTGTATTTTTCAGAAACCAGCCCCTCCCAAACCAGCACCAAAACCAAAAAAGCCAGCTAAGGTAACACTTACCTGTCTTCAACGTCTACTCATTCAATATAATTATGCATGTCAGGTGTTTAGCATGTTGTCTTTTCGGCACATTCACACCCATATTAAGTGTCTAGACAATTACATCATTCTGAAGTTCCAGGCAGAGAAGATTTGACAGATATGCATGTAAATTGTCCCCACAGAAAGAAAAAGAAGTAAATGACAAGAAGAAGGAAGACAAGAAGGTGAAGGCAGCAGCAGTCGAGGAGCCTAAAGAGGAGACCCAGTCTGAAAATGGCGAGACCAAGACAGACGAAGTATGTCATGCCATATCATTGATTGTTAATATAAGACGATCATTTTTAATTGGAATTATTATCTCGAGAAGGTTGTTTTTAGTTAGTTGTATCTTTCTATTTCTGGAGGCAAATCCATCTAAAAACATGAATCATTCAGGAGTCTCAGTGTCTCACGGTGAATGGCTCTCAAGGTCTTACTTTTGTCATCTTACAGGTAGAGACTCCAGAAGAGAAGACTGAGTAGCACCTGTCCTGTCCGTCCAATCCCCTCCTGTGTATGGCCCCCAAGTCTCATGTGTTTTCCCTAAAACCTCCATTACCTTATTAACAGAGGAATATTTTTATCAACAATTTTGTAATTATTGGTACAGGTTTTTAGCACAAAACAAAGCTAAATATGGAAGATTGTTCTGTTGTGCAGTGGTCATATCAAGTGTTTTTAAGCAAACATAATTACGGTTTCGTTTTTTTATTAGTGTTGGTACCTTGTTGGGAGCTCAAAAAATAATGCTGGCTGGCAGACTAATTGCAGGTGGTATAGTATCACATTGTAGGTTTGCCAACTCACAACATTTCACTTTTGTTGGTGGTTGTATTTTTACCCTTGATATGTGCAGTGTTTTTTCTTTATGTGGGGGTTTACTTATTTTCAACGTGAATGTCTGTAAGAGGAATTTAAATATTGAAAAAATATTGAAAACATTCCAGGCTTAATAATGATGTGGGCATAACTGCTTTTGAAATAATCTTGCTCTGAATTATTTTGATGACAAATTATTTTAACGGCAGAAGAGACTTGTTGGAAGTCGCTAATGCTTTTTGAAACAAATGTTGGGATTTTTTATTGAAATATGCCGCCATCTGTTGTGTTCCCACTGAAGTTCTGGATGTCTAATTGGAATTTAATAAAATAGTAATTGGAATTTTCCTCATGAGGTTGCACTCTGTCTCATTACTTTACGTGTCATTATTACTGTATCATTACCATATCATATATAAACAAACAATAATCTTAATACGGATGCAACTAATGACTGATGGAAAACTTTTGGTCAGAGGTAGCATTTTGCAACCTACTTTCTGGATTTGTCTAAATGTCTTAGTCACTATTTGCTGACCAAAACTCAAAATGAGAGTAAATGGACCCTAGGTACAATACATGACCAAAAGTATGTGGACACCTGCTCGTCAAACATCTCATTCCAAAATCATGGGCATTAATATGGACTTGGTCCCCCCTTTGCTGCTCAAACAGCCTCCACTATTCTGGGAAGGCTTTCAACTAGATGTTAGAACATTGCTGGGGGGACTTGTTTCCATTCAGCCACAAGAGCATTAGTGAGGTTGGCCACTGATGTTGGGCAATTAGTCCTGGCTCGCAGTCAGCATTCCAAAGGTGTTCGATGGGGTTGAGGTCAGGGCTCTGTGCAGGCCAGTCAAGTTCTAACACACCGATCTTGAAAAATAAATTCTGTATGGACCTCGCTTTGTGCACAGGGGCATTGCCATGCTAAAACAGGAACAGGCCCTCAAACTGTTGCCACAAAGTCTGAAGCACAGAATCGTCTAGAATGTAATTGTATGCTGTGGCGTTAAGATTTTTCTTCACTGGAACTAAGGGGCCTAGCCCGAACCATGAAACAGCCCCAGATCATTATTCCTCCTCCACCCAACTTTACAGTTGGCACTATGCATTGGGGCAAGTAGCGTTCTCCTGGCATCCGCCAAACCCAGATTCGCCTGTCGGACTGCCAGATGGTGAAGCGTGATTCATCACCCCAGAGAACGTGTTTCCAGAGTCCAATGACAGCAAGCTTTACACCACTCCAGCCGACCCTTGGCAAAGTGCATGGTGATCTTAGGCTTGTCTGTGGCTGCTCTGCCATGGAAAACCATTTCATGAGGCTCCAGACAAACATTTATTGTGCTGACGTTGCTTCCAGAGGCAGTTTGGAACTCGTTAGTGAGTTGCAACCCAAGACAGACAATTTTTACGCGATTCAGCACTTGGCGGTCCCGTTCTGTGAGCTTGTGTGGCCTACCACCTCGCGGCTGAGCCATTGTTGCTCCTAGACGTTTCCACTTCATAATAACTGCACTTACAGTTGACCGGGGCAGCTCTAGCAGGGCAGAAATTTGACGAACTGACTTGTTGGAAAGGTGGCATCCTGTGACGTGCCACGTTGAAAGTCACTGAGCTCGTCAGTAAGGCCATTCTACTGCCAATGTTTGTCTATGGAGATTGCATGGCTGTGTGCTCGATTTTATATACCTTTCAGCAACAGATGTGGCTGAAATAGCCATATATAGTGTATCATGCCAGCTTACTTGTATAGAGCCTACTAATCACCACAAAGACATGATTATCTGTCTTGCAAAAGCATGCCATTTTTCAGCTCTATACATCATAATTGTCTTGACATGAAAATTGGTAACCTTGCTCTAACTAGGCCTAAGTAGTGTTTGGCAGTACCCATTGCAGGGGCATTATATTTGCCATATGGTAAGTTTTGTGCTTATCTGAAAATAACCCTATAGTTGTAACTCAATTTTAATATTTGGAAGTAAAAGTGAAGGAAAAACATTAGATCAACATCCATGAAATCTCATCAGCAGAATACAATAGGCCTTACTTGTTCGTTTATTTGAAATGACATAATCTCAATACCCCAGAATATGCTCTACTCTCAGACAAATTAATTGAGGTCGATAAAAACAACTTTGATATTTACAAATATGTCCTCAATAAAAGGTCTCTGTCCTGGGCTCGATTTCCCAAATACATTTTAAGGATAAATTAGTCTTTAGACCCATAACGATGAACTAAGCCTTATTAATAAGATGCTTTTGGGAAACCGTGCCTAGTACTGTATGACCCACTATATGGTATGACCTCCTCACCAAAACCAGGTGGTATGGCCACCAGGTGGCTCGTGCTGGAATTGCACATTTTCTGTCATTGGTCGCGGGAGGGCGCTAACAAAGCTGTGAGATAGCTTGAGAAAGGAAAAGGCCAAACGCTGGGAAGCAATTCAAGTGGCTATTTTCCAAATACACCTAAACATTAGTGAATCAAATGTCGATGTTATTATCAAGTGATGGCAGAAGAACATTGTTCACAAATCGAAGCTGGTGAGTGTTAAGTGTCTAGCTATTTCTCTATTTAAAATATTAACGCAAACACAGTTTAGGTCTTGAGTCAGTTAGCCTAGCTAGCTAGTAGTTAGCATAGCTTGCTAGCTTAGCAAGCTATTGAATGGCTTAATAATGCGCCTCTCTATTTTCAGAATTGTATTACCTCATTGCCAGATTTCTCCAGTCGGGACCGTGCAAAAAATCGGCACAGGTAGGAATGACAAGTTCTATCAATAACTTTAACTAGAATTGCTATCTATCTAAATATCTCAATATGTGCTAAAGACTAGCAACTCTCTCCATAGATCCTGGTTGAAGAACTGGAAGAGTATGAGGTAAGCTGCGCCCGCTCTCGTCTATATTAGCTTGTTCCCAGGTCTCGTTTCCGCGATATTGGGGCGCTTTCTACTTTTATTGGTATGGTGTACTTTGTTATTGATAGAGACATGACCAATACGGCAAATACATTATTGTATTTATTGAGTTTTGATGCATTTATCTAACCGCGTGTCTTCCGTTTAGTTGATCCCGAAACGATGGAGTTGGGACGGCAAACAATACAAACGAAACTTCCAAGACTGGGTGAGTGTTATTATAATAAGTTCATAACCGGCTATCCAATCAATCGTGCAACTTTTGATTGCGAGAATACATTTGTATATCAATATTGTGTCGGCGTTCAAATGTTTTGGTTCAGTTGATGTATGATAGTTATTTTTAAACCATCTGTGCGTTGAAGTAAAAGCCGGCATTTGATTACTTAAAATTAATATTTGGTCTGGAATTATAGCCGTGTTGTGTGTGGGAAAAGAGGGGGGGTAAACAGAATGAGGCTGTACAAAGGCTTGGGAAACGTCCATCTTACCAGACAGCCAATGAAATAGCAGTTAAGGCGTCCGCATGCTTCCCACCCGAAACAGTACTTGCATATATTATGACGACATTTTGTGACGTTTTTGGTATCGGCAAGGATTTTTTCGGCTGTTCATGCACGGGACATATTTTTTGTCTCGAGTCAAACCGAATGGTGCTTTCAGGACAAAGTAGGTAACATTATGACGTCAGGGATGTTTAGGTCGGAGCTCTAGAAATATGCCCTATTTTCTGACTTGGAATTCCGAGTTTGTTGACCGTACAAAACGATTTTCCCAGTCGGAGCTCGTTTTTTTCCGAGTACCCAGTTGTTTTGAATGCTCGGAAGTCGGAGTGTTCCGAGCTCCTAGTTGTTTTGAACGCAGCAGAAGTTCGGTCAGGGAAATGTAGGCCCCTTTGTCAGAGATTGGTCAACAGTGGGGATTATTCAATGAAGTGTTTGTCATTGAGTGAGAGAACTCGTTTTCATGCACGTTTTTTCACTTGAGAAATACTGCACCAAACATCTTAGCTAGATGTAAAATTGCGCAACTAAGAGCTCTGCAAAAACGTCAAAATGAATGCCAGATTTCTTGAGTTATTTTTGATTATTTAGGCCTATACTGGCCAAGGCGTCTCATGATGGACAAACGGCACTATTGCAGCTTTTTTCACATTTTTCAAGCGTAGGTATTTTAATATTTTAAGGGAGTATACGAGGCACAAACGTTCACTTAGCACAGCCGAGTTCTGCTAGGCGCAAACCGAACCTAGTATGCAGAGCCTTTACTATTTGAGGCAGCTTGGAGAAGGAAGTTGATTCAGATTGCTAAATGCAATGTGTGTTTGTTTCCCAAATCAAATGTTATTTGTCACATGCGCCGAATGCAACCGGTGTAGACCTTACAGTGAAATGCTTACTTACAAGCTCTTAACCAACAATGCAGTTTTACTAAAATACCAACAACAAAAAGGAAGAGATGATGATGATAACAAATAATTAAAGAGCAGCTGTAAAATAACAATAGTGGGGCTATATACAGGGGGTACCTGAGGTAATATGTACATGTAAGTAGAGTTATTAAAGTGACTGCACCCCCCCCCCCCCCCCCCCCCCCCCCATTATTATCTATGCAATGCAAATAGTCTGGGTAGCCATTTGATTAGATGTTCAGGAGTCTTATGGCTTGGGGGTAGAAGCTGTTTAGAAGCCTCTTGGACCTAGACTTGGCGCTCCGGTACCGCTTGCCGTGCGGTAGCAGAGAGAACAGTCTATGACTAGGATGGCTGGAGTCTTTGACAATTTTTAGGGGCTTCCTCTGATGGCAGGAAGCTTGGCAGGAAGCTTGGCCCCGGTGATGGCAGGAAGCTTGGCCCCGGTTATGCACTGGGCCATATGCACTACCCTCTGTAGTGCCTTGCAGTTGGAGGCTGAGCAATTGGCATACCAGGCAGTGATGCAACCCATCAGGATGCTCTCGTTGGTGCAACTGTAAAACCTTTTGAGGATCTGAAGACCCATGCCAAATCTTTTCAGTCTCCTGAGGGGGGAAATAGGTTTTGTCGTTCCCTCTTCACCACTATCTTGGTGTGCTTAGTGTGTTAGTTTGTTGGCTATGTGGACACCAAGTAGCTTGAAGCTCTCAACCTGCTCCACTACAGCCCCGTCAACGAGAATGGGGGAGTGCTCGGTCCTCCTTTTCCTGTAGTCCACAATCATCTCCTTTGTCTTGATCACATTGAGGGAGAGGTTGTTGTCCTTGCACCACACGGTCAGGTCTCTGACCTCCTCCCTATAGGCTGTCTCATCGTTGTCTGTGATCAGGCCTACCACTGTTGTGTCATCAGCAAACTTAATGATGGTGTTGGAGTCGTGCCTGGCTGTGCAGTCATGAGTGAACAGGGATTACAGGAGGGGACTGAGTAAACCACTAATTCCTATGATTAATAGTGTTAAACAGTGTTCAATAACACTGAAAACAATATTTTTTTGTGAAAATGTGTTATTTGTTATTATAACAAGGTTGGTAGCAACATTTGAAAATCATTGTGGAAATCAGTTAAAATCAAATTGTCATATGCTTCATAAACAACAAGTGTTGACTAACTGCTTACTTATGGGCCCTTCCCAACAACTCAGAGAGAAATAATAACACACGGAATAAATACACAATGAGTAGCGATAACTTGGCTATGTACACGGGGTACCAGTACCCAGTCAATGTGCAGGGGTACGAGGTAATTGAGGTAGATACACTACTGTTCAACCGTTTGGGGTCACTTACAAATGTCCTTGTTTTTGAAAGAAAAGCACTTTTTTTTGTTCATTAAAATAACATAAAATGTATCAGAAATACAGTGTAGACATTGTTAATGTTGTAAATTACTATTGTAGCTGGAAACGGCTTTTTTTATTTTTATGGAATATGTACGTAGGCGTACAGAGGTCCATTATCAGCAACCATCACTCCTGTGTTCCAATGGCATGTTGTGTTAGCTAATCCAAGTTTATCATTTTTTAAAGACGAATTGATCATTAGCAAACCCTTTTGTGATTATGTTAGCACAGCTGAAAACGGTTGATCTGCTTAAAGAAGCAATTAAACTGGCCTTCTTCAGACTAGTTGAGTATCTGGAGCATCAGTATTTGTGGGTTCGATTACAGGCTCAAAATGGCCAGAAACAAATAACTTTCTTCTGAAACTCATCAGTTTAATCTTGTTCTGAGAAATTAAGGATATTCCATGCGAGAAATTGCCAAGAAACTGAAGATCTCGTACAACACTGTGTATTACTCCCTTCACAGAACAGTGCAAACTGGCTCTAACCAGAATAGAAAGAGGAGTGGGAGGCCCCGGTGCACAACTGAGCAAGAGGACAAGTACATTGTCTAGTTTGAGAAACAGACACCTCACAAGTCCTCAACTGGCAGCTTCAATAAATAGTACCCGCAAAACACAAGTCTCAACATCAACAGTGAAGAGGTGACTCCGGGATGCTGGCCTTCTAGGCAGAGTTACTCTATCCAGTGTCTGTGTTCTTTTGCTCATCTTAATCTTTTCTTTTTATTGGCCAGTCTGAGATATGGCTTTTTCTTTGGAACTGGGTCTTGTTGGTATCGGACTTGGTGCATCTGTACCGCTTGCCGTGCGGTCGCAGATAGAACAGTCTATGACTAGGGTGGCTGGCGTCTTTGACCATTTTTAGGGCCTTCTGACTGCATGGTATAGAGCCACGCAATGGAGGTGTCATAATACCCATAAAAACTAGTGGTCAAACAGGGAAATGGTTCCAATAGTTTTTCCCCAAAGGGAATTTTAGAAACACTTAAAATAAGGGCTGTGTTTTGTGTAGGCTTACCCTGGCGGGACGTTTTGATAACCATGTAAATCTCTCTCAGACAAGGTGACTTTTTATCAATATATTCGGATCTATTTTCTCTGATTCTAAAATGCTAATTAGCATCAAAGTAGACATCATGCAAGACTACAAATTCCTGCAAGCTCCTGCACCTGTCAATTTAAAACAGAATTGTACATTTTAAAGAATTTTGGCCAATTTATTATTACTACATTTAACTAACATTTGATACTTAATCTAGAGATTCTTACCATTGCCTCTTCTTCAGTCTAGTCCAGATCATCATGACATTTGTAGTTCTTTGATAGCCACATTAGCAGCTAATTTTTTTTGGGGGGGGGTAAATACAAGCAAATATATTGATAAATGTCACCTTCTCCTAGAGAGATTTACACGGTTGTCAAAACGTCATGGCAGGGTAAGCCTACATGAAACACAGGCCTTATTTTAAGTGTTTTTAAAATCCCCTATGGGAAAAATTAATGGTGGAAAAATGATTGGAACCATTTCCTTTCTTTCTTTGATGGGGTTTTAACGGCAGTTAGCATCCAATGTTAGTGTTGCATTACCGCCACCAACTGGACGGGGTATGGAATAAGAAACAAAAAAAACACTGCGGGAAAGGGGGAAAATGGCATCATACCAAAAACACACGGCAACTTAGAAAACCCATCCCACTTCTTCATTCACAGTCCACTCTTCCAAAATACATCCCTACACAGGCTCAGGGGTCTGTGATGGCGCTACATTCACCAACAGGATTTCTTGCACGGCCTTGGCTGTGAAATCACGAAGACCCAAAAAACGTTCAGCGGCATTCACTATGATTCCAATTTTCTTAGACAACTTCTCCGCTTGTGCTGTACAGTTTATGACCATTGCAATAAATTAATACAAAGTCCAACTTTTTAACATGTAGCATTTCACTATCCCTCGGTTGATGAGAAACCTTCACTGGTTGTGGTGGCTCTACTACCATTTCTTCTTCCCCGCCACTCGTTCCTTCCAATCTTCTTACCACCTCCAGATAGGAGACATGCTGGACACTCCTTAACCTTGCCACCTCATTCTCCTCCACCCTAACAGGGCACTCCAGGAATTCAGGTGCATGTTCACCTTCACAGTTGTAGCATTTCCCTTCATCTGGCATACGATACTCTTCCCTTCTGCACACACTTGAACAAATATTTTACATTTATGACACTGAAGGGGCTTATGCACAAAAGCTCTTACTGGGTATCTCATGAATCCTAACTTCATATGAGAAGGGAGAGACTCTTCATCAAAGAACAGTAGCATGGATGAAGTGCATTTCTTTTCTCCATCCACCATACAGGTCAGTCGACATGCACCAACCACTCCATCGACGTCTTCAGTTATATCCTCTGCCTTTATTTCTTGTGCCACCCCAAAAATAACCCCCATGATAGGTGCCCTGCTATGAAAATCCATACAGGAAACATTCCACTCCAATATCTTTTTGAGTCTTAAAACACGCTTCTTCTGCTCCGCAGACACAAAAAATCAAAATAAGAACACTTCTTGAGACCCTCACCGACTCCATACTTTCCTCCAACACATTCCAGATTTTCCTGGAGACGTTAAATGGATTTCCTAAGTAGCATTGATCCAAAACCCTCACTAAAAAACATCTAGTGGTTTCCTATTTTCCAACACAGCTTTACTTCTCTTGTTTTGTAACCTACTCATTCTCACTTTCCGCCATCTTTTCCTCAGAACCCTTCCAGGAACCATTTCCTTGTTTGACCACTAGGTTTTACGGGTATTATTACTCTGGCACTCCTA
Source organism: Salmo salar (assembly GCF_965601325.2). NCBI lineage: Eukaryota > Metazoa > Chordata > Actinopteri > Salmoniformes > Salmonidae > Salmo > Salmo salar. Next base: position 87,041,245 of record NC_138303.1, on the reverse strand, counting down.
TAGAGGTCCTGGATGGCAGCGGCTCGGCCCTGCTGCTGTACTGGGCCATATGTACTACCCTTTGTAGGCTTTGCGGTCGGATGCCAAGTTGGTGTCATACCAAGCGGTGATGTAGCCAGTCAAGATGCTCTCAATAGTGCAGCTGTAAAACTTTTCAGGATCTAAGGGCCCTTGCCAAATCTTTTCAACCTCCTGAGGGGTAAGAGACATTGCCTTCTTCACGACTGTTGGTGTGTGTTGACCATGATAATTCCTTAGTGATGATACTGAGGAACTTGAAGCTCTCACTACAGCCCCTTAGATGTAGATTGGGGCATGCTCTGCCCTCCGTTCCCTGTAGTCGATGATCAAATCCTTTGTCTTGCTGACGTTGAGGGAGAAGGTGTTGTCCTGACACCACACTGACCGGTCACTGACCTCCCTACAGGCTGTCTGATCGGTGATCTGGCCAACCACTGTCGTGTCATTAGCAAACGTAACAATGATGTTGGAGTCAAGCGCGGCCACGCAGTCGTGGGTGAACAGAAGGTACAGGAGGGGATGTTGCAGCTCAAGTCGACTACAAAACCCACAATGTAATGCTCTCTCTCTGGGGTGGCTAGCAAACATAGCAACACATAATAATACCAAAGTCAATATCAGCATATGAAGTAGTCTAAAATCACCATAACAGACCACACTATCAATTTAGGAGATTCTCACTGAGTTCAACTTGCAGTTTGCCTCTGCCCAGAGCGAGTGCAAAGTATGTTGCTATAACAACAATGGCCCTTTCTCAGATGCGCGTTGCGAGATGGTACTTGAAGGAGAAAATGAGTTGAATAATTTGGTAAAATGCCGAAGAATGGGACATGTAGCTACTCAGTGTTAAGGAAAAAAAATATGTGCCAAGTGTGGAGGGGCACATGATTATAGTGATTGAGGAAGCAATGTGAAGGTTAAGTGCAGTAATTGTGGAGGAGAACACAGTGCAGCATTTGGTGAATGCCAGGTACAGAGAGAGGTACAGAGATATAGGATCAGTCATGATGTATCATATGCAGAGGCCGTAAAACCGATTGGATGTTCCTGTAGTGAGTGGAGCTACTATCGGTGAAGTTACTAGGAAATTATTATTTTATTTTATTTTCATGGTAGGCAGATCATGATTTAGCATACTTTCCAGCACAGTAGGTGGCAGCATGCACTTAAACAATTATTTGCGGACTGCCATGATATCATAGAAGAACATTTTTAAAATTGAACCTTTATTTAATTGTGGGGCAGCAGGTACCCTAGTGGTTAGAGCGTTGTACTAGTAACTGAAAGGTTGCAAGATCGATCCCCGAGCTTACAAGGTCGTTCTGCCCCTGAACAAGGCACCCATTGTTCCTAGGTCGTCAATGAAAACAAGAATTTGTTCTTAACTGACTTGCCTAGTTAATAAATAAAGGCAAAAAAACGAAACATTTTGGTAAGACAGTTAAGAACAAATTCTTATTTACAATGACTGCCAAACCAGGACAACGTTGGGCCAATTGTGCGCCACCCTATGGGACTCCCAATCACAGCCGGTAGTGATACAGCCTTGGATCGAACCCGGGTCTGTAGTGACGCTTCTAGCACTGCGATGCATTGCCTTAGACTGCTGCACCACTCAGGATCCCCTAAAAATAATTTGGTACACTGTTTGTTTGGATTGAGCACATCTAAGCGAAATATATACTTGGTCATGGCGATTTATAAACGGATGGATGTGTTCTAGACAGTATGCCCATACCATCTGTTGGCTGATTTGACAATCTCTAGAGCAGGTAATTGTTTTAAACGCTTTGTGATAAGGGATAACACACTATCTCCAGTGACGAGAACCATGTAGCTATGACGCGTTCCTACAGAATTTCCTGATTTCACAGACGGACTACTTAAAGTTTAAATCATGGAAATGGTTTTATTTTACTCACTGATAGAACATGGGTTTTCACCAAATGGACAGGAGTTTCATGATTTTTATTTCATGGGGTGGATTATCCCTTTAATACAGGAAAACAACTGTTTAACAGTGCATGGCATTTGTGCTTCCGCTCCACTTTCACCCCTGCCCAGTGTCAGTTTTGGGGGCAGAACATAAAATCTAACTAAAGATGTATTTTGACTTCTAGGTTGTAAATGTAAGGCATTTCAAGTATTAAAGTGTCTAGGGATACGGTTACATTTTCCCTAATGTTGCTTTGATGACATTTTCCTACTGATTCCGCTCACATGGGTCTATATGATGACTGTTTTCTCTGATGTGTCCACAGGTGATCTTGAACCAGCACATCCCAGCAGACTACCTGCTGAGAGTATGCCAGCAGATCGGTCCTCTCATAGACAAGGAGGCCCCACCTAGCGTCCCTGGGGTCCAGACCCTCCTGGGCTTGGGAAGGCAGTCTTTGCTTCGCACAGCTAAAAGTGAGCCCCCCCCATTCACTGTTTCTTTCTCTTGCCATCAAAAACCAAACAAACTAATGTCATAATCACTCATCAAGGTACTTGATTACACAGATGCGGAATACATGTCCCAGACTCCCAGGTCATACAGTCTGTAATGCTTTAAAACCATGTGTTCTGTTAGGTTGTAGCCACACAGAATGGAGCGGAACTGCTGTTGCTGCGCTGCACCGGGGTCGCCCCCCAGAACCACCAGTCAGCTTTGGGAAGCCCCCCAGCATCGGTAAGCTGTGCTGTAAAAATAAAATTAAAATAATATTCCTGAAACCTGTAAATGATTGGAAACACTACAGAGCAATACATATTTCATTGTAAATTCCTTTACCTCTGCCCAATTGATCTCTACCCTCTCGCTGTCTAGTGTCCATCATGGGTGCTCGGCAGGCTACTGGCACTGCCCGCTTCGGTCATGCCCTGCCGTCCTACACCTACCAGCATATGAAGATGCACAGGCGCATCCTGGGCCACCTGTCCTCTGTGTACTGTGTGGCCTTCGACCGCAGTGGCAGACGGATATTTACGGTAAGAGACTGACAAAAGACGAGAAGATATACCAAAGACAGTTGTCAGTTCCCTCTGAAGTGTGTCAGTCTCTATGCTGCCGCTGTCTCATCATGACCCCTCTCCTTCCAGGGTTCTGATGACTGTCTGGTGAAGATCTGGTCCACGGATGACGGCCGGCTGCTGTCCACCCTGCGTGGCCATGCGGCCGAGATCTCCGACATGGCAGTGAACTACGAGAACACGCTCATAGCCTCGGCCAGCTGTGACAAGGTCATCCGAGTGTGGTGCCTGCGAACCTGCGCCCCCATCACTGTGCTGCAGGGCCATGCAGCCTCCATCACCTCCATTCAGGTCAGGACAGCCCTCAGGACTAAGTAATAGGAACCTAGCTAGTTATACCCTTCATTATTCATTCGTGTTAGGTTCACTATTGGTTAGAGCCTGTAAGTAAGCATTTCACTGTAAGGTCTACACCTGTTGTATTTGGCGCACGTGACAAATAAACTTTGATTTGATTCATTTACCTTCTGTGATGTAAAATATCTTGCATGAGGCCTGTTTTTGTTGTTGTTTTTGTTGTTATTTTTTCCATTTTGTGACCCTTTCGGTTCGATAAATATCAGTGTGTTTGCCTCCCCTGTCCTCCTCAGTTTTGTCCGGCGGTTAAAGGACCGATGCGGTACCTGGCCTCCACCGGAGCAGACGGCATGGTGTGTTTATGGCAATGGCACTCGCTCAGCATGAAGTTTGTGTAAGTGTTGGACAGCGGAGTTTGTCTGAGGCATCCAGAGAGGGATGACAAGGTGATGGTTCTTTATTTTCAACAGATCCTTTTTTTGTGGCCTAAGTGACCCTGACCTGTGTTTTCTGTTTCCTCCTCAGTGACCGGCCAGTCAAGTTCATTGAGCGGTCAAGGCCTGGGGTCCAGATTTCCACCTCCTCCTTCAGCTGTGGTAGGTGGCCCCTAATAAACAACATGCTTTACATTACATTATAATTCCTCATCACATTTTCACTGAATTATGGAGTTATTTGCAAATGACTATTTAAACAATATGAGTCAAGGTAAAGTTTTCACGAAGCCACAGAACTAGATCAGTTTGTTTAATGTGCTTACCTGTTGCTTACCTGTTGCTTACCTGTTGCTTACCTGTTGCTTACCTGTTGATTACCTGTTGATTACCTGTTGCTTACCTGTTGCTCTTTGGATCAGGTGGGATGTTCCTGGCCACGGGCGGCACTGATCATGTGATCAGGGTGTATTACCTCGGCTCTGAAACACCCATGAAGCTGTCTGAGTTGGATGCTCACATGGTAAGACACAGCAGAGAAGAGAAAAGAGAGCGGAGACAGAAGAATAAATAGCGCTAGATCACAGAGCACTTGTACTGTTCAACTTGTTTCTCACTATTCCTTTTGTTAACTCCTACCTCTCTTCTTCCAGGACAAAGTTGTGGTAGTCCAGTTTTGTAACAACAGTAACAGGTTAGTGTGCACACTTGTCTCTTTACTTTGATAAAACTATTTTGATTTGTTGCTGTGTGGGCTCTAGCTGCTGTGTCTGTCCCCAGCCTGAGGTTTGTGAGTGGCAGTCGGGACGGCACGGCTAGGATCTGGCATTACCAGCAGCAGGAGTGGAAGAGCATTACTCTGGACATAGCCACCAGACTACCAGGGTAAGACAATGCTGTCTAATTGTCTGTGCTGCAGCAAATGGGTGTATGGGTTTGTTTGTCCCGTTAGTAAGTGTACTTAACGTATGACTGTGTCACAGGAGTGCTGTTGTGAATGGCGAGGACAAGACCAAGCTGGTGCCGACGATGGTGGCCTGGGACCGCGGTGACCGCACGGTTGTAACAGCGGTCTCTAATTACCTGCTCAAAGTGTGGAGCTCCACCACGGGCCAGCTGCTGCATGTGCTGTCTGTGAGTAGATGTCTCTACCTCCCATTGGTCTCCTCAAACGGCAGGAGACCTCTGGCTCTGTAGAAAGGCATAAAGCTGTCTGGTCTCTTCAGTGAGTGTGACCTGTTGTGTTCCTCCTCCAGGGTCATGATGATGAGGTGTTTGTCTTGGAGGCCCACCCATTTGACCGCCGCATCATGCTGTCTGCCGGTCACGACGGCAACATCTACATGTGGGACCTCGCCAAGGGAGCGAAGATCCGCAACTTCTTCAACATGGTGAGAGCCTGACTGCTGTTCCAGTTAGCAAAGGATCTTCATATGTACTACACGGTGACTGTGTTGGTGGCGTACCAGTGTTTTCACCCTGGCCGACATTCACACAAGCCTTCCTCTGTCTCAGATTGAGGGCCAAGGCCACGGTGCAGCGTTTGACTGTAAGTTCTCAGCTGATGGACAGCACTTTGCCTGCACTGACTCCCATGGCCACCTGCTCATCTTTGGCTTCGGCTGCAGCAGACCCTATGAGAAGGTGAGTGTCTGGCCTTTACACATGGCTCATTTGGATATAGATATGTTACTTCCATGTTATCTAATTGCTTGTAAAGAGAATAACAAATCCCCTATCTCCTCCAGATTCCTGACCAGATGTTCTTTCACACTGACTTCCGGCCCCTGATCCGGGACGCCAATAACTTTGTCCTGGACGAGCAGACCCAGCAGGCGCCCCACCTCATGCCCCCTCCCTTCCTGGTGGACGTGGACGGGAACCCCCACCCCACCCACTACCAGCGCCTGGTGCCCGGCAGGGAGAGCTGCAAGGAGGAGCATCTGGTGCCCCAGCTGGGCTACATGGCCAATGGTAAACCTCCTTATCAACGCTTTCAACAATATTTCTTTACCTGGCTCTGGGATCAAAATGTGGGTAACGTTGGGAATTGTAACTTCTCTGTTGCTTAGGTGATGGTGATGTGGTGGAGCAGGTGATTGGCCAGCTAACGGCAGATGAGGCTCAGGGAGAAAGCCCATTGGATGTCCTGATCAGACAGTTGCAAAACCAGCCGGATGAGAGGCGGGACCAAGAGAGAGAGCCTGAAGGAGAGGGAGGTATGTTCCACAGTCTCATATAACCATATTTGCATACTGGGATGACCCTCATACTGTATGTGCATATTGGATTTCAGATGTTGTAGTCATTAATTAAATATTGATGTAACTCTGTTTTTCCTCATTTGAAGCTGGTGAGGGACCAGAGGTAGTGGGATCGCCCTCTAACGTGGGCCTGAGGAGGAGTGGTCAGGTGGAGGGGGTGCGTCAGATGCACCACAACGCCCCTCGCAGTCAGATGGCCACGGAGAGGGACCTGCTGGCCTGGAGCAGGAGGGTTGTGGTCAACGAAGTCCAGCAAGGGGTCCTCCGGTGAGACCGACTGACCAGATAGACAGAGCCTACCTTAGATGGCCTTGAACCTTATGTTCTAACCAGTCCTGCCCATCTTCTTCATTTTGAGCCTTGGACCATTTGTAAGATTGGTGCTGAGGTAGATATTCCCCAGTGGCTGACTAAAGCTGTTTGAGTTGTGTAGGGTGATGGAGGAGACCAGACGGGCCAAAGGTGAGGTGGAGTGTTCCATCTACAACACAGAGAGGAAGAGGAAGCCTGTACCTAGTTCTCCTAAGGTGACTACACTACTGTCCCACATCTCTCTATTTCTTTCAGGACAAATGTGTGCCCCTTTGTTGAATTCTACCAATTGCTTTACTTTCTTTTCTATCATTCAACAATGACTTCTCCCCCCTGTAGACTGAGCAGCAGGCTCCCTGCAAGCGCTCCCTGCGGCGGACCCAGAGGAAGAAGAAGCAGACCAGACCTCCACCAGCGTACCAGACCCGCTCAGCAGGAGAACGTCGCCCTGTGGACAGGGGGAGGGTCTCTGACAGCCAGATGGACTCGGACAGCGATGGAGAGGTGGGGGGGGGGTTGTAGTCTGTTGTTCTTGAAGTAGCAGAGGACCCGGTGTTGTCATGTCAGTGGAGGTCTAATCATGTTTCTGTGTGGAGCAGGCAGAGGAGCAGGCAGAAGCCAGCGACGCTTCCTCTGATGGGGAAACACAGTGGCAGAGTGACAGCAGTTCCAGGTAAATGTCTGCCATCTCCTGAAAAGTCAGTATACTGCAGGAACATAGGTATCCATTCATTACTCTACCTTATGTCTGTGATTACAAAATACACATTTTGATACCACTTTTCTCCCCCTCAGTGTCTCCTCCAGTGACTACTCTGATTGGACAGCTGATGCGGGGATCAACCTCCAGCCCCCCAAGCGAACCAGCAGAAGGCAGGTCCGACCGCCCGGTGGATCCAGCAGTTCAGAGGAGGCCGAGGGCCAGGGAGAGGAGGCCGGAAGGAAGCAGGCAGAGGAGAAGAAGAAGAAGAAGCCCAAGCAGACCAAACAGAAGGTGCTCTCACGGAACGGACAGTAGAAACATGGGAATGGCAGGAAATGGCACAGCCAACTTGCTGCTTGGAAATGGCATATTATTATTCACCTTGTCTATGTTCTCAGTTACTGGCTGTACGGAGTGTAGAGCCTTTGACTTTGTTTGACTTTGATGTGCTGAGGTCTCGTGACTGAGGGCAAGTTCCCTTAAGAGTGTGTGTGTTATTTCAGACCGTTTAACCCCCTGTCTCTGTGCTCAGAAACCTAGCTCGTCTCTGTCTCTGGCTGGGTGTGATGCGGAGGAATGGCTTCCCCCCTCCTGGATCATGGAGACCATCCCCCGCCGCTCTCCTTTTGTGCCACAGATGGGTGACGAGGTAAGGAACCCTACTGCATTACGGGCCTTAGGTCCAACAGAGTACACCAGAAACCTTGGGACTATAAGGTTCTATCAGCAAAAAGATGATTCTGTTATAATTGGCTTGAAAATTCTAAACCCTCATTGCTTTGAATGCTGTCAGAAATGTTTCTATTGTATTCTTTTGAACTTAACAACATGAATAGGTAGAGAACATTGAACAGAACAAGGCTGTGTCAATAACTGATTTTTGACAAAAATGCTGATAGTCACAAGCTCTCGATTTGCGCTAAATCTGTACCTAATTGAATACGATAGTGCAAGGTTTGCATCATAGTTAATAGACACATGGCCTGTGTGATGACCCTCTCCACCTGTTCCTCTTCAGCTGATGTACTTCAGGCAGGGCCACCAGGCCTACGTCAGGGCAGTGCACAGGGCCAAGGCCTACAGTATCAATCCTCAGAAACAGCCCTGGAACAAGCTCAACCTCAGGGTAAGACTAACTCTCAACACTTACTCACACTGCTTCCTTTATGTCTACCACATACAGTTGAAGTCAGAAGTTTACATACACTTAGGTTGGAGTCATTAAAAAGCATTTTTCAACCACTCCACAAATTTCTTGTTAACAAACTATAGTTTTGGCAAGTCGGTTAGGACATCTACTTTGTGCATGACACAAGTAATTTTTCCAGCAATTGTTTACAGACAGATTATTTGACTTATAATTCACTGTATCACAATTCCAGTGGGTCAGAAGTTTACATACACTAAGTTGACTGTGCCTTTAAACAGCTTGGAAAATTCCAGAAAATGATGTCATGGCTTTAGAAGCTTCTGATAGGCTAATTGACATAATTGGAGTCAATTGGAGGTGTACCTGTGGATGCATTTCAAGGCCTACCTTCAAACTAAATGGGAAAATCAAAAGAAATCAGCCAAGACCTCTAAAAGTCTGGTTCATCCTTGGGAGCAATTTCCAAATGCCTGAAGGTACCACGTTCAACTGTGCAAACAATAGAACGCAAGTATAAACACCATGGGACCACGCAGCCGTCATGCCGCTCAGGAAGGAGACGCGTTCTGTCTCCTAGAAATGAACTTACTTTGGTGTGAAAAGTGCAAATCAATTCCAGAACAACAGCAAATGACCGTGTGAAGATGCTGGAGGAAACAGGTACAAAAGTATCTATATCCACAGTAAAACGAGTCCTATATCGACATAACCTGAAAGTCCGCTCAGCAAGGAAGAAGCCACTGCTCCAAAACTGCCATAAAAAAAACAGACTACGGCATGCAACTGCACATGGGACAAAGATCATACTTTTTGGAGAAATGTCCTCTGGTCTGATGAAACAAAAATAGAACTGTTTGGTCATAATTACCATCATTATGTTTGGAGGAAAAAGGGGGGGAGGCTTGCAAGCTGAAGAACACCATCCAAACCGTGAAGCATGGGGGTGGCGGCATCATGTTGTGGGGGTGCTTTTCTGCAGGAGGGACTGGTGCACTTCACAAATAGATGGCATCATGAGGGAGGAAAAGTATGTGGATATATTGAAGCAACATCTCAAGATATCAGTCAGGAAGTTAAATCCTGGTCACAAATGGGTCTTCCAAATGGACAATGACCCCAAGCATACTTCCCAAGTTGTGGAAAAATGGCTTAAGGACAACAAAGTCAAGGTATTGGAGTGGCCATCACAAAGCCCTGACCTCCATCCTATAGAAAATTTGTGGGCAGAACTGAAAAAGCGTGTGCGAGCAAGGAGGCCTAGAAACTTGACTGTTACACCAGCTCTGTCAGGAGGAATGGGCCAAAATTCACCCAACTTATTGTGGGAAGCTTGTGGAAGGCTACCCAAAACGTTTGATCCAAGTTAAACAATTTAAAGGCAATGTTACCAAATACTAATTGAGTGTATGTAAACTTCTGACCCACTGGGAATGTGATGAAAGAAATAAAAGCTGAAATAAATAAATCATTCTCTCTACTATTATATTAAGACATTTCACATTCTTAAAATAAAGTGGTGATCCTAACTGACCTAAGACATGGAATTTTTACTAGGATTAAATGTCAGGAATTGTGAAAAACTGAGTTGAAATGTATTTGGCTAAGGTGTATGTGAACTTCTGACTTCAACTGTATGTTATTTTATGTATTACATATCCTTTGTGAGGCCTCTCTCTTATTTCAATATATTTTGTTTGTTTTCTCGTCATTCAGGACCAGGAGTCTGTGAAGGTGGTTGGCATTAAGTATGAGGTGGGCCCTCCCACCCTCTGTTGCCTAAAACTGGCCTTCCTGCACCCCATCTCAGGCAAAATGACCAATGAGTCATTCTCCTTAAAGTGAGTCATCCATCTTATTCTCTTGTTTGAAAAGAATATGGTAATTACCAGCAAAAAATGGCAATGAATGTCCTTGTTCTCTCAGGTACCATGACATGCCGGATGTCATTGATTTCCTGGTGCTCCAGCAGTTCTATGACGAAGCTAAAGAGCACAACTGGCAGACTGGTTAGTGTTGCTTCACTCAAACAGGCTTATGTACATGGTGGTTAGAGGCTAGCAGAGGATCGGTCCAGCTCCCTTGCTTACATGTTCCTCCTCCTCTCTACTTTGTGCCATATAAGCAGTGTGGTGCGCTCTCCCACATACGTTTGTGTTCTGTGGGATGTACCTTTACAGTTCATACTCCCATACATCTGTGCTCTGTACGTGTGATGATTCACGGACCAGCTGTTATGTACTGAAACAAGCATGTTTTATCCCGGCTAGGTGTGCGCTTCCGGAGCATCATCGATGACGCCTGGTGGTTTGGCTCGGTGGAGGACCAACAGCCACTCCAACCAGAGTACCCAGACAGCCTCTTCCAGTGCTACGCTGTCAAGTAAGTCAATGTGTACCCCGCACTCAACAGGTTTGATTAACACGTCTGACACTGTAGACTTAAGCTTACAGTCTGGAGTGGTACATCCCAGTGTGACCCTCAAAGGTTCATACTGTAGCTTACACTCAATAGGAATGCATAAAATATACATGTCTATTGATACTGAATGCTGAGGTGTGGTTTCTCTTGACTAGGTGGGATAATAGCGAGAGGGAGAAAATGAGCCCTTGGGACATGGAGCCCATTTCTGATGAAGGTTGGTATCACTGCTTCTATCAGTAGCTCCTCACCCATCTCAGGTCATCTACTGGAATAATGCAGTTTGTTTTCAGTCAGTTTACACATTCAAGTGTCTTCCTCGCTTGCTCATTCAACATAACACATGCAGTCTCTATCTAGATCAGGTTATTGATAGTGAGACTGAGCTGCCAGCCATTGAGCTGATGTCGTTTCTGACTGGTGTGTTTTAACCAACGAGCTGATTTTGGTTTCTGATTGGCGTGCTGTGTTCCCTCCCCCAGCGGAGTTGCCAGAAGAGGTTGGTGACGGGGTGGTGGTGACGGAGGAGGAGGTGAAGGCTCGCCTCTACAGCCCCCAGGAGGGGGAGTGGGGGGCTCACTCACGGGACGAGGACTGCCAGAGGGTCATCTTTGGCATCAACGAGCTGCTTACACTGGGTAGGTCACTGCTACCACACAGGAACAGTTTTCATGCTAGGAATTCTGTGTTAAATAGATTGTAACTGGAAGTGAACTTGCATATGGATTGGTATTGCCTGATGAGTGTGATGGGCTGTGTATTTTGTATGTAGACCTGGCCAAGGCGTTTGCGTCACCTGTGGACCTGCGGGATTACCCCCTCTACTGCACTGTGGTGGCCTACCCCACTGACCTCAGCACCATCCGCAGACGGCTGGAGAACCGCTTCTACAGGTCAGCACTGACCTCTCCACACTCACACTGTAGTTATCCCACAAACCAATTGTAATTGTCGCTAATATTCCGTTCATCCTCGCTGCCCCGTTGTACCTCTGTGTTGGGACTTTGGTATGTGCCAGTTTGGGGAGATCAGTGACTCTCACTCAGCTTATCCCCTCCGGGTGTTCCTCTCTCCTAGGAGGATCTCAGCTCTGATGTGGGAGGTGCGCTACATCGAGCACAACGCCCGCACTTTCAACGAGCCCCAGAGCCCCATCGTGGCAGCAGCCAAGGTGGTGACTGACGTGCTCCTCCGCTACATCGGGTAGGGCACCCCTGACATCATACTAAAATGAAGGGTGTAGATTTCCCCAATGTGAAATCTACATAAAGAACTTGGTTTTGACTGCAAAAATGACAAGTTGTTGTGTGGTTTTGTCAGGGACCAGAGCTGCACAGACATCTTAGATCTGTGCCACAAGGTGAAGACGGAGCTGAGCAGTGGAGAGGACGAGGTGAGACATGGAGAAATACATGTACACCCCAAAGGAGTTCATAGTGATATTTAAATGGTATTGGTGGTCTATTAAACTGTACTAAGAGTACTTGTCTCTGTGTTGGTGTGCAGACTGCTGAGGTGGACGTGGACTCTGACACTCCAGGGACATCCACAGGACAACAGGTAAGGGAGGGTTTAATCTCAAACATGGAATATGCATTGTTTTTGCTATGACTGTGATTTCTCTTCCCCGTTGTCTTTCTGCCTCCTATTTTATTTTAAAAAAAATTCACCTAACTGGAAACCTTCCCTCTCTCCCACTTTCAGCGGGCCAATCCCAGTCCTAAAAAGCGTGGGGTTGTGTTAGACGTGCGTGCGTGGCGGGGCCAATGTCGGGAGCTGCTGCGGCGTATGATGGACGGCCCTGACTCTGACCCCTTCAGACAGCCTGTGGACCTCTTCACCTACCCAGTAAGGCTTGTTATTATAACCACTGCCACTCCCACAGAGAGAGGATAACATCCCCTTACAGGATAAGTGCCTTAGGATCTGAGTGCTTTACAATCTGGCTCATTTAGTCCCGTAACAAGATAAAACCTGCTCCTGGACTAAAAAGCAAGGGCGATTCTTCTTTGAAAATACTTTTTGTTTTAGGATTAGGTTTAATCTGTTTCTGGGAAACCAGCCCACTGTGTCATTTCAATCAGAGAAGTCTTATTAGTCTGACTGTAGTGGTTCAGAAGTATTACAACCTATCTGTCCTCAATTCTCAGTTAAGTGGTTTCAGACGTCCTAAAAACTACACTCTCTCCCTCCTCTCCCAGGACTATCGAGACATCATAGACACTCCCATGGACCTGGGGACTGTTACAGAGGCGCTGGTCGTCGGAAACTACGAGAACCCCATGGAGTTTGCCAAAGATGTCCGTCTCATCTTCAGCAACTCCAAAGCATATACACCCAACAAGAAGTCACAGGTTAGTCTACTCATTCTGACAATTTTTTGGGATGCACCTGGACTCACGTTGGTTGAGCACTCTCCACTTCTTTCCAAGATTCAAGGGGGGGGGGGTGCAGTGGGTCTTATAACCCCTGACCCTTATGTGTTCTGTGAGAGAATGGGGTTTTGATCTTCATTGTTTCATCTTCAGATCTACACCATGACCCTGAGCCTATCAGCCTTCTTCGAAAGACAAATCATCTCCATCATCTCCGACTACAAGTCTGCAGTCCAGAACCAGCGGCGGAGGAGTCGCCAGAGTGTCAGCTACAGGAAGAGGCTGAACAGTGGAGGCAGCTCCCCTCCCACCAGCCGACCCTCCAGGTACTGGCCTGGCTGGAACGCCTCTCTACAACTTTAACCCTTACCACTGTAATAAACCCACCTGTTATGTACCACTCCTCGTAGGATCTATTTAGATTCCACCTCAAACACTCTGTCTTGGTGTCTTATCTCTAGTCCTAAAGGGAAGCACAAGTCGGGGAAGAAAGCAACACCCAAAAAATCCCAGCCCTCATCTAAGAGCCAGTCTCGCAGGCCATCTCAGGGTAAGTCTTGCCGTGTATGTTTGTGTCTGTGGCGGTATGTTTGAAATGCTTGAGGCGATGTGAGGTTGGGTGGTAACGTGAGGTGCTGCTATTGCAGCGTCGGAGTCGAGCAGCGTGGTGGTGGATGAGGACAGCCAGCCCTCGTCCTCCTCCAGCTCCGGGACAGGCAGCCACATTGGGGGCCCAGGGGCCGACCGTGTCACCCGCAGTCGGACCACACCCATCAAGAACTCTGGTATTACAACACAGGGTAACCAACACCAAAAGGCAGTGGATAAATAGTCCTTCATAGAGGTGTTTTACCAAGCTATCAAGACAAATGTCTAGTTAGTTTCCCAACTACTTGAATGTTTGAAGTCAGCCTGGTTAAATCGCAGCTGTTAATGGTGTCATTGCTATATTTTTCAATGCTGCCAAAATCACACAATCAGAAAGGGTTATCATGTAAGCCTACTTGGTAGCTGTTGCTGGAGGCTACTTTAGTCAGTGTTGCTATGATATGTTTAACAGGGAGACCGTGTATGTTTGTCTCTCCAGAGCGTAACAGACCTCTCACCAATGGTGCCAGACAGAGCCACCGGCGAAGAGTGCTGCAGGAGGGGGAGGCGTCTGGAGGATCCAATAGCTCCTCCTCTTCATCATCGTCTTCCTCATCATTGTCCTCCTCATCAGACAGTGATTCAGACAGTGAGTCGGAGGTTGGGAAGTTCGTGGAGGGAGGAGATCACGACTACAGCAAAGCTCCCCGCTTAAAGACCCGCCACAAAGCCAAGGGCAAGATGGCCGTTTCTGGGAAGAGGAGGCGGAAAGAAGAACAGGAGGCGGAGGAGGCTCCAGAGAGAGCCAAGAGAGCACGGGTCCAGGCAGAGGATGAGGAGGATGAAGAAGATGACAAACAAGATGAAGACAATGAGGAGGAGGAGGAGGAGCCACAGACGCAACCGCAGAGAGAGGAGGAGGAGGATGACGAGGAGGAGCCTGAGGAGGAAGAGGAGCCTGAGGAAAAGGAGGAATCGGAGGAGGACGATTCTGAGCAGGGTGAGGGTGGGACGGAGGGCGGTCAGAAAAGCAGTAGCCGCAGTAAGTCTGGTCAGGTGAACACCCGGAACCAGGGCCGCAGGACAGTGTTGTACAACGACGAGTCAGATGAAGAGTCGGGGACCACAGAGGACCCCCTCAACCTAGGCATGTCCCGCTCAGGACGGGTACGCCGCATGACCGAAAAGGCCCGTGTCAGCCACCTCATGGGCTGGAACCACTGACACACACAGCCCCCTCAAACCTCCTCAAACTGGGCTTTCTAACCCCAACCAACCACCATCTACCTTACCCACCAGGCATGATACTGAGACTGGACTCTGTTCAATTGACTAAATTAATACTTCAGGGATTTCTTTTTTTAATGATTTTTGCATAATTTTGCTTTGTGTAGGAGACTGTTTACGACTCTACTGGCAGTGGTGCTCCTGATAATCTTGCCAAGGAACCTCCCTCCCTGGTCTTCAGGGTTACTCATCAACATGGACCTGGTCAAACTTAGACTCCTTACTCCTCTTCTATCAACTCCTCTCATCTGCTTTTCCTCCGCCATCTTTCTACTTGCCCTTGCATTCTCCCTTCTTCCTGGTCGTACTACTACAAAGTTTCAGAGATGCCAAAAACCGGTGCTCATGTTATATCTCAAGGAGACTGTACGGTCTGTGTTTCTTTACCATCTGGGTGACAGAAAGTGATGCTCCCTCTGTTAGTGTCCTGTCTGAACAGTACATCTCTCCCTAAATGACCCTCTTCCACATCACCCCCTCTGTGTTGGGTTGTCTGATTTGACGCTAACCCTGTCACTATTCTTCATCCTCCCAAATCCTCACCCTTCTCATTGAGAGGTCAACTCTGGTGTGCTCATTCACCGCATAAATGTCCCCTTTCAGGTGTCCAGGCTAGGTCATAGAGGCAAGGTGCTTCTGTGGGTTTTAGTTCAAGGCTATCTTCGCGTAGGTTACTGATTGATTCTAATTAGTTGAGGTGGTGACTTCCTACATCATTAATTATGTGTCGTTATAAAATGCTGCATGCCTACAGTAGACTGTTCCGCCATTGAATCAGAGACAGATGTAGCGCCTTAGTAAGCTCCTGGGCCACTGAATGTTTTTAATGCTATTTTCCCCCTAGTCCCTATCAGTTCTGTAGAATTTGTATATTTGCACATACAATAGTTTTCTAGAGGCTTGGCCATGTCCTCATCCTGTGGCATGTGGTTGTTAGGGTTGATTGTTGTCTAGTGTGCTAGTGATGCGAGAGAGTGTGGGTAATTGCAAAGGAGAAATGCAAAGCTGTTGCATAAGGATAGGAACCATTGTTCTATTTCTGTTGGTCGGAACATACTTTTATGGATCAAATGCACACATTAGTTTATAACTTCCAGGGCACTGTCCTTCAAACCAGTCATTGGTTCAAACACC
The DNA here is from genome assembly GCF_965601325.2 of Salmo salar. Classification (NCBI taxonomy): domain Eukaryota; kingdom Metazoa; phylum Chordata; class Actinopteri; order Salmoniformes; family Salmonidae; genus Salmo; species Salmo salar. Next base: position 87,025,247 of record NC_138303.1, on the reverse strand, counting down.
AATGTGAATCATGGTACTTTTTGGGAGATGTTCACCCATAACCACCACTCACTTCCACCTCATGCTGAAAAGGGCATTTTTTACTACAGAAATCTGTATTTTTTTTCACTCTATTATGCACTTTGCAATTCTTTCTTCGCTAATACTAATGATGGTGAAATATTAGCATATTTATCTATTGTGTGGCAGCTGAACTTTTGTTGGGCCGAGCATCCATTGCCCTCTGATTTCCTCTTAATTGGACAACCAGAAAAGCTACAAAGAGCGAAGGACCTCTTTTTTTTTTTTATGCAGTTTTAAAGAACAAAGAACTTCATTTGTGTGTACAAATCACAGATACATTTTGCCAGTAATATTCACACCTTTGTGTACAAATACATCTGATTTAGTTGTTGTGAGCATTACTGATCAGACGGTTGTGTTTGCTGGCTCTGCCTAAGGAACAGACCGCATGGCTATAGACAGGCAGGTTCTCTTCTCCTTTACTTCCACTTCCTAACATAAGGTGTGTGTGTGTGTGTGTGTGTGTGTGTGTGTGTGTGAGAGAGTCAGTCAGTCAGTCATACAGTAACAGTTCCATGACTTCATCCCAGGATCCCAGGATCCACCCAGCTCCTCTACCCCATGATTCCCCTACTACACTCTGGTTTAGTGGCTCTGAACTCTCCCTTATGTGTCATGTGGTGGTCCATGCTACTGCTAGTCATGTTGCCACACTAGAGAAGGAGATAGGACTCTGGGAAGTCAATTCATTAAGCAAGGTTTTGGTTAGTCAATCGCCAGCCAGCAGTAACTCTCATGTCTGCAAACTCTTTGTGGGTGTAGAGTTTGAAAAGACCTCAATTGTGCCAATAGATAGGCCTAAATACCTACTCAATATTTTGGGAATGTGCTCTCTTCATATAATAGATGGTAACTGGACTGTCCTCCTAGTTGTTTCTGAGTTCAATGATGATGACATTCTAGGTGTAATAAGTGTGTTTTTTTCTCCCTACACAATGTTTTTGATTTGTTTTCTAAAAAATAAAGGAGCAACAGATTTTCTCCAAACTTGGCACCCCTGGTATTTCAGTTTAATTCAGTCACATTCTATAAACACAAACATGTTTTACCATGATTTACATGTTCTGTCACTTCTCATGGAAAGACGGACTGTGAATTCTCATTTCCTCTAGCTAAGTGTTCCAGCCATTTTCTCCTGTACCTCCATATTTGTTTTCCTAAACCCCTTGCTGTCAACGTGTTATCATTTGAGTCATCACGACATGGTTTGCACATATTGCCAGTCAACACACTTGGTACAAACTGAGCTGCCACTCTTCCCCGGGCCCTGTAAATTTGACTATAGCCACTCTTGTCTGGCTGTTTCAAACCTATCCCTGGCTTGGTGAGTCATCTCTGGCTGCCCCTTCAAAGAGCCATGATGAGTCATAAAGATGCACCATATCTCTGCAGTGATGTCAAACCTACCTGTCCCTGACCACACCATTTTCCCCTCTGAGTTGCCTGCTCTACCTTGGAGAAGTAGCAGCAGCAGTAGCAGCAGTCTAGGCATTGGATAGGGTATGGAATCTAGGAGGAGAGTGGAAAAATGTGGTGGTATGGTTGGTTTGTTTTCAGCCAGTTAGCCTTGTGATAGAGGTGACTCAGCTAGCTGGGCTATGGACAACCAATGTAGCTAATGCACTGGAGATTGGAAAGGTGAGTTAGATTGCAAGCTAGCAACAATACTAGGTGCTCCTCTGCTGCATGTCGCTTCAGCACTCCCAGAGAGACTGCACTGCAGTGATCCTGAGGTTCTGGATGGAAGCAGGCAAATTGATCAATTTGGATTATAAAATCCAAGTGTGTTACTTCCCCTGGCATGTTGAAGTCACCTCAGCTTTGCACGTGTCTGAAAGCCGTGATAATTACGTTCAGCATCAACCAGCCACTTTTCTCCAGGGAAATTACTATCAGCATCACTGTCTGGAGGCTGAATGCAAGAAATCTGAGGCTATTTAAGTGCGTGAGGTTTATTATCAAAATGACCATACAAATTCAGCAAATTTTGAAAATGAATACAGAGATCATGAAAATTCATGTTTCTCTAGTAGCTCCAGAACAAGTTCGACACAAAATCATTTCACCTAAAGAATCCCAACAGATTACTGTATTACAATTTACAATCAAAGCTATGGTATATGAAAGTACCAGATTACTGCAGTTACATTTACATTAGACTTTCATCAATATTGAATTGGTTAATCACAAATACATCCGCTACATCTATAGTTCACTAATCAACAATAAGGTTGCGTACGTTTACATTGTGCTTCAGATTCAATTGCCTGTTAAAGTAACTCACTGCCATGCCTGTGCTGAAAATACATGTTGTAGGTCTTTTACAGTACCTCTTTTGTGTATCTTATACAATCAAATGCCACACGCTGGGAAATGACAATTGAGTGAATCTACATTTGCTGTGAGTGTCATTGTCGCACACGGTCAACATAACTATCTGTAAATACTACCACATAAGAGGAATTGAGGGGTGATAGTTTAAACCACTTTGGAATCTCTCATCTTAATGACCCTGATTCTGCCCTGATAAATTACTGTTGTCACTCATTAGACACTAAAACATTCACCAAGGATGCAATCAGACAATGTTAACACCCAGATAACAAATCAATATGTACTCAACTCCACATTTTCCCAATACCTAAGCACAGCTTATGTCATATCAAGATTTGTGATTACAATACAATATTAAACAAGTATGATCACTTCAAGAAAGTTAATTCACTTAAATTGAAGAACGACTGACGCTATATTGAGGTTCTCTAAAACATAGCAGGCTTGATCAGATACTGTCTCATTTGTACATTGTGTGTTGTGATTTGTCTATATGATATGTCTAATTTTAATTTGAAGCGTTTCTACCTTCATCCACTGCAGCATACTTGACCCTCATCTACCTCACTATGGTATATTTAAGCAATATTGCCTGAGGTGTAGTATATGGCCAATATACCACGGCAAAGGGCTGTTCTTAGCCACGATGCAATGCGGACACAGCCCTTAGCCGTGGTATATTGGCCATATATCACAAACCCCAGAGGTACCTTATTGCTATTATAAACTAGTTACAATGTAATTAGAGCGGTAAAAATAAATGTTTTGTCATACCCGTGGTATACAGTCTGATATACCATGGCTGTTAGCCAATCAGCATTCAGGACTCGAACCACGCAGTTTATAACATAAGAAATGCTCGGTCTACACTTCATACAGTATTTCTGTCATGTTAAACAACTTTCTCATTAATTGACAATCTAGGATCCCCCGTCACAGGAAGGTGACAAAGGACTTGTTTGACATTGCAGCCGACAGTGCTGATGACTGATCTACAACTAATTTTGCATCATAAATACCTACTCATTATTATTTGTAAATCATTAAGTCAACATTTACCCACAATGCATCACAGATGTTATGCTCTTGAACACGGCCAAAGCCTGCCTGTCCTGCTGATGCAGCTGAAACAGCCACGTAAACGGTTCCTTCTCTCTGACATTTTCCCTCGCAGCTATTCTCTCTCCCATTCAAAACATTATTTTTTTTTTTTACGGTGACGTGGTGGCCGGCCTTTATCTAAAGAACTCCAATCCTCCCTATTCTGTGTCCACTGTCTCTTACATCATAGGCAGTGTATTTTCAAAGCATTGAACAAACTGCACTCATGCAGCCTGTTTTCTTTTTAAAATCTATTTTGTGCCTCTGGTTACAGAGTGGAACCATATAGAATGCAGCCCGCATGCTCTCCCCCACTCACATGCTGGGGCTACACCAGGCCGGTCTGCATGTGGACATGTAAAGGGTAGGGGTGGTAAAGGAGGGGGGGCTGTGCTGCCTGGGGAATGTAGTAGCTGCTGAATATGGGGTCAGCCATGTAAGGTGCAGGCTGGTAGAAGCAGGTGACGTTGGCAGTATTGGGAATGGCATTCTGTTCCCCCAGCACCCTCAGAGCCAGGACAGTGATCATATTGAGTGTCTGCCTCCGCTCATGTCCCATCAGACACACTGTACTCTCATCTATCACCCGACGCAGGGTCATCAGAAAGTCATATTTGCTCGTCTCCTCATCGCCAATAAAGTGGCAGCGCAGGTAGGCCTCGATTTTGCGCTGCTGCTCGCTGAGGTCAGGAAAGTCAATAAAGAAACGGGAGCACATGTAACGCTCAAGGGACTTGATCTCTGTCTCACTGGCTGGCCTGAAGTTCCTCACGAGCAGGTCACTGTACTTCAGAAGCCCACCTCCTCTGATCTCCTCTGGGTTATGTGTGGCAATGAGTCGGAAGCGCAGGTGATCCATGGCTTGCTGAAAGTCACCGTACATGCACTCTGCTACCACAGTGATGCTGACCCTGTCTTTTAAGGCCGAGCTTGGCCCTGGAAAGACTGTGGTTGTCTCTGGTGGCCCTGGTTCCTGAGCAGCAGCAGGCTCAGACTCTGGGACTCTGTCCCCTGTGGTTTGAAGGGACACTGATTCCTGAGTAGGTTCTGAGTCGGGAGGCTTTTTTGAGTATTTCACCCTGACTATTTGTTCTATGTTGTGGGGTGATATGTTTTTATCTTGGGATGAAACAGCTGGAGTAAGGTGATCTGTGAGTGTTTTAGTGCTCTCTGAGTTCCTCTGTCTGGACCCTGAGGAGGATGAATAATGGCCTTGATCAGTGTCTATTAGAGAGGGATTTGGTTGTATTGTTGGGAGTATTTCTATAGGCTCAAACAGCTGTGTTGTAAGATCTGACAGATCTTTTAACAAAGACCATTTTTCAGGGAGTGATGAAGTGCTGCTCATCTTTCGTGACATCTTCCTTGGAGATTTAGGTGAGGGGCAAAAGTCAGGGACAACTTGCTGGGATGTGTCACAGGTTTTCTTGGCTGGGGGAAGGAATGAATGTTCAAGGTGTACGTTTTGTGTGACTGCAGTGCAGTCTTGGGATGTGGCTTGAAGTATCACCTGAAGTTGAGTTTGCTCTTGTTGCAGTGCTGAGTTCTCTGTGAGCAACATGGGGGATGGATTGATGTCTTTTGACTCAGAAATCAATGACTCCTCTGTGTTACTTTGAGGGTCTACAGATGTATTTGGCACCAGCGGTTCCATCTCTTCTGTCATTGTTTTGGAGGATATAACTGAGAGGTAATCTGTATTCTGAACAAATTGTATTTTTACTGTATCAACCGTTATCACCACCTCCTCTTCTACCTCTTCCTCATCCTCCAGAGATCCCAGGTCTAGCTCTGCTTTCTCTAACACTTCCTGTTCCTCTTGCTTTCCAGTTGCATGCACATCCATCAGATGAGATGATTCTTCCTTTTGAACAATAACCTCTTCACTGTGGCACAGACTGTCAGTGAAGTGTGTCATCATTGAGTCATTGTCTTTATCTTCTTTTAGATTCACAGAGGTGGAAGGGTACTGGGGTTCCATTATGGTTTTCTCTGCCCCTCTATCTAGATATAACACATTGCCATTTTGTAACTCCAATCCCTCACACTGACCCCCTTGCCTCCTCTCAGTCTCCCAATATGACTCCAGCATATGGTCCAATATAATCTGGAAGGAGTCCACACTGAATTCAAACTGTCGTCGCAGGGAATTTACGAACCTGAGCCCCACAGTCTTACCCCTGTTATTGGACAGTGAGATTAGGCTCCAGCGGTCGTGCTCATTGAAGACCTTGACCATCTTCTGTACGTAGGCCTCCTTCATGGTGACGCAGGTGATCTTGCGTCTGTTGACCCCATGGGGAAGGAGGTCACGCAGGCTGCCCAGCACCACCTCCTTGATAACCTGGAAGTCCTCCTGTCTAGGCAGCTCCACTCCAAAGATGATGTCCAGGTCTCTGTAGCCCGTGCCGTTGTCCCTGACCATCACATAGCTGGCGGTGGAGCCATTGAGGCGGATGTCCCTGACCCTGATCTCCCTCTCCACAAGCCGGTCCTTCACTACGTGGATGATGTCCTTGGGTCTCACCTCCAGGGTGGGGAAGTTCCCTCGGCCGTGGATGGGGATCACCTCTGTCAACACCTGGTCCAGAGTCTGGACTTGCTCCAGGGTCAAGTTGTGGAATCTTCTATCCATTTGGAGCTCCATTATCTTGGGTTTACCTGCAAAAGGACACAATATTGTATTTGGAAGAAGCTGGGTAATTTCATGCCACAAAATGTGTGTTCAATGGGAAAGATTCTAATGCATTTTACAACAAGTGAAGAAATACTATCATTCATTCATTCACATTGAGTTCAGGGGATGTCAATGTCAACTCTGAAACACAAGAGACACCAAAGGCACAGATTGCACCATTCTACTAAGCATAAGATGGTGCCTCAGCAGGATACAAGGCACCATCTATGGAATATGCTGTAGGATGCCTCCTCCAACTCACAAATCTTGCCCGTTACTGTCACACATGTGCATTAGCAGCCCCCCCCCCCCCCCCCCCCCCCCCTACACCCACATGAACACATGGGGGTGGAAGATGTGAAATGAAAAATTCAACAGGAAGGTAACCAGCTAGGAACTTCCTCTCAGAAGAGAAGTAATATGAGCAAACCTTGTCCTTGTTGTTCTTGTTGCACAATATCCTCTGATCCAAAGGTAAGGGTTTTATTTTCAACTGCTTAATTTGTGTATTTTAAACTTAGTGATAAATGAACTCATTGAATAATAAATACTCTTGGCTATCTATAAACAAATCAATAAGGCTACTTAAACATTTGGAAATTATATTCCACAAATAAGATTAGCCTGATGTAGCCTACTTTGACACAGATTTAACATGAACAGTGCTGGGAGGTCAACAGCTGGGGTATGTATTGGTACTTTCCCACAAGAGACAAAAGTTTGCATGGACAGTTCTTATGGAATCCATCATGTACTAGAATAATAGTCGCATGCTGCAGAATTTTAGTCTCATGTGCAACCCCTTTTCGCCCGCGCGCCTGCTCCCACTCTTTAGATAAAACCGTATGAGTCATACAGTCACTGAATAAAGCACCCCTCGCCGCGTCTTCTGGATTTTCTGCATGCGTGTTAAAAACATCGCCACTTCTCACATATTCCCATTGTTGTATATTTGAGACTTATGCTATACAAATATGGTATATCAAGCAAGGAGTGCAGTTGTTGATAATCAGAATCGATCAAGTAAAATATTGCGTAGGCTATCAATCTGTTCTCTTGAGTTTTTATTTTACAGTCCTTATTAGACTAAGTACTCAACGACGTGATGCCGCATATGCACAGTCTATGCAATTTACCTAAATAATATTTACAAACCCTTTATTATTAGCCTAGTGAACACTCACAGGACACTGAATAGACCACGCACGTAGACTACATAAACATGGTTAACAAAAGCTAAATATTTTACTGAACAGAAACTAATAAAATATACAAAATAAAACATTTTGAGTTTAGTCTACACCTCTTCTCCCACGTCTTCACCTGATGCAATATTGTTATGTATAATTTACACACTGGCCAACATTGTTTGCTATTGTTTAATCCATCCATGGACAATGCAAATCATTAACCTATCAAATGTACATGTATTTGTTTGATCCGTGTACATTCAAATTGTATAACACACAAACCTTACGTATTTCGAAATTATTCCTGTATCAAATGTAACATGACGATCATGCAATTAAATAATTGACTTTAGCCTACTCACCTAACTGCTGAATGAAATGGTAGAACTTAGCCAAACTATAGTGAGAAAAACAACAATAAGTGATATCCAACAGGTTTAATTGGATCTGAGTCTTAGACACAATTCGCTTTTATCTTGCGAAGCTGTAGGTTCGTGCGTGATCGCTGTCCAACAAGACAGTGGTGCTGAAACAAACTGAAGTTCAACCACGCACTGCTTTCTCTCAACTGGGAGCGTAATGTAGTTTCCATGGCAATCTGGCGTCACGATTTTACGGTAACTGAACGATACTCTGATTGATAGATAATCCCATCATGAACAGACAATCTACTATATATACAAAAGTATGTGGACACCCCTTCAAATGAGTGGATTCGGCTATTTTCAGCCACACCCGTTGCTGACAGGTGTATAAAATCCATCATTGGATGCCACCTTTCCAAGAAGTTAGTTCTGCACTGCTAGATCTGCCTGGGTCAATTGTAAGTGCTGTTTTTGGGAAGCAACAACGGCTCAGCTGTGAAGTGGTAGGCCACACACGCTCACAAAATGGGATCGGAGGAATAACGGTCTGGGTCTTTTTGTCATGGTTTGGGCTAGGCCCCTTACAGTGAAGAGAATTTTTAATGCTACAGCATACAATTACTTTCTAGACGATTCTGTGCTTCCAACTTTGTGGCAACAGTTTTAGGCAAGGCCTTTTCCTGTTTCAGCATGACAATGCCCCCGTGCACAAAGCGAGGTCCATGGTTTGTCGAGATCGGTGTGGAAGAACTTGACTGGCCTGCACAGAGCCTTGATGTCAACCCCATCGAACACCTTTAGGATGAATTGGAATGCCGACTGCGAGCCAGGTCTAATCGACCAAAATCAGTGCCCGACCTCACTAATGCTCTTGTGCATGAATGGAAGCAAGTCACCGCAGCAATGTTCCAACATCGAGTGGAAAGCCTTCCTAGAAGAGTGGACATTGTTATTGCAGCAAAGGGGGGACCAACTCCATATTAATGCCCATGATTTTGGAATGACATGTTTGAAGAGCAGGTGTTCACATACTTTTGGTTATGTAGTTTATTTATCAAGGTGTTCATACCCCTTGACTTATTCCACATTTTGTTGTTCAGCCTGAATTCAAAATGGATTAAATATATAGTTTTTTTGACTCATCTACACATAATATCCCATAATGACAAAGCAAAAACACGTTTTTAGAAATGTTAGCAAATGTATAAATCAAATAAAAAACTGATCACATTTACATAAGTATTCAGACCCTTTACTCAGTACTTTGTTGAAGCACATTGGCAGCAATTACAACCTCGAGTCTTCTTGGGTATGACACTACAAGCCTGGCACACCTGTATTTGGGTGGTTTTTCCCATTCTTTTCTGCAGATCCTCTCAAGCTCTGTCAGGTTGGATGATGAGAGTTGCTGCACAGCTATTTTCAGGTCTCTCGATAGATGTTCGATCGGGTTCAAGTCCGGGCTCTGGCTGGGCCACTCAAGGATATTCAAAGACTTGTCTCCAAACCACTCCTGCGTTTTCTTGGCTGTGTGCTTAGGGTCGTTGTCCTTTTGGAAGGTGAACCTTTGCCACAGTCTGAGGTTCTGAGCGCTCTGGAGCAGGTTTTCATCAAGTATCTCTCTGTACTTTGCTCCGTTCATCTTTCTCTTGATCCTGACTAGTCACCCAGTCCCCGCCACTGAAAAACATCCCCACAACATGATGCTACCACCACCATGCTTCACCATAGGGATGGTGCCCGGTTTCCTCCAGATGTGACACTGACATTCAGGCCAAAGAATTGAATTTTGGTTTCATCAGACCAGAGAATCTTGTTTCTCATGGTCTGAGAGTCTTTCAGCGCCTTTTGGCAAACTCCAAGTTGGCTGTCTTGTGCCTTTTACTGAGGAGTGGCTTCTGTCAGGCCACTCCACCGTAACGGCCTGATGGGTGGATTGCTGAAGAGATGGTTGTCCTTCTGGAAGGTTCTCCCATCTCCACAGAAGAACTCTGGTCAGAGTGACCATCGGGTTCTTGGTCACCTCCCTGACCAAGGCCCTTCTCCTCCAATTGCTCAGTTTGGCCGAGCGGCCAGCTCTAGGAAGAGTCTTGGTTGTTTCAAACTTCTTCCATTAAAGAATTATGGAGGCCAATGTGTTCTTGTGGACCTTCAGTGCTGGAGATATTTTTTGGTACCCTTCCGCTGATCTGTGCCTCAACACAATCTTTTCTCGGCGCTCTATGGACAATTCCTTCGACCCCATGGCTTTGTTTTTGCTCTGACATGCACTGTCAACTGAGGGACCTTATATAGACAGCTGCTTTGTCATTATGGGGTATCGTGTGTAGATTGATGAGGGGAAAAAATTCATTCATTCGATTTTAGAATAAGGCTGTAAAGTAACAATGTGGAAAAAGTCAAGGGGTCTGAATACTTGCTATATACAGCAATTGCTGAATAGGTTGACATTGACTGGAATACAGTACGTAAACATTAAAGTGAGTAGTGTCCCATTATTAAAGTGACCAGTAATTCCATGTCTATATACATAGGACAGCAGCCTCTAAGGTGCAGGGTTAAGTAACCGGGTGGTAGCTGGCTAGTGACAGGGTGGAGGCCGGCTAGTGATGGCTATTTAACAGTTTGATGGCCTTGAGATGGAAGCTGTTTTTCAGTTCTCAGTCCCAGCTTTGATGCATCTGTACTGACTTCGCCTTCTGGATGATAGTGGGGTGAACAGGCCGTGGCTTGGGTGGTTGATGTCCTTGATTATCTTTTTGGCTTACCTGTGACATTGGGTGCTGTATGTGTCCTGCAGGGCAGGCAGTGTGCCCCCGGAGATGTATTGGGCAGACCTCACCACCCTGTGGAGAGCCCTGCGATTGCGGGCAGTGCAGTTGCCATACCAGGCGGTGATACAGCCCTACAGGATGCTCTCAATGGTGCATCTTTAAATGTTTGTGAGGGTCTTGGGGGCCAAGCCAAATTTCTTCAGCCTCCTGAGGTTGAAGAGATGCTGTTGCGCCTTCTTCACCACATTGTCTGTGTGTCATTGATGTGTACGCCAAGAAACAAGAAGCTTTTCACCTTCTCCACTGCGGCCCCGTCGATGTGGATGGGGGCGTGCTCCCTCTGTTGTCTCCTGAAGTCCACGATCAGCTCCTTTGTTTTGTTGAGGGAGAGGTTATTTTCTTGGCACCACTCCGCCAGGGCTCTCACCTCTTCCCTGTAGGTTATCTTGTTATTGTTGGTAATCAAGCCTACTACTGTCGTCTGCAAACTTGATGAGTGAGTTGGAGGCATGCGTGGACATGCAGTCATGGGTGAACAGGGAGTACAGGAGGGGGCTGAGCACGCGCCCCTTTGGGGCTCCTGTGTTGAGGATGTTGTTTCCTACCTTCACCAGGTGGGGGCGGCCCGTCAGGAGGTCCAGGACCCAGTTGCACAGGGCGGGGTTCAGACCCAGGGCCCCGAGCTTAATGATGAGCTTGGAGAGTACTAAAGAGAGTACTGAAGGCTGTGCTGTAGTCAATGAACAGTATTCTTACATAGGTATTCCTCTTGTCCAGATGGGATAGGGCAGTTTGCAGTGCAATGGCGATTGCATCATATGCATATCTATTGGGGCAGTATGCAAATTGAAGTGAGTGTAAGGTGGAGGTGATATGATCCTTAACTAGCCTCTCAAAGTACTTCATGATGACAGAAGGGAATGCTACGGGGCGATAGTCATTTAGTTCAGTTACCTTTGCTTTCTTGGGTACAGGAAAAATGGTGGACATCTTGAAGCGGGGACAGCAGACTGGGATTGGAAGAGATTGAATACGTCGGTAACACTCCAGACAGCAGGTCTGCGCATGCTCTGAGGATGTGGCTAGGATAGTGTTATGGGAGTTTGTGTTATTGGTAAATTGCACTCCTCCAGGATTGGTGAGTAAAGGCCTCAGTATCATTAGGGGTGAATGAGCAGACATTCATAGAGCAGAGCAGGGGGCGCTTGGGAGGAATGCACTGGCCCCTGCAAAGAGGGGGAATATTATATCAGACAGAGGGTGAGTCATCCCCTCACTCACAGCCATGATCCAGAGACGCAAACCTAATCATCAATCAAGCTCGATTCCCGCCCACTCCCCAGTTATGCCACCGCCTGCACCGCGTGTCTTTGAGGAGAACCCCCAGCACTAACCTGATTGGATTGTCTCTGCACTGACATACCACCAGAGATAAGGGGTAGAGGGAGGAAAAGGCTGTGCACATAATAGATAGCAATATTGTGGTAAATGTAATAATCCTGAATAAATGTAATAATTCCAGAACTTTACACGTCCATTCAGACATCCACTGACAGAAATAAAATATTTTTGGGGGGTGGGTTGTTAGTGACGTCAAATGCAACGCACTGAACGCACCTCCTGAACATGTGATGATGACGTCATATTTGGGTAGTGTGCCCGGAAGTATCAACGATAGTAAAATTAAAATAAGAAAAGCAAGCGCTACATTACGTCTAAATCGAGAAGAATAAAAGCAATAACAAGACATTCATTCTTGGACCATCAAGGACCCTACCAGCATGTCGAATATGGATAGTATCCTTTCGAGAGTGTTAGCTAGGCGTGGAAATGGCACCAGGAAATATAGGTAGACAAGGAAGGCCTCTGTTGTTTAGTTCACGATAAAGCCTCGTCTGAATAGGATTTTAAAATACATATATAGCTATCAGGTTTAGATTTGTATTTAAGCATACAGTTTATACTTGGATTGCTTGGTGACAAAGGTAAACGCTTGTTTGCAATTATTGATATTGTAACAACATCTGCCAAAGTAGGCATAATCTATAAATACACAACCAGTTTAGTAAACAATTTTACTAGTCTGAAGACACCCAGTGCCTGGTAACATGGCTGGCATTTACATCTTATTCACATGTCTACATCACAGGTATTTCAGTTCTGTGGTGGAAGCACGTCACCATCGAGTAAAGTTTGTTTGTAAAGAGGGTACGAAGAAAGGGGCACAAATACTGAAACTTTAGGTTTCATTTATGTATGACAATTTTGAAACTGTCTTTAACTTCCCATCACAGAGCATCTCTTCAATCTAAAGTTTTCAGCCAAAGAACTGCAACGAAACTCTAAGAAATGTGACAAAGAGGAAAAGGCAGAGAAGGCCAAAGTAAAAAAAGTAAGTAGGCTTTTTACATCATTAGTCAATCCCTTAACTCTGAACATATCAACTGAAAATGTAGGGATACTGAACCTTTATCATTGCCATAGGCTATCCAAAAAGGAAATGTGGAAGTGGCACGGATCCATGCGGAAAACGCCATCAGACAGAAGAACCAGTCGGTCAACTTCCTTAGGATGAGCGCTCGGATCGATGCAGTGGCCTCCAGGGTCCAAACAGCAGTCACAATGAACAAGGTGCAGTTGTTATATATACCTACACCCTACGAGACTTCACACAGCGACGTTCTTGTTTTGTAGATAAACATTTGTTCACACTTTACAACACGTAAAACACTGGTTTGGATGTTCAAAATGGAGACACTAATTCTGCTTAAGATGGTTCCACACTTTTTTACTTTGAAGGGAAAATTTGGTGCAATGTTGTGTGAAAGTGCAAGGTAACTACGGCAACAATGGCTGTGTCCAACCACACAGCAAGGTACCTTTCTATTTAAGTAATGTTGGTTAATTCTACAGGTCACTAAATCTATGGCTGGGGTGGTGAAAGGCATGGATGCCACGCTGAAGAGTATGAACCTGGAGAAGGTAACGTGTATATTTTTGTATTTTATTAGGATCCCCATTAACTGTTGCAAAACCAGCAGCTTTTCTTCCACACAAAACATGAAACATGGCACAATACAGAACATTAATAGATAACAGCTCAAGGACAGAACTACATACATTTGAAAATGTCACACACAGCCTCCATATCAGTACAGCCGTCTTCATCGACCTGGCCAAGGCTTTCGACTCTTGTCAATCACCGCATTCTTATCGGCAGCCTCAATAGCCTTGGCTTCTCAAATGACTGCCTCGCCTGGTTCACCAACTACTTTTCAGATAGAGTTCAGTGTGTCAAATCGGAGGGCCTGTTGTCCGAACCTCTGGCAGTCTCTATGGGGGTGCCACAGGGTTCAATTCTCGGGCTGACTCTTTTCTCTGTATTCATCAATAATGTCGCTCTTGCTGCTGGTGATTCTATGATCCACCTCTACGCAGACGACATCATTCTGTATACATCTGGCCCTTCTTTGGACACTGTGCTAACAAACCTCCAAACGAGCTTCAACGCCATACAACACTCCTTCCGTGGCCTCCAACTGCTCTTAAATGCTCTAAGTGCATGCTCTTCATCCGATTGCTGCCCACACCCTCCCACCCGACTAGCATCACTACTCTGGACGGTTCTGACCTAGAATATGTGGACAACTACAAATACATAGGTGTCTGGTTAGACTAAACTCTCCTTCCTGACTCATATTAAGCATCTCCAATCCAAAATGTAAATCTAGAATCGGCTTCCTATTTCACAACAAAGCCTCCTTCACTCATGCTGCCAAACATACCCTCGTAAAACTGACTATCCTACCGATCCTTGACTTTGGCGATGTCATTTACAAAATAGCCTCCAACACTCTACTCAGCAAACTGGATGTAGTCTATCACAGTGCCATCTGTTTTGTCATATTTGTCGCCAAACCCACTGGCTCCAAGTCATCTATAAGTCTTTGCTAGGTAAAGCCCTGCCTTATCTCAGCTCACTGGTCACCATAGCAACACCCACCCGTAGCACACACTCCAGCAGGTATATTTCACTGGTCATCCCCAAAGCCAACACTTCCTTTGGCTGCCTTTCCTTTCAGTTCTCTGCTGCCAATGACTGGAGTTGCAAAAAACGAGTTGCAAAAATCACTGAAGCTGGAGTCTTATCTCCCTCTCTAACTTTAAGCATCAGCTGTCAGAGCAGCTTACTGATGGCGGTGTACAGTGAATCTGTAAATAGCACACCCAACTACCTCATCCCCATATTATTACTTACCCTCTTGCTATTTTGCACCCCAGTATCTCTACTTGCACATCATCTGCATATCTATCACTCCGGTGTTAATGCTAAATTGTAATTATTTTGCCTCTATGGCCTATTTATTGCCTACCTCCCTACTCTTCTACATTTGCACACACTGTACATAGATTTTCCTATTGTGTTATTGACTGTACATTTGTTTATGTGTAACTGTTGTTTTTGTCGCACTGCTTTGTTTTATCTTGGCCAGGTCGCAGTTGTAAATGAGAACTTGTTTTCAACTGGCTTACCTGGTTAAATAAATGTGAAATAAAATAAAAAACATGCACACAAAATATCTAGGTCAAATAGGGGAGAGACTTTGCACCATGAGGTGTTTTTTTAAATCCAGGTTTTGCTGTTTACTTGAGCAATCACAGATGGGAGTTCCGTGCAATCGTGGCTGTGTGTGTGCACGCTCATAATGCTGGTAGTCAAATACAGCTATTTGATAGGTGTCACTCTCTTTTTAGACAGTATACATCTTATGTTCTTCACAATCTGAGAGGGAAATTGGGTAATGAATGTCTCATCTCTCTAGATCTCAGGCCTCATGGACAAGTTTGAACATCAATTTGAGACATTGGATGTGCAGACAGCCCAAATGGAGGACACCATGAGTAGCACAACCACACTTACCACACCACAGGTAATTATGCTTTTCTGTGCTCCTGCTAGACAGACCTTTGGTCTTTGACCTGATTTGTGGCCTTTAATTTGAAGTCTGCAACAGTAAATACACACCCAAGTGCAGATCATGACGAGATACATTTATTTTTGATTTGTTTATTCTGCTCTATTCACGAACAATGGAGATTAACAGTCAGTGATGTGTTTCAGAATCAAGTGGATTCACTGATGCACGAATTGGCTGATGAAGCAGGGTGAGTGTTCCTCATTTTGTGGTTTTCTCTATTCTTTAAAAAAACATGTATATAAAGGATGAAAATGTAATGTATAACAATTTGTGCTTCTGTTTCTTTGTGTTTAGTTTGGACCTGAACATGGAGCTCCCACAGGGGCAGACTGGATCAGTGGGCACCAGCGTAGCATCAGTAGAGCAGGTACAGAAACAGGCCCTGAACAAGAGCCATTATATACCCTACCACACTTTCAATTGTTTACTGAACAGGATCTTTAAAATAAATTATTGGTATAATAGAGCAATGATAACATTGCTGATAATATTATTGTAGCTGTGCCTCAGGCTTGCAGAAATATTGCCCTCAGCCCCACCCCTCACCCTTCTTACACAATAAAAAAAGTTATATTTTTAGAGATGCCTGACTTACTGCATCTGCAACAACATATCACCTGTTTTTCTTTTGTTCTCAGGATGAACTGTCTTCAAGGCTTGCCAAACTCCGAGACCAAATGTAAAGGAAGAACTCAGTCTGAGACCTCAATGCATGGCCTGAACTGGCCTAAACTGGATAAAAATCCAAGACCTGCTGTTCTTTTCATAATGTCTTTCTCTCATTTAGTTTCTCTTTAAATGTATATCTTTGAGAGCCTTGCCCTTGGGTCCTTTTATTGGTGTTCGAAATGTACTATTTTATATAGAGAGTATGAAGGTACAGGAATATAGGCCACCAGCCTACTAACACAGACTTATTGGTTATGGAAAATTCATGATTTAAAAAAAATATATTGCAACCGTATCAGTTCTATCTCCATCTGATGCTTTTTGGATTTTTTTTTTTTTGTGTTGTAGTTTGGCAGACATCTCTTGTGTCTTAAAATGAAACTACAATGTTATATGATGCGTTTCTTTCCTGTTTCTTACCCGAGTCCCTCCATTTACCCATTTCCTGACAAGATATTTTATTCACATGAATAATTGTGTTTAAAAAAAAATGTGTTCTCCTATCCTGTATCAGAACGGCATGGTTGTATGAAGAGATTGGTTGGTTGATTCTTACATTTGATAACTCTCGAGTTTTGGGGTTGTTTTTTTTTGTGACTACACAGTTTAGGGTAATAGATAATACAATTTTATACAGTAGGCCGTCATTGTAAATAAGAGTTTGTTCTTAACTGACTTGCCTAGTTAAATAAAAATAACACTTTTAGCCTCTTGTACCATGTATCTTTTTCAGTCTCATTTCCATGTACATCTCACCCTATTTGTATGTAAACAATGTTGAAAATAATAGGGTTTAAAGCAGTGCTTGACTTGGACCGAAATAGGTGCCTGTACTCATTTTGGGTTCTGGTACTGTTTATATTTAAGTGCAGGAGCTCCACAATACTTTTGAGCTAATATTATATTTAAAGGAACAGGAGCTCAAGCAGTAGAACATGTGAGGTGCAGGTACTAAGTCAAGCTCTGGCTTAAAGATGAAAATGTTGAATGCACATGTCAAAATGACATATAGTCTGATATTTGCCACGTTACAACAAAAATATCCCCAAAATTTGACGCTTTGGAACGCACCCACACTTACGCATTCTTGGGTCACGTGAATTGCCCCCTCCCAGCTAGAAATCACGTGAAATGTCTAAAACGCAGTGTAGACAGTGGAGTTAGTTTATGTACCTCTCTAGCTACTCAACTAACCAAATATTTATAAAAGTCGTTTTTTTCTGTTTTTATTTTACGATTCTCGACCAGCCCCTTCAGATGATAACGCATCAGATGACCCGTCGGTAGTATAATCGTAACCCAATGATATTGCATGTTTTGTGGGCCTGCCAGTTAACATTAGCTAGCATCAGCATGTTTGTGGAGGCTTAAACACAGCAAGCAATGGACCTGTCAGCTCGCTAGCTATCTAAATCAAGTAATGTATAAGCTATTTTAAATCGAAAATATTGACATAACTATATAGTTACTGAATATTTTGTCAATAATTTAGCAATTTTTCATCGCAAGCGAGTAAACTAAACCTTTTCTGAATGTTGTTTAACGTTATTAGCTTGCTAAGTTCGTTAGCTAGCTCGCTTGTTGTACATAGCTAACGTTAGTTTTATGTAGTTAGTTCTTTTGATAGTTGAGAACGTAGCAAACTACACCAACATTATAGTACATCTCTGGCTTCACTTCAATACCAAAGCTACACTTCCCTTTCTAAATTTAACTTTTTATGCTGTATCCCCTTTTGTAAATAATACTTGCTAATTTGTGCAATGTATAACACTGGTAGTGCAAATGCTTTCATTTACATTTTTCACATATCCTAGCTGTATCTGGCCCTCTAGTGTCATATAAGCTAGTAATCATATACTCTTGCAATCTAGATAATTTACCTATTATGTAGCTAACATTTTTTTGACCTTACCAACTGTTTAGTTTGGGTGATACTAGCTAGTAATTACATAACATTAGAGATAATGAAATATGTATTTATTCTGCATGTTATGTATTCTGCTGAAGCTGTAAGTGATACGAACAGAAAGCCTGCTGAAGAGGGCCAAAGTCAGACTGACTAGATTTCAACATTCTGCAAACTAAAAGATTAAGGGGATGTCAAGCACAGCCATGAAGAAAAAGGTAGATAAAAAAAAAATGAACGCTACACTGGTATTTGTAAGAATTGAAACACAACATTTTCAGTGACAATTGACACTGGGTCTCAGAAGTGTTGTAGGAGTCTGTGGTTGTCCCCCTATAGAAATTCTCCTTATATGCATTGGTTGATGTCCTCCAAAGGTGTTGCTAATGGGCAAGAGTGGGTCTGGGAAGACGAGCATGAGATCGATCATCTTTGCCAATTACATAGCCCGAGACACACGGCGCCTTGGAGCCACGAGTAAGCACTAGCTAACGTTTCTAAACTAAATACATTTTTAAGCCAGTTGAAAATGTAATCATTTCAATTGTTGTCAGATAGCTAAGTTGTGTTGCATTGATGCTCACCCTATTCTAATTATTGAATTTTCTTTCTCCTATCCTCTTGCGACTTAGTTGATGTGGAGCACTCCCATGTGCGATTCCTTGGCAATCTGGTTTTGAACTTGTGGGACTGTGGAGGGTAAGTCAACCAGTCTCTTTCAGCCTCCTTTGACAAGCTGTAGGATGTTTCTCTATGTGTATTAACACTGCTTCCTGTGTCTGTTAGACAAGACACTTTCATGGAGAACTACTTCACCAGCCAGAGAGACAACATATTCCGGAATGTGGAGGTGCTGATCTATGTGTTTGATGTGGAGAGCCGTGAGCTGGAGAAGGACATGCATTACTACCAGTCCTGTCTGGAGGCGATCCTCCAGAACTCCCCCGACGCCAAGGTCTTCTGCCTGGTGCACAAAATGGATCTGGTTCAGGAGGACCAGAGAGACCTGGTGAGCTGGGGTTCACACAAAACACCATGCCGATCAGACACTTAAATGTTTTAATGCATCAACTCATATTCACTTATTCATACACACTTTGAATTTTAAGACATATTTCACTAGGAATCTGGCTTAACACTTTTGCGGCACTCAGACATTCCTTCAAATGGCCAGAGGGCTCCACCACTAACCAACCTGTTAGGAGGCTATTTATTTAGCATGGGGGTGTGCTCAACTCTTAACACCTATGTGGAAGACTGATTGTCCTTCCTCTCTCCAGATCTTTAAGGAGCGTGAAGAGGACCTGAGGCGTCTGTCCAGGCCATTGGCTTGCACCTGCTTCAGAACATCAATCTGGGATGAAACACTGTATAAGGTAGCTGCTCTGTCTGTATGACTGTTTATCGCTGTTCCCTCAGATAAGTCTCTAACATCTTGTTTCTCTCTTAAGGCATGGTCCAGTATTGTTTACCAGCTGATCCCCAATGTACAGCAGCTGGAGACAAACCTGCGTAACTTTGCTCAGATCATTGAGGCAGATGAAGTGCTTCTGTTTGAGAGAGCCACTTTTCTGGTGAGGGCTGCTAGCTATTGAAAACGGCTTTGTTGAAAATCTGATGGTTGGATGAGTAGGAAATTATGTAATTTCTGGTGGTAATGTTTGTTACAGGTAATCTCTCACTACCAGTGCAAAGAGCAGCGTGATGCTCACCGCTTTGAGAAGATCAGCAACATCATCAAACAGTTCAAGCTCAGTTGTAGGTGAGGTCATCCTCCAGAAAGAACATGTCTCTGTGGTGACCTTACTGCGTCTCAACCTGGTATCTCTGTCTTTGGTGTTTTCATGATGCAGTACTTTGTGGTGTTTGCAGTAAACTGGCAGCCTCCTTCCAGAGCATGGAGGTGAGGAACTCCAACTTTGCGGCCTTCATTGATGTCTTCACCTCTAATACATATGTTATGGTGATCATGTCGGACCCCTCCATACGTAAGT
Organism: Salmo salar; assembly: GCF_965601325.2. Taxonomy (NCBI): domain Eukaryota; kingdom Metazoa; phylum Chordata; class Actinopteri; order Salmoniformes; family Salmonidae; genus Salmo; species Salmo salar. The sequence continues at coordinate 87,005,192 of NC_138303.1, read as the reverse complement.
ATAGCCGTTATTATTTATTTTTATTAAGGACTTGTTTGTACATGAGAAAATACATATCTACTGTAAGTCAATCAAATATATTTTTAAAGCCCTTTTTACATCAGCAGATGTCAAAGTGCTATACATACAGAAACCCAGCCTAAAAGCCCAAACAGCAAGCGATGCAGATGTAGAAGCATGGTGGCTAGGAAAAACTCCCTAGAAAGGCAGGACCCTAGGAAGAAACCTAGAGAGGAACCAGGCTCTGAGGGGTGGCAAGTCACCTTCTGGCTGTGCCGGTTGGAGATTATAACAGGCCAGATTGTTCTCCAAGATATTCAAACATTCATAGATGACCAGCAGGTCAAATAATAATCACAGAGGTTGTAGAGGGTGCAACAGGTTAGTACATCAGGAGTAAATGTCACTTGGCTTTTCATAGCCGGGCATTCAGAGGTCGAGACAGCAGATGCGGTAGAGAGTTGAAAACAGCAGATCTGGGACAAGGTAGTACGTCCAGTGAACATGACACTCTAAATAATGTTGTCTCTACTTATAGCCTCTGCAGCCACACTCATTAACATCCGCAATGCCAGGAAACACTTTGAGAAGCTGGAGCGTCTGGATGGACCAAAGCACAGCCTGACCATGCGTATGCGCTAAGCACTGCATCTGGCCCAGAGGGTGCCAGCCAGCTGAACCAATCAGTCCACAGACAGCTAACTACAGGCTGTGGTCCAGCCTTGACCAACGCATATGAGCAGCCCTGCACTGTGCTACCCTGTCTCACTCAATCACATGTTTTTCCTACAGAAGATTCTGTTTTCCTTTAAGTCAAATCTTTGTTGATCTCATGTATCATGAACTGTGATGCCTTTCTCAGACATAATTGTCAGATTAAAAAAAATATATATATAGAAAAATCTATTAAATGCTCATATTTTACTGTTAGGGGATACCAATGCTGTCTTGGTATGTCACAAAGTCACTCTGTAAATGGTAAGCACAGTATGTTGATTAAAAAAGGAAAAGGAGCCTCAGAAATGATTTTCTGCTTTGCATAGTCAAGTGACTATCTTTACAATGATCTGCTGTTGTCAAGGCTAGTGTTACGTTACTATATGGATGTGATGAGTGCTACGTCTCCATGCCATCTCATGTAGTCAAGGCTTTGAGGCTGAATTCTATGAATCAGGGCTCTAAAACCCTGTTCCAGCTATGGTCCTGTAGGTTTTCACTCCAAACCCTACTATAGCACACCAGTTTCTAACAATTAGCTGGTTGATAATCTGAACCAGATTAGTTACAGATGGGGTTGGAGCAAAAACCAACAGAAGGGTAGCGCTCCAGGAACAGGGTTTGAGACCTGTTATCAATGCTTTGAGGTGATGGAAACTTGGGGGGGGGGGGGGGGAGCTCAACAAATACAGTATCTCACACACTGTTGAACACTGGAAAACACATTTTGTGAAGACTTTAAACCTGGAATAGTGCATTCATGCATAAATAAAACATATTTAGAAATAAGTCTGGTGTGTTCTGCAACATGTGACAAGGAATATAATAGGGTGTAGGTTTTGTAAATTTCTTCGGTACTTTTTACCCCTTTTTTGTGATATCCAATTGGTAGTTAGTCTTGTCCCATTGCTTCAACTCCCGTAAATAATTGTATCAAGACTTGTATCAAGCCAAATTATATGTGCCTTTGAACAGGGTATGGTAGTAGGTGCCAGGCACATCGGTATGTGTCAAGAACTGCAACGGTTTTTCCACACTCGGTTTCCCGTGTGTATCAAGAATGGTCCACCACCCATTTTACATTTACATTTTAGCAGACGCTCTTACTATAGTGAATGCATACATTTCATTTCATACATTTTTCCCCCCTTTTTTTTCTCGTACTGGCCCCCCCATGGGAATCGAACCCACAACCCTGGCGTTGCAAACACCATGCTCTACCAACTGAGCCACAGGGAAGCTGTGGGCTATCCAACCAACTTGACACAACTGTGGGAAGCAATGGAGTCAACATCCCTGTGGAACGCTGTCGACACCTTGTAGAGTCCATGCCTCGACCAATTGAGACTGTTCTGAGGGCAAAAGGGGGTGTGGGTGCAACCAAGGTTCCCTCTATTTTTTTCTGGCACTGGGAAAATTTCAGGTCTGCTGAGCGCTAACTTTAACATTGTGAACACGGAGGCTGTACCTGCTTTAAGTTAACAGTTTTAACAATGTCCAAGTAGGCTACTGTGGCTATTTGTTCATAATGTAGGCCTAACAGAGTGGCCTACCATCAAAAACAATGGAGAAAATGCATCCCTTAACGTTTTAACATGGAAATAGCTGTTATCATTCAGCAGCAAATGTGCGGTGTTCAACGTAGGTCTACATTCCTTGAGACGTTTGAAAAAAAACATGCAGGACTTGACATTAACCTGTTTATCCACTTGTCCTTCAGACAAGGTGACTACATGTTGTGTTTCATTATGATTCCCATACCATTATTAGGCAATCAGACAAATTATGCTACGCTCTGCCCATTGGCTACTTAGCTTTTCAAGACCATCTTAAAATACGCTGTCCCTTTAAGACAAAAAAAAAGCTATTTACCTGAAATGCACATATTTTGTGCTCTTTTATGAAGCAACCACTCCCCCATTGTTGATTAGAAATTAGTTGTAACTGGGCTAATAACTTACTAACTGGCAAAGAATATTAACAAATGTGCACAGGTGGCTACATGTAGCTCCCGCTTTGAAATCAAAACAAGAAAAGCTCCCGCTCTGATTGGTTATGGCGCACCAGTATTAAAAGTATGGGACTGAAAGGCGCTGCATGGTCAATCTGCCGTCTGCATTGGCTTTACAGGATTTACGGTGATATGGCCTCTGCCGCAGTCAAGGCATTCATGCTTCTTGCGCCTCGCAGAGCTGTTATGAAGGAAATTGTCAAGTAAGTGAGTTTGTGTTTACACAAGACCTCCTGCCCTCACCCACCGTCAACGCGGAGCTATACGGAGATCTCCGCGTTGTTACATTTGAGGCGCACAGCGATGCGGTAAACAGCTCAATTTGGCCTCTGCGTCCGTCAAAAGACTTCGCAACTGCGTCACACTGTCCATACGGCGCTCCCGACCAAATACCCAGATCACGCATAAGTTGGCTTTGGGTCGTACATGTCAATGCAATGGAATCCTACGCCAACGCGCTCTGCATACAAGAGAATACCTTGCAGTTAGTTCATTTTGTTTCGGCATGTTACATTGAAAGTGGCTAGTATTGTGTTGATTCTAGCACAATTTCGACAGCAGACCGAAACGTTGATCGTGTTAAAGACTCTAGAGTTGAGTTCAATGTCGTGCTTCTCTGCGCAAGAGTTCATCTGCGCGGCTTTTAGAACATTGGGTGCAACAAAATTTTACGGTGTTCTTAATGTTTTTAATACTGTACGCTGCTGCTGTTCATCGATCCTGTTGATTAGTCAGTCACTTTATACCCATCTATATGTACATACCTACATCAATTACCCCGTACCACTGCACACCGACTCGGCGGTGTTACCCCGTGTTTGTAACCAAGTTATCGTTACTGTGTATTTATTCCACGTTAATTCAATTATTTATTTCACCAGAAGGGCCGTAAGCAAGCATACCTGTGTTAGTCTAGACCCGTTTACGAAGCATGTGACAAATAAACATGTATTTGATTGATTTGCATCGGTCAACGCTTCTTATGTCTTCTCAATTAGGAAGTACCTTCGCATTAAAATTGCACTACAGCGCTGATCTTCAGTGTCACGGATTTAATCATGTCTAAAGCATATTGGAGCACATGCGTGCAACTCTTTATTTACTCAGAATTAATTATTGGCCCAGCACCAGTGTTGAAATTTGGGAAATGCATCTCACACACACCTTAGCTTGGAGTATTTTTCTATAAATCACAATTGATGCTGCATTAAAAACAAATCTTTATCATAACTCCTCTCAAAAATATCTTCATTGTATTAAAAAAAAGAAACAAACTTGCATAATGCACATATACATTCTCAATATCATTCTGATAATTATTGCAATCTTTAATTAAATGTTATGCGAAAAGTCTTCTCCTGCTCTTTGCGTCGGTTGTCGCAGAGTTTGGACACATCCTCCACCCTTCTCTGTAGAAGCACTGAGGAGACATATTACAGAGTTAATATGGATTGAAGGATGTCAACTTTTTATCAGAAGCAAGGGTCAAGTTAAAGTTGTTTACTCAAGACCACACATGGGTTAAACACTGACCCGAGTTCTGGTCAATCCATTGAAGAGAGTCCATGTGGGCATTGAGAATTTTACAGATCTGCTGAAGCTAAAGAGAGAAAAAAAAGTGTTAGCATAACCAATTACATTTCCTCTTCCCTAAATGATAAACTAAGCAGGTAACCACAGTTCAGAACATGTGATGTATTTGCTTTAGAATAACTGTAGAAATACATTTTTTCACCTTTATTTAACCAGGTAAGCTAGTTGAGAACAAGTTAATTTACAACTGTGACCTGGCCAAAATAAAGCAAAGCAGTGCGACAAAAACAGAGTTACACATGGAATAAACAAACAGTCAATAACACAATAGAAAAAAAGAAAGTCTATATACAGTGTGTGCAAATGGAGTGAGGTAGGCAATAAATATGCCATAGTAGCGAAGTAATTACAATTTAGCAGATTAACACGAGTGATAAATGAGCAGATGTGCAAGTAGTGATACTGGTATGCAAAAGAGCAGAAAAGTAAATAAAAACAATATGGGGATGAGGTAGGTAGATTGGGTGGGCTATGAAATATAAGTCTCCAGCTTCAACGATTTTTGCAATTAGTTCCAGTCACTGGCAGCAGAGAACGGGAAGGAAAGGCGGCCAAAGGATGTGTTGGCTTTGGTGATAACCAGTGAGATATACCTGCTGGAACGTGTGCAACGGGTGGGTGTTGTTATCGTGACCAGTGAGCTGAGATAAGTCTTTGCTAGGTAAAGCCCCGCCTTATAGATGACCTGGAGCCAGTGGGTCTGGCGGTGAATATGTAGCGATGGCCAGCCGACTAGAGCATACAGGTCGCAGTGGTGGGTGGTATAAGGGGCTTTGGTAACAAAACGGATGGCACTGTGAATGATTGCATCCAATTTGCTGAGTAGAGTATTGGAAGCTATTTTGTAGATGACATCGCCGAAGTCGAGGATCGGTAGGATATTCAGTTTTACTAGGGTAAGTTTGGCGGCATGAGCGAAGGAGGCTTTTTTTGCGAAATAGAAAGCCGATTCTAGATTTGATTTTGGATTGGAGATGTTTAATATGAATCTGGAAGGAGAGTTTACAGTCTAGCCAGACTCCTAGATATTTGTAGTTGTCCACATTTCTAGGTCAGAACCGTCCAGGGTAGTGAGGCTAGTCGGGCGGGTGGGTGCAGGCAGCGAACAGTTGAAAAGCATGCATTTGGTTTTTACTAGTGTTTAAGAGCAGATGGAGGCCACGGAAGGAGTGTTGTATGGCATTGAAGCTCGTTTGGAGGTTAGTTAACAGTGTCCAAAAAAAGGCCAGATGTATACAGAATAGTGTCGTCTGCGTAGAGGTGGATCAGGGAAATCACCCGCAGCAAGAGCGACATCATTGATATATACAGAGAAAAGAGTCGGCCCGAGAATTGAACCCTGTGGTACCCCCATAGAGATTGCCAGAGGTCCGGACAACAGGCCCTCCGATTTGACACTGAACTCTAAGTCTGCGAAGTAGTTGGTGAATCAGGCGAGGCAGCCATTTGAGAAACCAAGGCTATTAAGTCTGCCGATAAGAATACGGTGATTGACAGAATCGAAAGCCTTGGTCAGATCGATGAAGACGGCTGCACAGTACTGTCTTTTATCGATGGCGGTTATGATATCGTTTAGTACCTTGAGCGTGGCTGAGGTGCACCCGTGACCAGCTCGGAAACCGGATTGTACAGCGGGGAAGGTACGGTGGGATTCGAAATGGTCAGTGATCTGTTAACTTTGCTTTCGAAGACTTGAAAGGCAGGGCAGGATGGATATTGGTCTGTAAAAGTTTGGGTCTAGAGTGTCACCCCCTTTGAAGAGGGGGATGACCGCAGAAGCCTTCCAATCTTTAGGGATCTTGGACGATACGAAAGAGAGGTTGAGCAGACTGGTAGTAGGGGTTGCAACATTGGCAGCGGATAGTTATAGAAAGATTGTCTAGCCCAGCTGATTTGTACAGGTCCAGGTTTTGCAGCTCTTTCAAAACATCTGCTGTCTAGATTTGGGTGAATGAGAAGCTGGGGAGGCTCGGGAATGTAGCTGTGGGGGGGGGGGGGGGGGGGGGCTGTTGGCCGGGGTAGCCAGGAGAAAAGCATGGCCAGCCGTAGAAAAATGCTTATTGAAATGTTCAATTATCATGGATTTATCGGTGGTGACAGTGTTTCCTAGCCTCAGTGCAGTGGCCAGCTGGAAGGAGGTGCTCTTGTTCTCCATGGACTTTAGTGTCCCAGAACTTTTTGGAGATAGAGCTACAGGATGAAATTTCTGTTTGAAAAAGCTAGCCTTTGCTTTCCTGACTGACTGCGTGTATTGGTTCCCGACTTCCCTGAACAGGTGCATATCGCGGGGACTATTCGATGCTATTGCAGTCCGCCAAAGGATGTTTTTGTGCTGGTCAAGGGCAGTCAGGTCTGGAGTGAACCAAGGGCTATATCTGTTCTTAGTTCTACATTTTTTGAAAGGGGCATGCTTATTTAAGATGGTGAGGAAATTACTTTTAAAGAACGACCAGGCATCCTCGACTGACGGGATGAGATCAATATCCTTCCAGGATGCCAGGTCAATTAGAAAGGCCTGCTCGCATAAGTGTTTTATTTTCAGTGATGAGGGGTGGTCGTTTGACCGCGGACTCATAGCGGATGCAGGCAATTTACATAAGTAAAAGCACTGGCAGCAAGGTATTCAAAAGACATCGGTCTGTTTTTCCTTCTCACCGGGTCACTGTTATCAGCTGGCCCGCTGGATGTATTCAGGTGTTCAATGATCTCCTTTAGATCTTGGGACATCCTCTTCAGCTGGGCGTCCACGTTCTCTGCAAGCTTGTACCTGCAGAAAGAGATGGAGATATTGCATAAAGATGAGATATCACATAACCATAGTCATGATTCAGTTCACTGTGCATTGGTTTTCACTCAGAAAGACCTTTGGTAAAACCTTACGTCCTCTCGCGTTCCTCGTCTGCGTTCTGCATGTAGATGGTTCCACTCTGTTCTTTGACAGACCCCTCCAGTGGGGACAGCAGGTCCTCCAGCTCCTTCTGTTGTGACAGGATGAAGTCCAGTTCCTGGTCCAGCCTGGGACAGGGTAGAGAGCAGAAACACAAGGTCATACAATAAACATTGACAATAATTACCATAGATCTACTTACAAAGAATACTGAATTATCTGATATATTGAAATACATAAGAAATAAAGCTGTTAACCACTACCTTCTTTGGTCCAATTTCACTTTCTCCATCTCCCTGTGCAGTGATGTGATCTGTAACAACGAGATGAACATGCCCTTCAAACATCTGCCATGAAGATACCCCAAAGTTCAACTTCATATGAGATTAAAACACATAGCATTGCCTAGCTTCTAGTGGTGCAGTTACGAGAAGTGCCACTATAATGACATGTCTGTTTACCTTTTCTCCGTTCTCCACCAGCGTGCGGTCCCAGGCGTTGACCTGGGTGGCTTGCTGTAAGAAATGCCTCTCCTGGTCCTCCAGCTCAAGACTCCACTTGTTAATGAGACCCTCTAGTTGGATATATGACATCACTGGAGGAGCACTGCAGGGGGAGGAGTAAAGGACCAGTCACACACAGAGCAGAAATTATTGGGGGTGTAGCGAAATGCTTGTGTTCCTAGCTCCAACATTGCAGTAATATCTAACAATACACACAAATCTAAAAAAGTGAAAGAACGGAATTAAGAAATATTAGGATGAGCAATGTCTGTACACACACAGGCTTTCCTTTCTGTTAGTTTGCCTACAACTCTAGCACCTGCGGAAAGTACCTGGATGTGCGTATATTCTTCAGCTTTTGTACATACACACTTCGGAAAGTATTCAGACCACCTGACCTTTTCCACATTTGGTTACTTTACATTTTATTCTAAAATGGATGAAATAAAACCAGATTTAGAAATGTTTGCAAATTTATCAAACAAACAGAAATGCCTTATTTACATAAGTATTCAGACCCTTTATGAAACTCGAAATTGAGCTCAGGTGTATCCTGTTTCCATTGATGATCCTTGATGTTTCTACAACTTCATTCGAGTCCACCTGTGGTACAGTTGACCATGCATGTCAGAACAAAAACCAAGCCACTAGGTCAAAGGAATTGTTCGTAGAGCTCAGACAGGATTGGGTCGAGGCACAGATCTGGGGAAGGGTACCAAAAAACGTCTGCAGCATTGAAGGTCCAAGAACACAATGGCCTCCATCATTCTTAAATGGAAGTTTGTTATCACCAAGACTCTTCCTAGAGCTGGCAAAACTGAGAAATCGGGGGAGAAGGGCCTTGGTCAGGGAGGTGACCAAGAACTCAATAGTCACTGACAGAGCTCCCCTGTGAAGATGGGAGAAACTTCCAGAAGGACAACCATCTCCGCAGCACTCCATCAATAAGGCCTTTATGGTAGAGTGGCCAGACGGAAGCCACTCCTCAGTAAAAAGACATGACAGCCCGCTTGGAGTTCGCCAAAAGGCACCTAAAGACTCTCAGACTATGAGAAAGGAGACAAGCTCTGAATGTCCTTGAGTGGCTCAGTAAGAGCCTGATCGAACATCTCTGTAGACTTGAAAATAGCTATGCAGCAACACTCCCCATCCAACCTGAAGGAACTTGAGAGAATCTGCAGAGAAACTCCCCAAATACAGGTGTGCCAAGGTTATAGTCATAACCAAGAAGACTCGAGGCTGGAATCGCCACCAAACATGCTTCAAGTACTGGGTAAAAGGTCTGAATACTTATGTTAATTTGATATTTTAAGTTTTTATACATTTGCAAAATATTTTTTGAAACCCATTTTCCTTTGTCATTATGGGGTATTGTGTGTAGATTGATGAGGAAAATAAACAATTTAATACATTTTAGAATAAGGCTGTAATGTAACAAAATTTGGAAAAAGTCAAGGGGTCTGAGTACTTCCCGAAGGCACTGTATGTGATGGGATGTACAGACAATATGGATACATCTGTATTATACAGTATATGTACAGCAATAGTTAAATAGGATAAGCCTTGACTAGAATACAGTATATACATATGAAGTGGGTAAAACAGTATTTAAACATTGGTTACTTTAATAGTGTTCCATGACTACGTACACACATTTCAGTTTACTTCCAGAATTTAATTAATTGAAATGGAATTAACCCCAACCCTAAATACAATGGTTGAGGATACAAATACAGTGAGATAGTGCAGTGAGTGGTTGTAATAAACTGGACAGGCTGAACCCTGCAATACCTTGCTGTAACAGTAGAGATGGTTGTGGCTACGCCAGTGATGGGGGCCGTTACACCAATGCCAATGGCACCCGCAGGTTTCATAGCCAGTGAGAAACCTGTGGTTGTGGTAGGGGCAGCTAAAACAAACACTACAGTGAGAAATTCATCAATATGACAAAAATACTGCATGAACAACCCCATTCCCACGGGGGACCAGTACGAAAAATAAATAAATATGTATTCACTACTGTAAGTCGCTCTGGATAAGAGCGTCTGCTAAATTACTAAAATGTAAATATACACAATTTTGCATAAACAGGCAACAATATCAAGCTGTAGTTATTCTAATAATCCTGTATGATAGAACAGTGAACGTGAACAGTACCTGTGCCAACTGGGGCAGTAGTTGTGGCAGTGACTGCTCCCAGGGGCTTGAGCATGAAGCCCAGGGTACTTCCCGCTGTTGAGGTGGCAGCCGGGGCAGCTGAGGTAGGGGCAGCGCCCACTAATCAGAAGAGAGTCAGGAAATTAAATTCCACCACAGAATGTCAGAAAGCCAATTTAACCTTATTTTTTAGTTTTCCAACACTTGATATTTCAAGCAAGAGCTCGCTAGTAGGAAATAAAACTCACAAAATCCTGCAATTGCTGCTGTAGCAGGAGCTGCTGTTGATACTGGTACAGCAAAAAGAGAAGAACCCAATGAGGCATGGGTAGCCGGGGCAGTTGCAGCCGGGGCTGGAGTAGCTTGAGAAAAAAAAATAGATCATCTTAAACTCATAGCCGTTGATAGTTTAAAAACAGGCACACAAACCCTTTTTACAAAACAAAAACAAATTCTACAATTTGTCAGATATTCATTTCATATATCCCAAATGTCTCCGATTCCCCCATTTACCAGAAGGTTTGACGCCAAAAGCGAATCCTCCAACCTGGGTTGTGGTTGGTGCAGCTGTTGAGGCCACAGAGTTCAGAGTCAGACCTGAGTAAAGACAAAATACTATAATTCAGGATGCAAAAAACCGCTGATGTAAAGTAATAGTCGCATTTATAGTACATTACCCATGATCTGATAAACAGATGACTAGGAGCCCAGAAAACTCACTTGTGGGCTGGGTCCCCAGGGAGAGGCTGGCAGGTGTGCTGTTTCCAAATGAGAAGCCCCCTCCTGCGGTCACAGTAGGGGCTGGAGCTGTGCTGGCCTGGACCTTGGCTGCACCAAAACTAAACCCACCTCCCATAATTTGGGTGGCTGCAGCAGGAGTTCCTAAAGAGAGTCCACCAGCTGCAGCAGGTTGGGTCTGGGGTTGAGTTTGGGCAACAGGGGCTCCAAGCCCCCCTGCGGTCCCAAAGCTGAACCCCCCTCCTGCAGGGGCAGCAGTGGTTTGTGTGGCGAGACCCCCACCAAGTCCAAAGCCTGTCCCAGAGGAGGGGGTCGCCATCCCCATAGTTAGCCCAGTCGGTGCAGGTTGAGAGGCGGCTGGTGTACCCAGATTGAGTTTAGCAACGGGAGTCCTAAAGACAAAAGCAAGAGAAAATAACGCATTATAAGATCTACATTACGATTGCAATCCTACTGTAAGCTACACAGGCAAGAACCTACCAAGTTTATTTTATTTAACTAGGTAAGTTAACTTCTCTAGGGTAGGGGGCAGTATTTTGACGTCCGGATGAAAGGCGTGCCCAAATTAAACTGCCTGCTACTCAGAAGGTAGGATATGCATATTATTAGTAGATTTGGATAGAAAACACTGAAGTTTGTAAAACTGTTTGAATGATGTCTGTGAGTATAACAGAACTCATATGGCAGGCAAAAACCTGAGAAAAATCCAACCAGGAAATGTGGAAATCTGAGGTTTGTAGTTTTTCAAGTGATTCCCTATCCAGTATACAGTGACTTAGGGTTCATTTTGCACTTCCTAAGGCTTCCACTAGATGTCAACAGTCTTTAGAACGTTGTTTCATGCTTCTACTGTGAATATGGAGCGATCAAGAGGGCCTGGAAGTCGATGAGTGAGAAAATGACATGAGCTCAGAGGCACGCGCTCACGTGAGAGTTAGCTGTGTTCCTTTTCTTTTCTGAAGACATTGGAATTGTCCGGTTGGAATATTACTGAAGATTTATTAAAAACGTCCTTAAGATTGATGCTATTCATGGTTTGACATATTTCTAAAAACGTAAATATAACTTTTTTGACTTTTCGTCGTGACATTTGCGCACGCTTCCTGCATTTGGAGTAGTGGACTGAACGCGTGAACACAAGGAGGTATTTGGACATAAATTATGGACTTTATCGAACAAAACAAACATTTGTGGACCTGGGAGTGCATTCTGATGATCATCAAAGGTAAGTGAATATTTATAATATTATTTCTGAGTTTTGTTGACTCCACAAAATGGCGGGTTTGGTTTCGTGTCTGAACGCTGTACTCAGATTATTGCAAAATGTTCGTTCGCCGTAAAGCTTTTTTGAAATCTGACACAGCGGTTGCATTAAGGAGAAGTGCATCTATAATTCTTTAAATAACTGAATATTTTATCAACGTTTATGATGAGTATTTCTGTAAATTGATGTGCGCATTCACCGGAAGTTTTGGGAGGCAAAACATTTCTGAACACTACACGCCAATGTAAAAGGTTTATTTTGATATAAATATGAACTTTATCGAGCAAAACATACATGTATTGTGTAACATGAAGTCCTATGAGTGCCATCTGATGAAGATCTGTATTTATGGTTTTTGTGACACCTCTCCTTGATTGGAAAATGGCTGTGTGGTTTTTCTTGTTTAGGTGCTGTCCTAACAATCTAATGTTATGCTTTCGCCGTAAAGCCTTTTTGAAATCGGACAATGTGGTTGGATTAACGAGCTGTGCATCTTTAAAATGGGATATAATAGTTGTATGTTTGAGAAATTTTAATAATGAGATTTGTTGTTTTGAATTTGCCGCCCTGCTATTTCACTGGCTGTTGAATAGTGTGTCGCTAGCGTCCCACCTACCCCAGAGAGGTTAAGAAAATTATTATTTACAATGACGGCCTACCCCGGCCAACGCTGGGCCAATTGTGCGCCGCCCTATGGGACTCCCAATCACAGCCGGATGTGATACAGCCTGAATTCGAACCAGGGACCGTAGTAACGCCTCTTGCACTGACCCACTCTGGAGTTTGTTCAGCTCACCATCAATGCTGCCCTAAGATAATATAACTACCCAAACATTCATGCAAACTACATCATCCAACAGACCCACCCAAAAGAGAAGCCTCCTCCTGCAGGAGTACTGCTCTGTGCAGGGGTCCCAAAGCTGAACCCTCCAGTTGGGTTTGTGCTACCCTGGGTGGGCATAGCAAACAGCCCAGAGCTCTGGGGGGCAGATACTGGGGCCTGGGGAGTGCTGGGGGTTCCGAAAGAGAAGCCACCACCTGGAGCTGCAGCACTTGGCATCCCAAAGCCTGTGGCTGGGGCAGTTGCAGCTGTGGTTTTGGGAGCACCAAAGCTGAATCCAGTATTGGACGCTTGTCCAAAGTTGAATCCTCCACTCATTGTCCTATCCAGCAAGAGAACAAGAGAGAGAATAATACAATGACATATCGTACCAATGTCATTATTGTCCCTTCAACATCTTCATCCACTAACACAGCTTGGCTAGAAACAGAGAAGACATTCAGCTGGACATGGGAATGACCTGTCCTGATAACAAAAATCTGCCAGAAGATACCGACCCTACCATCACGCTTGTTTACACGGACCTGCACTTAGGTCGAAGCACAACCACGGTTACATTAAAACACATTGGAGGCTCGTGCTAGTTTGCAGTAGCCACTAGAGACATTTTGGAATGGCAGTGTCAGCCAATCAGCTCATTTCTTGTTCAACTCAACACCCCATTCCATTATGGGTGTGGGGGCTACTGCTAACTAGCACGAGGCAGAACATTTCGGTTTTCCGAGAAAACTAACAGTATTTCAATCTACTCGATGGAACAGTGTGGATAAAGGTAATATACAGTAGCATATCCCATCCCTGCATTGAACGGTACATCTTCCGACCAGTATCTGGCGCCGGTTCCACGGCCTCTTAATATAACCATAATTTAACATGATTGCGTTCCGACCCCTGTGCAGTTCGGTGTAAACCGTAGGGTTGGTATCGAAACAGTAGGGCTGGTATCTTCTGGCAACATGCTAACAGACTAACTTAGCCAGCTAACTACATTTTGAGCTAGCATTTTTACACTGATCATATGTATACATAGCAAATGCGAGAAAGGTATCTAGCCAGTTGACATTCAGCAAATAAATTGCCTATATGGCAAGTTAGCTAGCTAACGTTACCAAACTAGCAAATTTTAGTTGGCTAGCTAGCCAGCTAAGGTTGGTTAGCTACAAAAATACGAACGAGTTAGCAAACTAACGTTAGATGGCTAACAAAACGCCATATATTAAACCTCCAGCTAAACAAATGTATACATGTTCGTTCACTAGCGTTGAACAAATGTATAACATAACCATACCTTTCGTTTTCTTCAGACAACAAATTAAATTGAATAACGCACGTTATCTGCGTGGAGTTTCAACGAGCGCTTTTATGGTTGCGAAAACGACAACACTGGCAGGTTCACAAACGCCCAGAATGTGAGAGCGCCATCTGCTGTGATGGAGTGTGGAGCTGGACAATGCTGCAACTCAGGACAAGTAGTAGTATTAGTGTGTGTATATATATATATACACTGCTCAAAAAAATAAAGGGAACACTTAAACAACACATCCTAGATCTGAATGAAAGAAATAATCTTATTAAATACTTTTTTCTTTACATCGTTGAATGTGCTGACAACAAAATCACACAAATAATCAATGGAAATCCAATTTATCAACCCATGGAGGTTTGGATTTGGAGTCACACTCAAAATTAAAATGGAAAACCACACTACAGGCTGATCCAACTTTGATGTATTGTCCTTAAAACAAGTCAAAATGAGGCTCAATAGTGTGTGTGGCCTCCACGTGCCTGTATGACCTCCCTACAACGCCTGGGCATGCTCCTGATGAGGTGGCGGATGGTCTCCTGAGGGATCTCCTCCCAGACCTGGACTAAAGCATCCGCCAACTCCTGGACAGTCTGTGGTGCAACGTGGCGTTGGTGGATGGAGCGAGACATGATGTCCCAGATGTGCTCAATTGGATTCAGGTCTGGGGGTCTAGCATTGTCACATGAGGTCTAGCATTGTCTTGCATTAGGAGGAACCCAGGGCCAACCGCACCAGCATATGGTCTCACAAGGGGTCTGAGGATCTCATCTCGGTACCTAATGGCAGTCAGGCTACCTCTGGCGAGGACATGGAGGGCTGTGCGGCCCCCCAAAGAAATGCACCCCACACCATGACTGACGCGCCACCAAACCGCTCATGCTGGAGGATGTTGCAGGCAGCAGAACGTTCTCCATGGTATCTCCAGACTCTGTCACGTCTGTCACATGCTCAGTGTAAACCTGCTTTCATCTGTGAAAAGCACAGGGCGCCAGTGGCGAATTTGCCAATCTTGGTGTTCTGCCAAACGTCCTGCACAGTGTTGGGCTGTAAGCACAACCCCCACCTGTGGACGTCGGGCCCTCATACCACCCTCATGGAGTCTGTTTCTGACCGTTTGAGCAGACACATGCACATTTGTGGCCTGCTGGAGGTCATTTTGCAGGGCTCTGGCAGTGCTCCTCCTTGCACAAAGGCGGAGGTAGCGGTCCTGCTGCTGGGTTGTTGCCCTCCTACGGCCTCCTCCACGTCTCCTGATGTACTGGCCTGTCTCCTGGTAGCACTTCCATGCTCTGGACACTACGCTGACAGACACAGCAAACCTTCTTGCCACAGCTCGCATTGATGTGCCATCCTGGATGAGCTGCACTACCTAAGCCACTTGTGTGGGTTGTAGACTCCGTCTCATGCTACCACTAGAGTGAAAGCACCGCCAGCATTCAAAAGTGACCAAAACATCAGCCAGGAAGCATAGGAACTGAGAAGTAGTCTGTGGTCCCCATCTGCAGAACCACTCCTTTATTGGGGGTGTCTTGCTAATTGCCTATAATTTCCACCTGTTGTCTATTCCATTTGCACAACAGCATGTGACATTTATTGTCAGTGTTGCTTCCTAAGTGGACATTTTGATTTCACAGAAGTGTGATTGACTTGGAGTTACATTGTGTTGTTTAAGTGTTCCCTTTATTTTTTTGAGCAGTGTATATTGTTTTTGGTAGTATTGCAGTTTTTTCTTTTTTTTTTTTTTTTGGGGGGGTTCAAAAAGGTATCTACTTATTTAACTTATTAAGTACAGAAAAATACATTACATTAAGTATTTTTCTTCTAGCAAACTCACCAGGTTCTAGAAAAGCCCCCTTCAATGTAGACCTTTACAGATGGAGAAAAAAAAGTGCTTCTTCCCAGGCCATATTACGACTGGACATGCCATTAATTAATTCAAAGGAATTAAGATTTTTTTTTTTTTTTCATCAATCTACACTAAATACCCAATAAAGGCAGGGTAAAAACAGTTTTAAAAAAAAATTTGTGCACATTTATTTAAATTTAAAAACAGATACCTTATTTTCATGAACATTCAGAGACTTTGCTATGAGACTCGAAATTCAGCTCAGGTGCATCCTGTTTCCATTGATCATCCTTGAAATGTTTCTACAACTTGGAGTCCATCTGTGGTAAATTCAATTGACTGGACATGATTTGGAAAGGCACACACCTGTCTAGATAAGGTCCCACAGTTCATGTCAGAGCAAAAACCAAGCCATGAGGTCGAAGGAATTGTGCCGAGGCAGGATTGTGTCGAGGCAAAGATCTGTGGAAGGGTATCAAAAGATGTCGGCAGCATTGAAGGTCCCCAAGAACACAATGGCCGCCATCATTCTTAAATGAAAGAAGTTTGGAACCACCAAGACTTTTCAGAGATCTGGCCACCCGGCCAAACTGAGCAATCGGTAGAGAAGGGCCTTGGTCAGGGAGGTGACCAAGAACCCAATGGTCACTTTGACAGAGCTCCAGAGTTCCTCTGTGGAGATGGGAGAACCTTCCAGAAGGACAACCATCTCTGCAGCACTCCACCAATCAGGCCTTTAAGGTAGAGCAGCCAGATGGAAGCCACTCCTCAGTAAAAGGCATATGACAGCCCACTTAGCAAAAGGCACCTAAAGGACTCATGAGAAATAAGATTTTCTGGTCTGATGAAACCAAGATTGAACTCTTTCGCCCTAATGCCAAGCGTCACGTCAGGAGGAGACCTCGCACCATCCCTACGGTGGTATTTGTCCTTTTGATTCCGTCACTAATGAACACTAACATATAGACAAAGTAGACTCAATGTAGCATTTAGTGCCTGCAAGTCCAGATAATGAAGCCCATGAGAGCCAAAGCTGTCTGCCATCCCCTCATCTCATCTTTCTCCCTCACAGAGCTCTCTGACAGACTGTGGCAGACAGTCTCCACTTAGTGAACACAGTCTGAGGGGAGTGCTTAGAAAGCATGAGGGGCTCGTGGCTGAGAGCATTCTCAGAATCAGTTAAGGATTCAGACTAGTGAACAGCGTTCAATGATCTGCTATCTGGGTTCCCCATGGATTAATCAGTACTCCACCAAAACACCTCTGTATGGATGGAGAACACATCCAACTAACACAGAAGTTAGATAGGCATTAGGTACCACAGTGATAGCTGCACTTAAGTACAGCAGCCTATTGTTACTTTATGGATTGATACTTTTGAATGCAAGCAACTAGACCATGCTGGTATCTGAAGAAAAGTAAGCAAATGTATTTGGGTAAATTGGTAAACCGCACTGTAGTAAAAATCCTAGGGTGGTGCGACTGCGTCACTCTTTCCCTCCACAGTGTAGAGAAAAGCCTGCAGGCAGACAGTCCAGAGCATACGTCCCTTCAGACCTCCCACAGCACACAATGAACACAGGGAAACATAACCAATCACTATGCTAATGTTATGTCTGCTTGTCAAGGGACAAATACTTTAACACCATGGGTGAAATAAGGTTCTACAATGTATACTAAACAAAAACGCAACATGTAAAAGCGTTGGTCCCAAGACCTGAAATAAGATCCCAGAAATTGTTTCACATGTTCAAAAAGCTTCTCAAATTTTGTGCACAAATTTGTTTACATCCCTGTTAGTGAGCATTTCTCCTTTGCCAAGATAATCCATCCATCAGTGTGGCATATCAAGAAGCTGATTAAACAGCATGATCATTACACAGGTGCACCTTGTGCTGGGGTCAATGGAAGGACACAAATGTGCAGTTGTCACAGCACAATGCCACAGATGTTGAGGAAGCGTGCAATTGGAATGCTGGCTGCAAGAACATCCACCTGAGCTGTTGCCAGAATTTCTCTACCATAAACTGCCTCCGTTGTTTTAGAGAATTTGGCAGTACATCCAACCGGCCTCAACCCCAGACGTCATGTGGGCGAACGGTTTGCTAATGGCAACATTGTGAATACTGTGCGCCATGGTGGCAGTGTGGTTATGGTATGGACAAGTATAAGCTACAGACAATGAACACAACTGCATTTTATATATGGCAATTTTGATTGCAGAGATACCGAAGAGATCCTAAGGATCTGTGCACGTCCCAGTTCTTCAATGGCCTGCTTACGCAAACATGTCACCCATTGAGCATATTTGGGATACTCTGGATGAGCGTGTTCCAGTTCCCGCCAATATCCAGCAACTTCACACAACCATTGAAGAGTGGGACAACATTCTATATATCACAATCAACAACCTGACCAACTCAACAAAGCAAATAGTGGTCACACAAGACAGACTGACGTGGCTCAGAAAACCATACTTAAAAAAAAAAAGTAGTGACCAAGCGATGCATATCTGTATTCCGTCATGTGAAATCCATAGTTTATGGTCCAATTAATTTCTTTCAACTGATTTCCTTACAGTTCATATAACTCTGTACAATCTTTAAAATTGTTGCATTTATATTTTTGTGCAATAAAGATACGCCTAGGTACAAATCAAAACAGATTTTTATGCATCGTTTGTTTTATTTGTTTTCTCCATGTATAGCACTGCAGAGTAAACATTTACACACAAGACAAAACGCATTGGTATGGTAACGCCGCTATATGGAATGCAGAAATGTGTCGGCTATATTTTTGGTAATGTTGAATTCAAAAGATTAAGTGGAAACCTTAATGTGCAACAGAATATAGCATCAAGACAAAATGAAAAGGCACAACCAATGAAACTGAACTGTCAGTAACCTCCCTCTTTCTTCCAGAGTAAGACATCTTCAGTCCAATACAAAAATGCCAGACAAGACACCCAGCTGCTCTCAGCTTACTAGCTAGCACAATTGAAAAAAACAAAAAGTAATAAACAGAATACCCTTCAGGCTTGACCTTATGGCTTCTGTATAGAGATATGCAGCTGTTGTCAAGACCAGCTATTAATATATGCATGCATTTCAATAGGGCAGAGGGGAAAGTTAATCCTCCACAATTTCAGTTTAACCAAGTTAAAGATTGTCATTGTAAGGGATGTTATGAATATGTAGTGTAAACATCAAGCATATAGTTGTAGCAGTAAAAATGCATATACCATACAGCATTCTGAAACATGGAGTGTTGCATATTGAGAAGTAACATACCAAGTTGTCCTCTAACAGGCCTAGACTTCTTCAGAAACATGTTGTTATGGGCTTAACTTAAATAAGAATACAACAAAATATTGTGCAAACATATTGTTGTTCAAAACGGAGGTTGAAATAACACTGGCACTTTTAGTAACATTTTCTGCCACATCTTTAAATTCCCAGGTCGCCCTTCATCAAGCAAATGGCTTGTGGGTAGTTTGTCGATGCCAAAGTGGCACAGCATCTTGGTTAAGGCCACTTCATCGCCCGGCCCATCAAGCATGCGAACACCGTCATTACCATTTTGGGCTTGACCTCCACCAGGTCGTCTGGGAGAGCGTAGACACACACTCCGATCTTCCTCGCCATGGAAATGGCATATCTAAAGAGCAGAAGTAGGTTGTTTCATTTAATATTGATCAGCACTTTCTTGCATGACAAGACAACCGACATTTCCATTTGTTGAATATTCATACAACTTCTGAATATATTAGAGTGCCTTCAAAGTATTCATACACCTCGACTTACTCCATATTGTGTTACAGGCAAAATTCAAAATGAAAATAACTCACCCATTTATATACCCCATAAGTGACAAAGTGAACATGGATAGATATTGAAAACGTATAGAAAATGAAATTCAGAAATCTAATTTACATATGTATTCACACCCCGAGTCAACACTTTACAAGCACCTTGGCAGCAATTATAGCTGTGAGAGTCTTAGTAAAAGGCAATTCATGCTTGAGCCAAAAATGTGGTCTGTGGCTTCCTATGGAGGGCGTGACGCAATTGCCGCGCCTCCGGAGGCCAAATTGAGCTCCGTACTGCAGTCAAATATTGTAACAATGAGGGCTCCATATAGACATGATTGGTTGACAGTATGTGGGGGTGGGAGGTCCTGTACAGTGCATTCAGAAAGTATTCAGATCCCTTGACTACCATTGTTACATTACAGCCTTATTCTAAAATGGATTACATACACCTCCCCATCTACACACAATACCCCATAATGACAAAGCAAAAGAGGTTTTGCTAATCTATTAAAAATAGAACAGAAACACCTTATTTACATAAGCATTCTGACCCTTTGCTATGACACTCGAAATTGAGCTCACTTGCATCCAGTTTCCATTGATCATCCTTGAGATGTTTCTACAACTTGGTGTCCACCTGTGGTAAATTCAATTTATTGGACATGATTTATAAATGGACAGTCTATATAAAAAAAAAAGGTCCCACCGTTCACATAGCATGTCAGAGCAAAAACCAAGCCATGAGGTTGAAGAAATTGTCTGTAGAGCTCCGAGACAGGACTGTGTCAAGGCACAGATCTGGGTAAGGGTACTAAAACATTTCTGCAGCATTGAATGTCCAAGAACAGTGGCCTCCATTCTGAAATGGAAGAATTTTGGAACCACCAAGACTCTTCCTAGAAGTGGCCGCCTCGGGGAGAAGGACCTTGGTCAGGGAGGTGACCAAGAACCCGATGGTCACTCTGACCAGAGTTCTTCTGTAGAGATGGGAGAAACTTCCAGAAGGACATCTCCGCAGTACTCCACCCATCAGACTTTCATGGTAGAGCAGCCAGATGGAAACCAATCCTCAGTGAGAGGCACGACCGCCCGCTTGGATTTTGCCAAAAGGCACCCAAGATTCTCTGGTCTGATGAAACCAAAACTGAACTTTGGCCTGAATGCCAAGCGTCACATCTGGAAGAAACCTGGCACCATCCCTACGGTGAAGTATGGTGGAGGTGGCATCATGCTGTGGGGATGGTTTCAGCGGCAGGGATTGGGAGACTAGTCAGGATCGAGGGAAAGATGATCAGCGCAAAGGTCAGCGAGATCCTTGATGAAAACCTGCTCCAGAGCGCACAGGATGTCGGACTGGGGCCAAGGTTCACCTTCCAACAGGACAACGACCCTAAGCACACAGCCAAGACCACCTGGAGTGGCTTTGGGACAAGTCTCTGAATTTCCTTGAGTGGCTAAGCCAGAGCCCAGACTTGAACCCGATCGAACATCTCTGGAGAGACCTGAAAATAGTTGTGCAGCAATGCTCCCTAGACAATCTGACCAAGCTTGAACGGCTTTGCAGAGAAGAATCTCCCCAAATACAGGTGTGCCAGGATCGTAGTCGTCATACCCAAGCCTCGAGGCTGTAATAGCAGCCAAAGGTGCTTCAACAAAGTACTTAGTAAAGGGTCTGAATACTTATGTAAATTTGATGTTTATTTTTAATCAATTTGCACCAAGAAAAATGTTAACCCTTTTTCCTCACCAAGCAGCACTGCTTTTTGACACACTGCTCGCTTAACCTGGGAGCCAGCCGCACCAATGTGTCAGAGGAAACACCATCCAACTGGTGACCATGTCAGCGTGCATACGTCCAGCCCGCCACAGGAGTCGCGAGAGCGTGATGGGACAAGGACATCCCGGCAGGCCAAACCCTCCCCTAACCCAGACGATGCTGGGCCAATTGTGCGCCACCTCAGGTCTCCCGGTCGCGGCCTTTTGTTTCAGGTTATTGTCCTGCTGAAAGGTGACTTCATCTTCCAGTGTCCAGTGGAAAGCAGACTGAACTAGGGTTTCTGCTAGGATTTTGCCTGTACTGAGCTCCATTCCATTTCTACTTACCCTGAAAAACTCCAGTCCTTCACGATTACAAGCATGCCCATAACATGATGCTGCCACCACTATGCTTGAAATTATGGACTGTGGTACTGAGTCAGTAATGTGTTGTATTTGCTCCAAACATGCATAACGCTTTGTTCAGGACAAAAAGTCAATAGCTTTGCCCTTCTTTTGCAGTATTACTTGACGCAAACAGGATGCTGTTTAAATATTTTATTCTGTACAGGATTCCTTTTTGCTCTGTCAATTAGTATTGTGGAGTAACTACAAAGTTGTTAATCCATCCTCTTATAACCACAGCCATTAAACTAACTGTTTTAAAGTCCCCATTGGTCTCCTTCCTCTCCGGCAGCTGAGTTAGGAAGGGCACCTTTGTCTTTGTAGTGACTGGGTGTATTGATACACCATCCAACGTGTAATTAATAACTTCACCATGCTCAAAGGGATAGTCAATGTCTTCAAGGTGTCCTATGCGAGGCATTGGAAAATCTCCCTGGTCTTCGCGGTTGAATCTGTTTGAAATTCACTGCTCGACCTTACAGAATTTTGTTTGGGGTACAGAGGTAGCCATTCAAAAATCATGTTAGTCACTATTATTGCACAGAGTCTATGCAACTTGTGACTTTTTTATCAAAATGTTTACTCCTGAACGCATTTAGTTTTGCCATAACAAAAGGGGTTGAATACTTGACTCAAGACATTTCAGCTTTTCATTAGTTTGTACATTTTTTGAAAAACATTATTTCACTTTGACATTTTGGGGTATTGTGTGTAGGTCAGTGACGCAAAATCTCAATTTAAGCCATTTCAAATTCAGGCTGTAACAAAATATGGAAAAAGTCCAGGAGTGTGAATACTTTCTAAAGGCACTGTACTTCTCACAACCCCCCATATTTCATGTTTTTAACAGGAAGTATAGCAAAAACCAGTAAGTAATTGAAGCTTGAATTCCTCTTACAGGTCACTAACCCATATCAAAGTTTGTCTGGACAGGTTCATCAGTGGAAGTCTTACTTGGCATTCTCCAGCTTGTCCTCAGCTGCTAGGCTGCCAGTCTTGACCAGGTCATAGCTGATGCTGCCAGGTTGGATGGCATCAATCAGGTCCACCACTGGTAAACTGGTGCTGATCTCCTTGTCCTGACAATCAAGGGGAGAAGACCGTGTTAAATACCCACTTCGGAAATCAGTTCAAGTACTGTCAGAATTTGTGGTATGTCACATTAGGTCTGCTGATTAGATGTATTGACTGAATATCACTACAGAACATAGATGCATACTAAAACTGTAAAATAACTAAGAAAGAAAAGTATTAAAAATATAACCTAAATATATCAATAAAGCTTGACGAACCTTGAAGCTTGAGATCTTGGTTGTTTTTCCCGCCTCCGACAAGGTTGTATTGACCCATTTGACAATGATGTCATCATTAGCCATCTGGCCATCTCCCAAGTCCTCTAGTACATTCAGAGTATATCTAGGAGAGATGTCAAGTGTTTGCTAGCATATTGATCAGTTTCTGGTGCACTCAGCAGTGGTCAGCATGTAGTCACTGAAGGTCAGGCAAGAGTAAATGAAAAATAAAAATTCAACTTATTCATCAAGATCTGCTTAAGAACTAACATGAACAATATTCCAGTGCTGTTGCCTGGGGGCCAGCTTTACAAAACATTTTGCCCTATGCCGCCTTCTCTTATGACCCTGATTTACTGAGAAGCAACTGCATGTGAGAGCATGTCAAATATCACTGACACCACAGATCCTAGTACCGTACCAGAACAAACTGGGAATTCTAGTTGGTCCACACGCATCACCTACTTCAGCCCATAACCATGCCTAGCTGGACAAATGATAAAATAGCAACTTTGGGGATTGAAGTAACAATGCAAAGTTAAATTGGAGCAGCATATTTTTGGTTTCAGGAAACAGTGCCAAAATATTTGACAGTATATGACTGACGAAAACAAGACAATTGTGGTAAAATGTTCCTTTCAGCCCTCACCCTTTATCTTTATTTTACCTGAGCTCTTGTTTTTCCATAAACAACCAAAAATAAGAGCTAAATATTTTATCCCTGGCTATAAAAAGGTATGTTACATATTGATCTAAGCATGTGCCAAGACTCACCTCCTCATGAGCTGCCACAGCAGAGCCAGCGTCAGGGTGGCATTGCCATCGTTCAGGTCCTGCCCACCGATGCCAACCAGAGAAAACTTGGCCGTCCTCTTCCCTAGATCCACTGCATAGTTGCAGTTCTCCAACTGAGAGCAGACAAAACACAGTAGGAATCAAGAGAAACGACATTAGTCCCTCTCCAGAACTGGAATTGGAGCTGTGGTCTTTTGCTCTATGAGCTTCTGAATAGTTGAAAACAGAAACAGTCAATTCTGCAGTATTCTTTAGCATTCTTTCAAAGTAAAAATAAATGGAGGAAAATAGATTTTATTTGACAATGGTCAACCTTTTTCATGTTTGTCCCAATCTTGGGATATGGTGGCTTGTTGACTTTGTTGGTCCAGTCGACAGGTACTTTTATCTTTTCATAAAGCTGAAGGATGACCAAGGCATCTGCTAGGTCTCTATAGAGTAAAGCTAGTTATTTAGATTACTCATTGATAATAAATCCAAAGAAACCTTACCCTGTGTATGAACACCACTGGTAGGGAGCATGTTATCAGCAGTATGTCATTAGCATTTTAATTTTCCATGTAAGTCATTAGTTGAATTTGGTACATACCCATAGAGATGATTGACATGTGGGTTCACACCCAGGGAATTCATCCAGTTCCGGAATGTTCCCTCTTCTCGTGTCTCACCTAAAAAGAAAATAGAGCTGTGGAGTGATTAAGGCCTAGGGGAGTACAATGTATACTGAACAGAAAGCACACAGCAACCTCATGACCAACAGACTAGCTCAGAACCCACCTTCCAGCAGGCCCCAGTCAATGCCCTCTCCCTCAGGCTTGGTGAGAGCTGGGTACTTGTTGAAGAGATTGGCCACAAAGGCCAAGTTGAGTTTGGGGTTGCCAGAGACTACGTCAGCTGGGGTGACAAACTGGCGACAGTCCAGCCTGTCAGCCTGCTGAAGCATGTTCTCTGCCCTCTTCATGTCATCCTTCTCCTACAGGACAGACACCACAGGTTCATGGATCCCTTCTGAATTGTCTTAGCCATGTTATCTGTGTATGGAATTTGTATATTCGCCGTAAAAGTGCTTACACTGAAGCCTGCCATGCTGATTTCTGTGTGTGGCTGATCTTCGTCTGTGCATTTGGGGGAGATTTGGATGAGGAGGTGGAAATAGGCTCTGGAGTCCTGAAACAGAAATCTTGTTTCAATCTCAGCATTGGAAAGACAGAAACAAGCACACTGGGATACAAGGTTGTGCAGGCCACATGGGAACATAATGGACAGGTAGGTATGCAATGACCATGACAGAAAATATTACAGTACAATGACCTTGACACATGAAGCTATTGTCAATTCCTATACAGTAAGGAAGTTGATCTATGAAGTACCTTTACAGGTTGAAAGGTCTGTCCGCTAAAGAAAAGAGTCAGAAATAAATCAAAGCACAGGCATAATATATACAAATAAAACTTTAAAGAACTGTTCGCTTTGAAAGAATAGAAGGTTCAGAGTCCAGATTTGGATAAAGCCTTGTTTGAGGCACATTCATCATTATTTTATTTTGCTATTGTTCCAACACTTCTTTGTGAAGACGAGAATAGTATAACACTTAACCTTTAGACATATAGAAAGTGGACATGAACCATAAAGACAGTGCACTCACAGTATTCATACCCCTTCACTTCTTACACATTGTGGCATTACAACCTGAATTTAAAATTTATTAAATTGAGATGTCACTGGCAAGACCCCATAATATCAAAGTGTAATTGTTTTTTGACATTTATACAAATTAAAAAACCTTGAGTCAGTAAGTATTAACCCCTTTGTTAAGGCAAGCCTAAATAAGTTTAGGAGTAACAATTTGCTTAACAAGTCACATAATAAGTTGCATGGACTCACTTTGTACAATAGTGTTTAACATGAGTTTTGAATGATTACATAATCTCTGTACCCCACACATACAGATAATTGTAAGGGCCCTCAGTCGAGCAGTGAATGTACAACATATTCAACCACAAAAAGGTTTTCCCAATGCCTCAAAGGGCACCTATTGGTAGCAGACATTGACTATGCCCTTGAGCATGTCCAACTTTTTACACTTTGGATGATGTATCAATACACCCAGTCAATACAAAGATACAGGCGTGCTTCCTAACTCGGTTGCCAGAGAGGAAGGAAACTACTCAGGAATTTCACCATGAGGCTAATGGTGACAAAAACAGTTACAATGTAATGGTAGGAGAAAAACTGAGGCTGGATCAACAACATTGTAGTTACTCCACAATACTTACCAAATTAACAAGAGTGAAAAGGAAACTAAACTGCACAGATTTTAAAAATAATATTTGTTTGCAACAGGGCACTAAAGTAATACTGCAGAAAATGTGACAAAGCAATTCACTTTTTGTCCCGAATAAAAAGTTATGGGGCAAATCCAATACATTATCGAGTACCGCTCTACATCATTTTCAAGCATAGTGGTGGCGGCATCATGTTATGGGTATGCTTGTAATTGTTAACGACTGGGGTGTTTCAGGATAAAAATTAAAAAAGAAACAAACGGAGCTAAGCACCGGTTAAAATTCTAGAGGAAAATGTGCTTCAGTCTGCTTTCCACCAGACACTGGAAGATGAATTTACCTTTCAGCAGGACAATAGCCTAACAGTTTTGACTGAAATCTGCTAGAAAATCTTTGTCTTGCAATGATCAACAACCAATTTGACTAAGCTTGAAGAATTTGCACAATCCAGGTGTGGAAAGCTCAGAGTGTAACCCAGAATGACTCAACTGTAATAGCTGCCAAAGGTGATTTTAACATGTACTAACTAAGGTGGTTGAATACTTATCTAAATCAAGATTTTTTTATTCCACTGAGAGAATTATGTAGATCATTTACAAAAAAAGACAATGAAATCCATTTTAATTTCACTTTGTGATAAAATGTGGAAAAAGTCAAGGGGTGTAAACACGTTAAAGTCACTGTACATGGATTTTACACATCCATACCTTGATGTCCAAGCTGAAGTTACTGATTTTCTCCCAGCCAGCGTTCTCCAGGTGGAAGTTAGCCCAGCGCAGCAGCAGCTCCTCTGGAGACAGCTTCATCAAGTCCTCCAGGGTCTCTCCATCCCTCAGCAGAGCAGCCAGGGCTGAAGGAGACAGGGTCACAGGACATAGTCAGCTACATCACCACAACACTCACTGACCAGAGGTCTTCAGCCAGGAAAAAAATTAAAATAACTCCAACACTGAGGACAGACTAGCGTGACGTCACAATGTTGTGACATAAAAGGAAAGACATCTTCGATCCTTCTAATAGGTAAATGTACCGTGATGAGGAATAACATGGTTAAAAACCAGGTTCATGAGTCACCAATGATGTGATAGTGCTGTGAAAGTCCCTCACCTTCATTCCTGCTGAGCTCGATGTCAGCGAACAGGCCGATCTTGATGATTTGCCACAGCAGGCCCAGCACCAGGTGGGGCTTCCCCTCCCTAAGGTCCAGAGCCCCGATGTTCACCACGTGGCAGCCAATGGCAGAGGCAGAGTTCAGAGCAAGGTTCAGATTCTCCTGTGGGACGAACAGAAACAAAGACCGTTTTGAAGTACCGTTCACAAAAGAGAAACAAGGCCTTCCACATGTAAATTAAACAAACAGATGACAGTAATTATATATTTACAATAGCATAGCATGACTAAATCTAACAATCACTCAGTCAACTACAGTATATGACCAGTTTGGTTGAGTTTGTAAGGACCTGTATTGTGAACGGTGTCAGTTTTGTCTTGTTTATGGTCCTCTCATCAATCGTGTCTGGCACCGACAAGTTGATCATTTTACTACAGGAGCACATAAACAGCTGGTTTATGAGGGGTCCTAATGTTGGAAGACACCGGTATGCCCCATTTCAAACCACCATGTGTAAGGAAAAATAGCTGTGTTAGGGGCTGTAAGGCAGAAATTATACAGAACACAATTATATAAATCTATGGTACCAGAGAACGATGCCGTCGCCCAGGGCCTTGAAGAGGGAGTCTGAGTTGGGGTCCATGGGCAGGGCGTGCTTGCAGTCAGGGTCATTCTCCAGCGCTGTGTTGATCCAGTTGACAAACGCGTACCGTTCCTCCTCTGCATAGGGCAGCACAGAGAAACACCAAGCCAACAACTAGCACCACATAATACCAGTGGCGGTCGGTGCCGTTTAAAATGAGGGAGGACGATAAAACATTTCATACAGTATATTGGATGACTGTCATTCAGCCCCGGCCTGCAGGCTTGCCCGGCCTGCAGGCTTGTAGCCCCGGCCTGCAGGCTTGTAGCCCCGGCCTGCAGGCTTGTAGCCCCGGCCTGCAGGCTTGTAGCCCCGGCCTGCAGGCTTGTAGCCCCGGCCTGCAGGCTTGTAGCCCCGGCCTGCAGGCTTGTAGCCCCGGCCTGCAGGCTTGTAGCCCCGGCCTGCAGGCTTGTAGCCCCGGCCTGCAGGCTTGTAGCCCCGGCCTGCAGGCTTGTAGCGGTCTGAATCGCCGTGTCTCCAGCCAGCCCAACCACTCACTGGACCCCTATTGATCACCCGGCTACGCATGCCTCTCCCTAATATCAATATGCCTTGTCCATTACTGGTTAGTGATTGTCTTACTTCACTGTAGAGCCTCTAGCCCTGCTCAATATGCCTTAACCTACCATTTAGTTCCACCTCCCACATATGTGGTGACATCACCTGGTATAAACATCTCCAGAGACAATCCCTCTCATCATTACTCAATACCTAGGTTTACCTCCAATGTACTCACATCCTACCATACCTCTGTCTGTACATTATGCCTTGAAGCTATTCTCTCATGCCCAGAAACCTGCTCCTTTTACGCTCTGCTCTGAACGCACTAAACAACCAGTCCTGTTAGCCATACCCTCATCCCACTCCTCCTCTGGTGATGTAGAGGTTAATCCAGGCCCTGCAGTGCCTAGCTCCACTCTTACGCCACAGGTGCTCTCATTTGTTGACTTCTGTAACCAGCCTTCCCTGTAGCTCAGTTGGTAGAGCATGGTGTTTGCAACGCCAGGGTTGTGGGTTCGATTCCCACTGGGGGCCAGCACAGAAAAAATAAAAAAAGTATGAAATTGTATGAAATGTATGCATTCACTACTGTAAGTCGCTCTGGATAAGAGCGTCTGCTAAATGACTAGATTTTAAATGTAACCGTAAAAGCCTTGGTTTCATGCATGTTAACATTAGAAGCCTCCTCCCTAAGTTTATTCACTGTTTTAGCACACTCGGCCAACCTGGATGTCCTAGCCGTGTCTGAATCCTGGCTTAGGAAGTCCATCAAAAACCCTGAAATTTCCATCCCTAAATATAACATTTTCCCGACAATATAGAACTGCCAAAGGGGGCAGTGTTGCAATCTACTGCAGAGATTGCCTGCAGAGTTCTGTCTTACCTTCCAGGTCTGGACCCAAACAACTAGAACTTATACTTTTAAAAATCCATCTTTCCAGAAACAAGTCTCACTGTTGCCACTTGCTATAGACCACCCTCTGCCCCCAGCTGTGCCTTGGACAGCATATGTGAATTGATTGCCCCCCCCCCAAATCTTCAGAGCTCATGCTGCTAGGTGACCTAAACTGCAAAATGCTCAACACCCCAGCCATCCTACAATCTAAGCTTGATGCCCTCAATCTCACACAAATGATCAATGAACCCACCAGGTACAACCCCAAATCCGTAAACACGGCCACCCTCATAGATATCATCCTAACCAACTTGCCCTCCAAATACACCTCCGCTGTCTTCAACCAAGATCTCAGCGATCACTGCCTGCATCTGTGATGGGTTTGCGGTCAAACAACCACCCCTCATCACTGTCAAATTCTCCCTAAAACACTTCAGCGAGCAGGCCTTTCTAAGCGACCTGGCCCGGGTATCGTGGAAGGATATTGACTTCATGCCGTCAGTAGAGGATGCCTGGTTATTCTTTAAAAGTGCTTTCCTCAGCATCTTAAATAGGCATGCCCCATTAAAAAAAATTTAAAATCAAAATAAAACATTCAAAAAAAAAGGAACCAGGAACAGATATTCTCCTTGGTTCTCTCCAGACCTGACTGCCCGGCACAAAAAAACATCCTGTGGTGTTCTGCATTAGCGTCAAACAGTCCCCGTGATATGAAACTTTTCAGGGAAGTTATGAACCAATACACACAGGCAGTTAGGAAAGCAAAGGCTAGCTTTCTCAAACAGAAATTTGCATCCTGTAGCACAAACTACAAAAAGTTATAGAACACTGAAGTCCATGGAGAATAAGAGCACCTCCTCCCAACTGCACTGAGGCTAGGAAACACTTACCACCGATAAATCCACAATAATTGAGAATTTCAATAAGCATTTTTCTACAGCTGGCCATGCTTTCCACCTGGCTACCCCTACCCCGGGCAACAGCCCTGCGCGCCCCATAGCAACTTGCCCAAACCTCACCCACTTCTCCACCCAATTCCAGATAGCTGATGTTCTGAAAGAGCTGCAAAATCAGGACCCCTACAAAATCAGCCAGGCTAGATAATCTGGACCCTCTAAAATTATCTGCTAAAATTGTTGCAACCCCTATTACTAGCCTGTTCAACCTCGTTTTCATATTGTCTGAGATTCCCATAGATTGGAAAGCTGCTGCAGTCATCCCCCTCTTCAAAGGGGGAGACACTCGAGACCCAAACTGCTGCAGACCCATGTCTATTCTACCCTGCCTTTAAGGTCTTTAAAAGACAAGTTAACAGATTACCAAACATCTCAAATCTCACCGTACCTTCTTCGCTATGCAATCTGGTTTCAGAGCTGGTCATGGGTGCACCTCAGCCACACTCAAGGTACTAAACGATATCATAAGAGACATTACTGTGCAGCGGTATTCATCGACCTGGCTAAGGCTTTCGACTGTCAATCACAACATTCTTATTGGCAGACTCAACAGCCTTGGTTTCTCAAATGATTGCCTCGCCTGGTTCACCAACTACTTCTCCGATAGAGTTCAGTATGTCAAATCGGAGGACCTGTTGTCCGGACCTCTGGCAGTCTCTATGGGGGTGCCACAGGGCTCCATTCTCGGGGCGACTCTTCTCTGTATTCATCAATGATGTCGCTTTCGCTGCTGGTGATTCTTTGATCCACCTCTACGCAGACGACACCATTCTGTATACCTCTGGCCCTTCTTTGGACACTGTTAACTAACCTCCAGATGAGCTTCAATGCCATACAACTCTCCTTCCGTGGCCTCCAACTGCTCTTAAACGTAAGAAACTAAATGCATGCTCTTCAACCGATCGCTGCCCGCACCTGTCCGCCCATCCAGCATCACTTCTCTGGACGGTTCTGACTTAGAATATGTGGACAACTACAAATACCTAGGTGTCTGGTTAGACTGTAAGCTCTCCTTCCAGACTCACATTAAACATGTCCAATCCAAAATTAAATCTAGAATCAGCTTCCTATTTCGCAACAAAGCATCTTTCACTCATGCTGCCAAACATACCCTTGTAAAACTGACTATCCTACCGATCCTCGACGATGTCATTTACAAAATAGCCTCCAACACTCTACTCAGCAAATTGGATGCAGTCTATCACAGTGCCATCTGTTATGTCACCAAAGCCCCATATACTACGCACCACTGTGACCTGTATGCTCTCGTTGGCTGGCCCTCGCTTCATATTCGTTGCCAAACCCACTGGCTCCAGGTCATCTACAAGTCTCCGCTAGGCAAAGCCCCGCCTTATCTCAGCTCACTGGTCACCATAGCAGCACCCACCCATAGCACGCCCTCCAGCAGGTATATCTCACTGGTCACCCCCAAAGCCAAATCTTCCTTTGGCCACCTTTCCTTCCAGTTCTCTGCTGCCAATGACTGGAATGAACTGCAAAAATCTCAGCTGGAGACTTACCTCCCACACTAGCTTTAAGCACCAGCTGTCAGAGCAACTCACAGATCACTGCACATAGCTCATCTGTAAATAGCCCATCCAATCTGCCTCATCCCCATAGTGTATTTATTTAGCTCCTTTGCACCCCAGTATCTCTACTTGCACATTAATCTTCTGCATATCCTACCATTCCAGTGTTTAATTGTTATTTTGTAATTACTTTGCCACCATGGGCTATTTATTGCCTTAACTCGCTTATCCTACCTCATTTGCACATGCTGTATATAGATTTTCCTACTGTATTATTGATTGTATGTTTATTCCATGTGTAACTGTTGTGTCGAACTGCTTTGCTTCATCTTGGCCAGGTCGCAGTTGCAAATGAGAACTTGTTCTCAACTAGCCTACCTGGTTAAAGGTGAAATAAAAATGTAAAAAATGTAATTCCATTCACCCAGCTCAAGGTAACATCGATAGATTTAACCTACATGATACTTGAATTTCCCTACACCCATCATGAGGTTGCTACAACCTAGCCTATGAATGAAAGTTAATTCAACTTGTGCATGTAATGTTTTTAGTAATCAGGGTGACAGTGACACATTCAACACCGTGCTGCACACACTTTCCTGCATCTAGCTGATCTAGGGGGAAATCATTAGTACAGCTGAAAACGAGTTTATTGGACAAATTCAGGTAAGTTTCTCCATTCCGTTTAAGAAACTTTTCAACAGAAACTGCAGAATGAATACACCCCTGATCACACAAATGCAGTTCACTTTCATAGCAGCCACACAAACAGCATGATCACTTTGAATGTTGTAATTCCTCCTCACCTTTTCCTGTCACTTGTGGACCTCAGCAGTCTGACCAGGTGAAAACCTTTTTAAACCAAATATCATAACAGCTAGACACAGCCGACATAGTTGTCACCACATTATATAACGTCAGAGTCAACATTGCTAATATAACGCATTAGTAAACCCGCTACAAATCATGCAGTACAGTCAGCAAAGCACTTTAGCAGTCACACTGGTGGGCCCCGGTAGCAATAAAATCAAACAATTCTTACCTTGGAAAAATGCCAGTGTTGGATAACATAGCCAGCTAGCTAACACAGGAGCCATCTGAGTCAGGTGTTCGAGTAGGCTAAACTAGCTAGCTCTCTTCCATTTTTGAAATGTATTCTTTCAAAACTGTTCAACTATTGTCTCAGACAACTACTCACCACATACGCACTGCCAAATGTAGCTTGTGCTTTTAGTACTAGATTCATTATCTGATCCTGATTAACTGACATTTTGTCCAGCCAAAGCTGCAAAAGCACTGATAGGATGTCCTCCAACCTCCGGAAGTTGTTAATTGTGTAAGTCTATGGAAGGAGGTGAGAACCAAGCACTTACTAGGTTTGTATTGAAGTCAATGTACCCAGAGGATGGAAACTAGCTGTCCTCTCCAGCTACACCGTGGTGCTACCCTACAGAGTGCTGTTGAGGCTACTGTAGACCTTCATTGCAAAACTGTTTTAATCAATTATTTGGTGATGAATATATAGTTATCCCGAAAGAATTATAGCTGTAATATTCACTATTTTTATGAAATTCACCAAGAATTGACCGCCCCTTCCTCATCTGAGGAGTCTCCACTGCTTCATACACATGGTTTGTCACTACACAGGAATAATCTTTGATGACATCCCAGAAACCCAGTTATTGTTTTCAATTGACTAATCAATACACTGAAATTCGAGACAGACAGGGCATCTACCTAAACTCATGAGTAAGGTTCCCCTAGATTAAAGCAAAGACCCTACATATACGCAATACAACATACTGTAATGCAATGACAGAAGCGGTAGGAGATGCTGTGAGCAGCTCACCAGAGAAGGAGTGTTGTGTTCCCTCGCTGGATTGCGTAGATGTCCCGCCTATGGCCAGGATCCCCTCCTTCCTGTTAATGGCCTTCCGAAAGCTTTTAGCAATGTCACTGCTCTTCAACTCCTGGAATATCTGCAGTAGAGAGGGCAAAGTGCAATCAAATCAAATGTAGCCCTTCTTAGATATCAGATGATCTAAGGGCCATCTCAGTGCTGTACAGAAAACCGGCCTAAAACCCCAAACAGCAAGCAATGCAGGTGTAGAAGCATTTAAGCTCCCACAAGCCACGACTTACCTCAAGATCTTAATACAGTTATGATTACATTATGAGGATTACTACAAGAGAAATCTGTATAAAAAGGAATCGTCTCATCATCTCCCCAGTCAGTTGCACGAGTCTTTACAAAAATTCTGTAATTATATTCAGTAAGGTCCTCACTGGGAAGAGGCCATATGGTAACAAAAACACCAGTGTTTACCAGGAAGCTAAGTGCCTCTGTGTACCAAACATTTGATCCTCCTTTGTAAGAAGTCAACATATTATGGGATACTGTATGCTGAACGGCCAGGGGAAATGCTTTTGGAAATAAGGATACAAGGTTGGGTGTAGGTTGGGTTAGAAAGACATTTGTCAATGGCCTAAAATCTATACAGGAGCCAAAGTTTGAGTCAAGTAAATCAACATTTTAGTATTCACAGGCCCCAACATCTCTAGAGTTGCTGACCTGACACCTGCTGGTCTCAGTAGTCAGTCACCACCAGCTACTCAGCCTGGAATTGAGTGACAAAAGTGTACGCCACAAACATCGGATCATGTAGCGTTAGTTAGCTTTAGGATTGCAAAGCTAAATTAGAAACATTTTCCATGGGAAGTTAAGCAAAATTCCTGGGCTTAAATTCAGAAGAAAAAAAAAAGATAGCTGTATGTAACTGGCTCACCTCTGATGCTCACAGGCAATGTGTATTGGAAGAGATTTCTGAATGTTCTTCACCCAGCATACACCCCTCCAACCAGACATGCTTTATCTAATCTTTTGCTGGATGCAGAGCTCAGAGTTCAAGTGAAGGTCAAGCAAATCATAGAGAAAGCAGACTATTGCAATCATCTCTGATGGGTGGTCGGCAAGAACTCTTGAACTACAACTCCGCCCCTAAACAAGTATTCTACAAGAGCACAGACAAGGGACAGACACACCGGTCTTTACGTTGCAGATGAGCTGAAGGCAGTCAATGACCTTGCACCACAGAAGGTATTTGCACTGGTGACAGACAATGCTGCGAACATGAAGGCTGTGGAGGAGTCCTACCCTCACATCACACCCATTGGCTGTGCTGCTCATGCACGGACTCTGCTCCTCAAAGACACTGAAAACAATGGATGCGCTCTACAAGAGGGCCAAGGAAATGTTTACCTTTATTTTAACTAGGCAGGTCAGTTAAGAACAAATTCTTACTTTCAATGACTGCCTTGTTCAGGGGCAGAACGACAGATTTTTACTTTGTCAGCTCGGGGATTCGAACTTGCAACCTTAAGATCACTAGTCCAACGCTCTAACCACTAAGCTACCCTGCCGCCCCAAATGGTTAGGTATGAAGGGTGGGGTCATCAAGTTATAGCAGCAATTTACCTCACCAAGCAAAGTGAGAAGAATAAGAGAACCACATTGAAGCTGCCCAGCAACACCCGTTGGGGTGGTGTTGTCATCATGTTTGACAGTCTCCTAGCGGGGAAGAGGTCTCTCCAAGAAATGGCCATATCATAGTCTGCCTATATAGACAGCCCCATCAAGAGGATCCTCCTGGATGACATTTTGGGAGAGAGTGGAACCTATTGCAGTAGCCATTTCACGGATTGAGGGAGACAATGCCATCTTGTCTGATGTTCAGACTGCCTGCAGATGTAAGAGAAGAAACCTGTACTGCCCACTTCACTGTTGCGCCAAGCAGAGGAAACTGCAGTTCTGAAATACATCAAAAAGCATGAAGACTTCAGCCTGAAGCCCATACACGCCGCAGCCTACATGTTGGAACCCAAGTATGCTGGCAAGACCATCCTGTTTAGTGCAGAGATCAACAAGGCCTATGGTGTCAACACTACTGGTGTTGCCACCTTGGGCTGGACGAGGGCAAGATTCTTGGTAGTCTGGCGAAGTACACTTTCAAGCAAGGGCTTTGGGATGGAGATGCAATATGGCAGTCGTGCCAACATATCTCATCAGTCACCTGGTGGAAGGGACTTCGTGAATCTGAGGCTCTTTCCCCCGTTGCCGCCATCATCCTCCAAATCCCACCAACATCAGCCACCTCAGAGCGCAACTGGTCCTTGTTTGGGAACACACACACCAAAGCACGCAACAGGCTGACCAATACGAGGGTTGAAGAATTGGTGGGCATCCGGGCAAATTGAGGCTTTTTGAGTCTGACAATGAGCCATCCTCAACAAGGTTGGAAAGTGACAGTGAAGATGAGGCCTCAGAGTCTGATGTTCAAGTGGTGGACATTGAGGTCCAGGGAGAAGACATGGAAGCCTGAGAGGAAGACAACCAAAGCTTTCGTTTCTAGACTATCATTTTACAGCTTTATGTTGAAAATGTTTTTTGGGGAGAAGTGATGGATCATTGAGGATCATTCAATATTCCCTTTTGTTGTTCAGTGAAATCATTCCATGTGAAGAGTCAACTCATTTAATTAAAGTTCAATTCGTAACTAAATGGGGGTTTTATATTGGAAGGATTTAATCATTTGCAATTATGTCTACTTATGATAAGGTAAAAGGTTTATGTTTGGATATATTTATCATATGGAGACACAGCAAAAAAACATCTTAACTCAGCAAAAAAAGAAAGGTCCTTACTGTCAACTGCGTTTATTTTCACATGTGTAAATATTTGTATGAACATAAGAGTCAACTGAGACAAACTGAACAAATTCCACAGACATGTGACTAACAAATGGAATAATGTGTCAGCTGCATTAAGTACTGCAGTGCATCTCCTCATGGACTGCACCAGATTTGCCAGTTCTTGCTGTGAGATGTTACCCCACTCTTCCACCAAGGCACCTGCAAGTTCCCAGATATTGGGGGGGGGGGGGGGGGGGGGGATGGCCCTAGCCCTCACCCTCCGATCCAACAGGTCCCAGACATGCTCAATGGGATTGAGATCCGGGCTCGTCGCTGGCAGGATGAGCCTGCAGGAAGGGTACCACATGAGGGAGGAGGATGTCTTCCCTGTAACACACAGCGTTGAGATTGCCTGCAATGACAAGCTCAGTCCGATGATGCGGTGACACACCGCCCCAGACCATGACGGACCCTCCACCTTGATACCGCTCCAGAGTAGAGGCCTCGGTGTAACGCGCATTCCTTCGACGATAAACGCGAATCCGACCATCACCCCTGGTGAGACAAAACCGTGACTCGTTAGTGAAGAGCACTTTTTGCCAGTCCTGTCTGGTCCAGCGATGGTGGGTTTGTGCCCATAGTTGTTGCCGGTGATGTCTGGTGAGGACCTGGCTTACAACAGGCCTACAAGCCTTAGTCCAGCCTCTCTATTGCGGACAGTCCGAACACTGATGGAGGGATTGTGCATTCCAGGTGTAACTAGGGCAGTTGTTGCCATCCTGTACCTGTCTCGCAGGTGTGATGTTCGGATGTACCGATCCTGTGCAAGTGTTGTTACACGTGGTCTGACACTGAGGACGAACAGCTGTCCGTCCTGTAGCGCCGTCTTAGGCATCTCACAGTACGGACATTGCAATTTATTGCCCTGGCCACATCTACAGTCCTCATGCCTCCTTTCAGCATGCCTAAGGCACATTCACACAGATAAGCCAGGGACCCTGGGCATCTTGCTTTTGGTGTTTTTCAGGCAGTAGAAAGGCCTCTTTAGTGTCCTACATTTTCATAACTGTGACCTTAATTGCCTACAGTCTGTAAGCTGTTTGTGTCTTAACGACCGTTACGCTGGTGCATGTTCATTAATTGTTTATGGTTCATTGAACAAGCATGGGAAACAGTGTTTAAACCCTTTACGATTAAGATCTGTAATGTTATTAGGATTTTTACAAATTATCTTTGAAAGACAGGGTATTGGTTTCTTTTTTTGCTGAGTTTACATTTGAAACGGTATGAATAAGCATATATTCCCATGGAAAGTTTCCACCTCTGAATATTCCCCAAAATGTGCAACCCTAGTTAGCTTACATGGCTTATGCACTGTAGATAGAGGAAGCCCATAGTAACCCCTTTATAAATAATGCCTTTGTGATTTAATTTGCTTTCAATGAATGGATATGGTTCATGTTCATCTCAACATAAAAAAAAAATATGTAATCCATTATAGCAACTGTAAAAGTAATAGCACAACCCCCTCTGACAAATATACTGTAATAACATAACTGTGGCTATGCTAACCCATACAAAAAAGGCTGAATATTCAAGTTTTAAATTGTCCCCCAAAAATAAAGTTCCTCATCATTGAGCTCTGAGAAATGGCCTTGAAGAGATTATGAATTTGTTCTTTCTTTTGGGATGCAAGATGTCACATCATTACTCAACATGGAGACTAGCACAGGCCTGTAAATTAATGTCCTCATCACAGGCAAAACAAAATAAGGGAACACTACTATTCTGACCTAATTTCTGTGTGTACGTACACACATGTCACTATACTTCTGAGTACCAGAAGTCATCAATTAAAATTGAGAAGTGAGGACATTTTGCCAGTCCACACTTGTTAAGACCATTTTAGGTTTAGGAGTTAGAGTTAAAATTAATGTTGAGAGAAATAAGACTGCTAAATAGCTAACAAAATAACTACACGGACTACCTGCATGGTCCACGGTCTCTATGCACACTACACCAGGGCTCTTCAAACCTGTTCCTGAAGAGCTACCTTCCTGAAGGTTTTCACTCCAACCCCAGTTGTAACTAACCTGATTCAGTTAGTCAAGCAGCTCATTATTAGTCAGGTGTGCTAGATTAGGATTGGAGCAAAAACCTACAGAACAGTAGCTCTCCAGGAACAGGGTTGGAGAGCTCTGCTCTACACACCACCAGGGGTGTAAAACATTCCATGGAGGGCCTAGTGTCTGCAGGTTTTGGGGGTTTTCCCTTTCATTTAAGACCTATACAACCAGGTGAGAGGAGTTCTTTACTAAATGTGACGAAGTCATCAATTAAGTACAAGGGCGGAGCCCTCCGTAGAACTGCTACTCTGTTTAGCATACATCCTGATGCCTAGTCACCTTCAAACACATGCACAACCCTACCACTCCAGTATCCCTGCCTGCACATTGCAAATATGGTATTGACACTCTAGATTTACCCTGTATATATGTTCCTTACTCGTGTTCTCCTTCATGTGTTTTTGTTCTACTCTACATTCAAACAAATTTAATAGTACTACTGATATTGATTACTGCATTGTTGCGAAATTCGACTCCCCCCCCCATGACTCACTGATACAAACTCGTCAAAGCTGATCTCGTTGTCCTTGTTGCGATCCAGCTTCTGGATGATCTCCCTGACTTTGTAGCCAGGCAGGGGAAGGTTTGCCTCCTTGAACAACTCATGGAGCTCGTAGTCGCAGATGGAGCCATTGCCATCGAGGTCTACAAACGCAGACAGGAGTTTAATCATATCATTAATCTTTTTTTACTAAAATTCAGCAAACAATCTTTGTTTCTAGGAACCCTGGGATGGTTCCCAAACAATACAAAAATGGAGAAGCTAACATGACTAAAAAGTCAGGGACTGTACAATGTAGCAGCTGTAGACTATTAGCCCAGGTGTGTAATGTAACATTATGAAAACATTCATTATGACCATACTAACGCAGAAAATAAATCATATAAAGCCTACTCACCAACTTTGCCAAATGCCTCTCTCAGTTCCTCCAGCTCATCTTTGGAGCTAATCTTTCCTGCCATCTTGATGAAAATGATCCGAGGTGGTCAGTCAAGAGGTGGGTTCTGTACAGACAAACATGGAACACTGTCAATGAGGTTGGTACATTAGACCGAGACAGGGAACAGAAGTCCAGAACCAGTCAGATCATGAGGCAGTAGAAAGTGTGTAGGCCCCACCCCAACTTCTGTGCACTTTGTCACCTGGGTCCACAGAGCAAATGGCCCAAGACAATGCTCAAGGGCCAGTCAACCCTTCCCCAGTTAAGAGAAATGTCTCACACTCTTACAGTATACAGCAAACTGACTAGAGAAATGTGTTAGAGTAATGCTATTGCATCCATGTTTGGCATCCATCTGTCACTTGTCCTGAGAACTTTGATGCCATCAATATGGACAAACTCAGCAAAAAAATATATTTTTCCAGGACCCTGTCTTTTAAAATAATTAATACAAATCCAAATAACTTTAGATCTTCATTGTAGAGGGTTTAAACACCATTTACCATGCTTGTTCAATGAACCATAAACAATTAATGAACATGCACCTGTGGAATGGTCGTTAAGACACTAACAGCTTACAGACGGTAGCCAATTAACAGTTATGAAAACTTAGAAAGGCCTCTAGTGTCCCAACTCTGGAAAAACACCAAAGGAAAGATGCCCAGCGTCTCTGCGTGAACGTGCCTTAGGCATGTTGCAAGGAGGCATGAGGCCTGCAGATGTGGCCAGGGCAATAAATTGCAATGTACGTACTGAGAGACACCCAAGACAGCGCTACAGGGAGACAGGACGGACAGTTGATCATCCTCGCAGTGGCAGACCACGTGTAACACTTGCACAGGATCGGTACATCCTAACATCCCACCTGTGGGACAGATACAGGATGGCAACAACTGCCCGAATTACACCAGGAACGCATAATCCCTCCATCAGTGCTCAGACTGTCCGCAATAGGCTGAAATCCATCTGTAACTGGACTGAGGGCTTGTAGGCCTGTTGTAAGGCAGGTCCTCAACAGATGTCACCAGCAATAACGTCACCCATGGGTACAAACCCACCGTCGCTGGACCAGACAGGACTGGCAAAAAGTGCTCTTCACTTACAAGTTGCGGTTTTGTCTCAGCAGGGGTGATGGTCGGATTCGCATTTATCATTGAAGAAATGAGTGTTACACTGGGACCTGTTGGATCGGAGGGTGAGGGCTTGGGCCATTCCCCCCCAGAAATGTCTGGGAACTTGCAGGTGCCTTGGAAGAGTGGGGTAACATCTCACAGCAAGAACTGGCAAATCTGGTGCAGTACTTAATGCAGCTGGTGGCCACACCAGATACTGACTTACTTTTGACCCCCTTTTGCTCAGGGACACATTATTCCATTTGTTAGTCACATGTCTGTCGAACTTGTTCAGTTTGTGTCGCAGTTGTTGAATGTTGTTATGTTCATACAAATATTTACACGTTAAGTTTGTTGAAAATAAACAGTTGACAGTGAGAGGACGTTTCTTTTTTTGCTTAGTTTATAAATCTGTAGTAACGTGTATCTGTTCAGGGTGAACTCTAAATTACTGTATGCAAGAAGTTGTCTTTAGGAACCTATCCCTTTCATAAACAGACCAAAATCCCACTAATTTACAATGCCTGCTTCCTTTTATAGCTGAAAGGTGTGGGGGGGGGGGGGGGGGGGGGTATATTAAAGCCCACCTAAAGTCAGAGTCATGACTCCTGTATTTTCACAGTCCCCGTAACCAAAATACAGGTATTGGGTCTGTGTGAATGGTTCTCAGCTTTGGGTCAAATTCTGCCTCAACTAAAAAAGACCCTCTAGTGACCAGACCACTCTACTGCCAAACCAGCAGAACGAGTGCGACAGTTGATTTGAATCATGAAGGGCCCTCCGCGATTAAAAAAAAGAAAAGAAAAAAAGAAAAGTCTCCTCAGCCATTTTGCTCCTCAGCTGAAAACCTGAGCCATCAGGACTCCTCCACCCACCCCATCTACTTCCTATCCCCAAATGATCACAAATAAGATCAGTCCGTTCGGTTACTCCAATAGGACCCGTCTCTACCAATCAGCCTCTGGCATCACAAGCACATATTCAACAGGACGAACAAAAGACCAAATGTGTAATCACTAACCATGAATGAAGATCATTGATTGTATACACTAAAGGGGGCAAAGGGGTGCTTTGGTTTCTCAAACTCTTTATCAAAACTGGAAATTAAATTGTCAAAACTATATATTATTAGGCAATATTTTTCCCCCCAGAAAGCAGCAATTTCCTATGTGAGTCATGTAGGGGCATTTCCCCACTAATCAAATGATATCACCGTTTTACAGAATCATGGTTCTGACCATGTACAAAACATTAAGAACACCTTCCTAATATTGAGTGCACCCCTTTTGCCCTCAGAACAGCCTCAATTCGTCAGGGCATGGACTCCATAAGGTGTCGAAAGCATTCCACAGGTTGACTCCAATGCTTCCCATAGGTGTCAAATTGGCTTATACTGGATCTCTACTCCGAATAGCTCATTCAATCTCATCCCACAGATGCTCAATTGGCTTGAGCTCTGGTGACTGGACAGGCCACTGCAGTAAACCGAATTCACGGTCATGTTAGTGGAACTCTTTCTGGATAATCCTAGCCTTGTGGCATTATCTTGATAAAAAAATAATTTGCAGATGGATACAACTGATTGGCTATGTTCACATATGGCATTCAAACGTTGCTTTACTTCTATCAAGGGGTCCAAAACATACCGTCACCAGCAAGCAATGTTGAGACGCGGCATGATGGATGCGTGTACTCATGTGGTTCTCCATACCCTAGTCTTCCCATCCACGTGATACAGTAGGAACAGGGACTCAGACTAGGCAACTACTTATTTTTTTGCTGAAAGCAGTAACTAAGGTCGTCGGCTAGCACACCCCATTTCGGTCAAGGTACAAGTTAAGTTGTACATTCTTTTTAAAGGGTCTTTAGTCATAGCCAAAGACTGTGCAGAGCAACAGTCAGACTACAATTTGTTTCAGCCTTAATCCCCTTTAATCAATGACCCCTTTTTGCCCACTGGCTGGATGTATTTTGGGTGGTGGGCCATTCTTGATACACACAGGAAACTGTTGAGCATGAAACACCCAGCAGCGTCACTGTTCTTGACACACTCAAAC
Source organism: Salmo salar (assembly GCF_965601325.2). NCBI lineage: Eukaryota > Metazoa > Chordata > Actinopteri > Salmoniformes > Salmonidae > Salmo > Salmo salar. Next base: position 86,962,426 of record NC_138303.1, on the reverse strand, counting down.
CGGTGCGCCTGGCACCTACTACCATGGTGCGATTGTGGTAACGTACAGAAACTCAAGTCCTTTTGTTCTCCCGAACTGGAATACTTTATCATATACTGACCAGAAAAATTATTCGGTTAGTCACTGCTGTGTATAATCCCCCCAAGCAGACACCGCGACTGCTCTCAAGGAACTACATTGGACTGTGTACAAACCGGAAACCACATATCCTGAAGCCGGATTTAACGTAGCTGGAGACTTTAAAAGCAAGGTAATAGCTCCAGAAATTCCAGCAACATCTGTGCTATACGCAGAGAGAACATCCTTGACCATTGTTACACTCCCTTCTGGGACAGCTACAAGAAGTTATAATACATTGACGCAGTTACATAGTGATATTAATTGAGAATATCATTTTGTTTGACAATATCTGGCTTGCACTAGTTGGCTATATTTTTCCCCTTCATAGCTTGCTCTCCATCTTTAAATATAAAGCCAATTTGTTTTTTCATGGCTCTCGTCCCTCTGCAGCCGACATATGGTGACACAAATAAAAAATTAAAAGTTGAATCGTCATACATTTCAGCAGCTACAGAAAGTAATCACACCCCTTGACTTTCTTCACATTTTGTGTTACAGCCTGAATTTAAAACAGATTCAATTGAGATGTCACTGGCCTACTCACAATGTGAAAGTGGAGTTGTGTTTGACATTTTTACAATTTAATAAAAAATGAAAAGCTGAAATGTCTTGAGTGAATAAGCATGCAACCCCTTTGTTATGGCAAGCCTTAATTTCAGGAGTAAACATTTGCTTATCAAGTCACATAAGTTGCTTAACTCACTGTGCAATAGTGTTTAACATGATTTTGAATGACTCCCTCAGCTCTGTACCCCACACATACAATTACCTGAAAGGTCCCGATTTTGCACTTTGTCATTATGGGGTATTGTGTGTAGATGGGTAACAATTTTTTTTAATCCATTTTGAATTCAGGCTGTAACAAAATGTGGAATAAGTCGAGCGGTATGAATACTTTCTGAAGGCACCAAGTATTGTGACATCATGAGGTCCCTGGCAATTCCCAGCCCTAGCTACAAGGTCCTCTCCCGCCCTCCCTTTGGCAAATCAGATCACACCTCCATCCTGCCTATAGGCAGAAACTTAACTGGAAGCACCCGTGGTAAGGACTGTTCAACTTTGGTCTGACCAATCAGAATCTATGCTCCAAGACTGTTTTGATCAAGCAGACTGGGTAATGTTCAGGTCGCCTCTGGGAATAGTAGCGATATACACTGCACAAAGGCGGAGGTAGCAGTCCTGCTGCTGGGTTGTTGCCCTCCTACGGCCTCCTCCACGTCTCCTGATGTACTGGCCTGTCTCCATGCTCTGGACACTACGCTGAGACACAGCAAACCTTCTTGCCACAGCTCGCATTGATGTGCCATCCTGGATGAGCTGCACTACCTGAGCCACTTGTGGGTTGTAGACTCCGTCTCATGCTACCACTAGAGTGAAAGCACCGCCAGCATTCAAAAGTGACCAAAACATCAGCCAGGAAGCATAGGAACTGAGAAGTGGTCTGTGGTCACCACCTGCAGAACCACTCCTTTATTGGGGTGTCTTGCTAATTGCCTATAATTTCCACCTGTTGTCTATTCCATTTGCACAACAGCATGTGAAATTTATTGTCAATCAGTGTTGCTTCCTAAGAGGACAGTTTGATTTCACAGAAATGTGATTGACTTGGAGTTACATTGTGTTGTTTAAGTGTTCCCTTTATTTTTTGAGCAGTGTATTTCATTTGAGATTCTTCAAAGTAGCCACCCTTTGCCTTGATGACAGCTTTGCACACTCTTGGCATTCTTTCAACCAGCTTCACCTGGAAAGCTTTTCCAACAGTCTTGAAGGAGTTCCCACATATGCTGAGCACTTGTTGGATGCATTTCCTTCACTCTGCAGTCCAACTCACCTCAATTGGGTTGAGGTTGGATTATTGTGGAGGCCAGGTCATCTGATGCAGCACGCCATCACTCTCCTTCTTGGTCAAATAGCCCTTACACAGCCTGGAGGTGTGTTTTGGGTCATTGTCCTGCTGAAAAACAAATGATCGTCCTACTAAGCGCAAATCAGATGGGATGGTGCATCACTACAGAATGCTGTGGTAGCCATGCTGGTTAAGTATGCCTTGAATTCTAAATAAATCACTGACAGTGTCACCAGCAAAGCAAACCCACATCACACCTCCATGCTTCCTGGTGGGAACCACACATGGCGATCATCCATTCACCTACTCTGCGTCTCACAAAGACACAGCGGTTGGAACCAACAATCTCAAAATGTGGACTCAGACCAAAGGACAGATTTCCACCGGTCTAATGTCCAGTGCGCATGTTTCTTGGCCCAACCAAGTCTCTTCTTATTATTATTGTTGCCCTTTAGTAGTCATTTATTTGCAGCAATTCAGGCTCTCACACAACCGGCCGCCATTGGGAGTCCCATAGGGCGGCACACAATTGGCCCAGTGTCATCGGGGTTTGGCCAGTGAAGGCCATCATTGTAAATAAGACTTTGTTCTTAACTGACTATACTAGTTTTATATACAAACACACTAAGAAATTCAACCACGAAGGCCTGATTCACGCAGTCTCCTCTGAACAGCTGATGTTGAGATGTCTGTTACTTGAACTCTGAAGCTGGTAACTAATGAACTTACCCTTCGCAGCAGAGTTAACTCTGGATCTTTTCCTGTGGCTGTCCTCATGAGAGCCAGTTCCATCATAGCGCTTGAAGTTGTGCAACTGCACTTGAAGAAACTTTCAAAGCTCTTAATTTTCCAGATTGACTGACTTACATTCATGTCTAGGACTGTTGTTTCTCTTTGCTTATTTGAGCCATTCTTAGATATATTTTTTTCACCTTTATTTAACCAGGTAAACTAGTTGAGAACAAGTTCTCATTTGCAACTGCGACCTGGCCTAGATAAAGCAAAGCAGTTCGACACATACAACACAGAGTTACACATGGAATAAACAAAACATACAATCAATAATAATACAGTAGGAAAAGAATCAAGGGGCATATTGAAATCCAAATGATCCTAATGCATGTATTTACTCAACATCCAAAGTAATTTCCCCTGGTATAGTTTGTGATGGTTAGCTGGCTAGTTTGGGTTGATAGCTGAATCGCTAACATACTACTATAAAGCAAACAAACGTATAATTAATTAATGGATGAAAAATAGGAATGTTTTTGACAAGTTTAAACAAACCATGATGTAACATTAATTTGTATTCTTAAAAATAACTTACTTCAGACACCACAATTACGCACAACGTCCAGTTCGATCCCAGAGACTTTCTCCCTCATCCAGCAATGCACAGAAAAGTGAGCGGGTGAAATGCACTAGCAACCTCGGCCTACTGACGAGCCAATAAGTGTTTAGAGCAAATTAATGACAGGCTGCGTTTACAGAGTCAGCCTAAATCTGATCTTTTTTTACACTTATTGGTCTTTTGACCAATCACAACAGAAATTTTGACATCAGCTATTTATCAGAGCTGAGCTGATTGGTTAAAAGATCAGAATTGGGCTGCCTGTGTAAACGCAGCCAAAGTGGGCCCAATTCGGATCTTATTTAGACTAATTGGTATTTTGACCAATTACATTTACATTTAAGTCATTTAGCAGACGCTCTTATCCAGAGCGACTTACAAATTGATATCAGCTCTGATGTGACTGGTCAAAAGACCAATTAGTGGAAAAAAAGATCAGGGGCATAATCATTTTTATATTTGATTTAACCTTTATTTAACTAGGCAAGTAAGTTAAGAACAAGTTCTTATTTACAACGACGACCTACCCCGGCCAAAACCTAAACCGGACGACTCTAGGCCAATTGTGCACCGCCCTATGGGACTCCCAATCACAGCCGGTTGTGATACAGCTTGGAATCGAACCAGGGTCTGTAGTAATGCCTCTAGCACTGAGATGCGGTGCCTAAGACCGCTGCGGCACTCGGGAGCCCCGATCATTATTCTGATTCTGTTGCAAAACGTTTTTTAAAAGGAAGCAAATGGAACGAAACGTGGAGGGACCTACCTGAATTTGTCCAATAGAAACTCGTTTTGCGCTGTTTGCTTTCGTTTAGTTCTTTAATGGTAAACTGTTTCCGTAATTAATAAACCCCTGAATTGGGCTGCCGGAATAAACACAACTGTGAATGTAATCTCCACAATATGTATATCACATCTCAATGGCGATTCGTTTTGGCGGAGTGTTCCTCCGACTACATCGAGTTGGTATCATTCTATGTGACCCCTGTCAAATTGCGCTGCACAATCTACTGTTTTTGCAATGAAGTTAGCAACTTCAAACATGCATTACCACTCGATCATTTTATACATTTCAATTAGTTAACGCTTTATGTACCTTGTCCTGATTGTTATAGAGTTGTCAGTGGGCGTTGATTAAAACAAATTCTATGCATCCTAAGCCAAAACAAAAAAAATCTGACTTGCAATGACGGGGCTGCTCTCTCAAACAACTGCTCCCTTGGTGGACGTCGCTTATAATGCTATTTGTTTATATAAAAAAAACTACGGATTGCAGCACCTTTACACGGGACCAAATATGACAAACGCACTGTAAATCAGTTTATACTCCTGTTTTATGTTTGCAATATTGTATATTCTGTATGTTGACTTTGTGTCTGTGTTCTTTTTGTAAATTGTCTATTGCTGGCAGCACCTATTCGCCTAGTCAAATTCCGGGTATGTGTAAATGGACTTGGCGAATAAAGTGATTATGTTTTTGTGCTTTTTAATGGAACAACCAATTTGGCTGAATTTCGTAGCGTGACGTAAGGCCCTACATGTCGCTTTGGATAACAACGTCTGCTATATTACCGTATTACTTCAGTACTGTATGATCATTGTTTATGCAGGGAGTCATCACTCACACAACCCTAAAGCAGTTATAATGAGTTTACTTCGGTCAAAATTGGAGCTGTAGGACAACAGGACAAACCCGTTGTTTCACTATATTGGATCACTCCACTATATTGGTATCGCTCTGCGGCGGAGGGATACATCCGAGGTGAGGATTTACAGATTTACTCCCGTGTACATCTGTGTCACGGCTGGGGTCCGCCCCTATATGTAACCCCATGGCCTCGACACACGTTCTCTTTCATTTTCTCGGCGATCGTCTGTATGGTTTGAGGTACAAACTTTCTGAAGTTCGTTTGGTAAATCACTGGTAAGTGTAATATCTTGTGTGGAAGTATACTCACTGGCTGTTTGCAGTTTTCTTGTTCTTTCTCCTGCAGAATATAAGAGTATGGTGGTGGGCTGCCACTAAGTTGATGGAGTTCCCTAATGGAGTTACTCCATATGGTGCAGTCCCTTACCGGGTTCCTATTCCTCCAAGCGAGTCACGACATAGCTCTTCCAGGGCGTCGGACCCCTGCTCCGTGGCCTTGTTGGCTTGGCTGAGCTTATGGCTTCCCTTTGTGATAGGTGTGATGTTGGCATCCCCCTGGGGATCTGCATACCTCGCGTATGCACTGCCTGGGTTTGAGCCATACTGGATGTCTGTTTGTGTGGTGTTCTTAGAACACCTGCACCTGGTGTGATTGGAGGCCTTGCGCAAGTGGGTCGGCCAGGCTGGGGACGAGCTCCCTTCCTCAGGAGTGATGCAGCAGCAAGCTGTTAGTCCCTCTACTGGGCCCAGTACCACGCCAAGGAAGCGTGTCCAGAGCCACCGCAGGCAGAGCCAATCTGCTGCCAGTCCTGGACGGGGGCATGAGTCAGACCGCTGGGACCGGCGGGCCCTCGGCGTGTGGTGTCAGGAAAATAACCTCGCACTCAATGTCAACAAAACAAAAGAGATGATCGTGGACTTCAGGAAACAGCGAGGGAGCAGCCCCCTATCTACATTGACGGGACAGTAGTGGAGATTTTTAAGTTCCTCGGCGTACACATCACGGACAAACTGAAATGGTCCACCCACACAGACAGCGTGGTGAAGGCGCAGCAGCGCCTCTTCAACCTCAGGAGGCTGAAGAAATTTGGCTTGTCACCAAAAACACTCACAAACTTTTACAGATGCACAATCGAGGGCTTCCTGTCGGGCTGTATCACCGCCTGGTACGGCAGCTGCTCCGCCCATAACCGGAAGGCTCTCCAGAGGGTAGTGAGGTCTGCACAACGCATCACCGGGTGCAAACTACCTGCCCTCCAGGACACCTACACCACCCGATGTCACAGGAAGGCCAAAAAGATCATCAAGGACAGCAACCACCTGAGCCACTGCCTGTTCACCCTGCTAACATCCAGAAGGCGAGGTCAGTACAGGTGCATCAAAGCTGAAACCGAGAGACTGAAAAACAGCTTTTATCGCAAGGCCATCAGACTGTTAAACAGCCATCACTAACATTGAGTGGCTGCTGCCAACATACTGACTCAACTCGAGCCACTTTAATAATGGGAAAATGTATGTAATCAATTTATCACTTGCCACTTAATATTATTTATATTAGATAATGTTTACATAACCTGTTATTCATCTCATATGTCTATACTGTACGCCATACCATCTACTGCATCTTGCCATCTTGATGTAATTAGATGTATCACTAGCCACTTTAAGCAATGCCACTTTATATAATGTTTTCATAACCTATATTACTCATCTCATATGTGTATATACTGTACTCTATACCATCTACTACATCTTGCCTATGCCGTTCGGCCATCACTCATTTATATATTTTTATGTACATATTCATATTCATTCCTTTTACACTTGTGTGTACAAGGTAGTTGTTGTGGAATTGGTAGATTACTTGTTAGATATTACTGCATGGTCGGAACTAGAAGCACAAGCATTTCGCTACACTTGCATTAACACCTGCTAACCATGTGTATGTGACAAATTAAATTTGATTTGATTTGGGACCACCTTGAACGGAGGGTGCATGCCCTGCGTCAGGAGGTTGATAGCTTCGATGGCAACGACAGCTGTTCCCTGTTGGCCAGTGATGGGCTGTTCCTGGGGGACGATGCTGGCACTGTTCACTACGTGGGGGGGGGGGGGGGGCCGCCAGCGGCTCAAGAGGCTATGAGAGGCCTACTCACTTGGGTAGCCACTGCACTGGACATCAGCTGGTGGACAGTGAGGACTCCATCTGTCCCCATCTCTGCTGTGTTCTGCTAGGCCTTGCAGGAGAGCTGGGCCTCTTTTCAGTCACTTCTCTTGCGTTCTGTGCAAGCAGAGTCAGGGTATGTGCAGCAGTTTGGGTCGCCTGGCTCGATGTAAACTGTGTGAAGATCATTTCTTCCTAACAAAGACCGTAATTAATTTGCCCGAATTTTACATAATTATGCCATAACATTGAAGGTTGTGCAATGTAACAGCAATATTTAGACTTAGGGTTGCCACCCGTTAGATAAAATATGTAACGGTTCCGTATTTCACTGAAAGAATAAACATTTTGTTTTCGAAATTATAGTTTACGGATTTGACCATATTAATTACCTAAGGCTTGTATTTGTGTTTATTACATTATAATTAAGTCTATGATTTGATAGAGTAGCCTGACTGAGCGGTGGTAGGCAGCAGCAGGCTCGTAAGCATTCATTCAAACAGCAATTTACTGCGTTTGCCAGCAGCTCTTAGCTATGCTTGAAGCACAGCGCTGTTTATGACTTCAAGCCTATTAACTCCCGAGATTAGGCTGGCAATACTAAAGTGACACTTGGATGTTCGTATAGGCATATGAAATACATATGGTATAGAGAGAAATAGCCGACGTGTCATAATTCTTACAATAACTACAACCTAAAACTTCTTAACTGGGAATATTGAAGACTCGTGTTAAAAGGAATCACCAGCTTTCTCATGTTCTGAGCAAGGAATTTAAACGTTAGCTTTTTTACATGGCACATATTGCACTTTTACTTCTCCAACACTGTTTTTGCCTTTATTTAAACCAAATTGAACATGTTTCATTATTTATTTGAGACTAAATTGATTTTATTAATGTATTAAGTGTTAATTGTCATTTTAATATATATTAATCAGTATCGGCTTTTTTTGGTCGTCCAATTATCGGTATCTGCGTTGGGAAAATCATAATTGGTCGACCTCTAGTTTCGACTGATTCTGGGCCTCCGCAAACTCAATGGGTACTTGAAGGTACTGAGGTTTCACATGCTGTCCCCAGCCCGTGTGTTGCAGGCCGTGTCCAGGGACAAGTGGTTTGTGAAGCTGGACGTGATGGATATGTACTTCCATGTTCCTCTTCACCTAGCTCATTGGCAGGACCTCCGAATCGCGTTCGAAGGGAGGGCTTACAAAATTATGGCTCTTCCCTTCAGCCTCTCCTTGGCACCCCACACTTTCACAAAGTGCATGGACGCCGTCCTGGCACTTCTCACGTCCGAGGATTGTTTATCCTCAATTACCTGGACGATTGGCTGATTTGTGCCCCGACTAGGACCCTGGTCCTGTCAGATAGACGTGCTCCTGACCCACATCGGTGGGCTGGACATTACTGTAAATGACAAGAGTCATCTGACACCCACCCAGAGGGTGGCCTTCATTGGCATGGAACTGGACTGTCGTCATGAGTGCACCCCTGCCCACCAGAAGGGTTCAGGCATTCTTATCTTGCCTCGACTACTTTCATAAGGGGCGGGTGGTATCCGCCCTAACCTGCCAATGCCTGTTGGGCTTGCTGACTGCGTCCTCATTGTTGACTCCCCTGGGCCTGCTTCATCTGCGGCCTTTTCAACGGTGGTTCAACTCCCACCAGCTTCACACTGTGCTGGACAGGACCAGGATGGCAGAACATTGTCTGCTTCTGGTGGCCCCATACTGGCCCAGATGACACTGGTTCAGCCTTCTCCTGTCCCTGTTGTCTGGGACACCTTGGCAACTTCCCCTGAGACCGGACCTGCTGTCTCAGGTCGGGGAAACTCTGAGGCCGCACCGCCTCAGTCTGTGGGCTTGGCCACTGAATGGCACCAGTGGTACATGTTAGGACTATAGGAGGCTGTAATGAACACCGTGCAAGGGTGCTGGTTACAACCGCGGCATACCAGTTGCACTGGCGGTTGTTCTGCTCTTGGTGCACTGGTATTGAGGTTGTGCCTGAGTCATGGGGGGGTGCAGTATGTCCTCCAATACCTGCAGTCTCACTTGGATGAGGGCTTGGCAGCCTCTACACTGAGAGGGTATTTGGCCGCTATATCTGCCTGCCATGCGGGGTGGATGGACAGGCCAATGGGGTGCCATCCCTTGGCCTCCAGGTTTATGAAGGGGGTTTGTCGCCTGCGTCCAGCTAGGACCCGCTCAATGGCTATGTGGCCTTGGCAGCTTTAGCAAAGCCACCTTTCGAACAGTTGTCTTCCTCCCTGAAACACCTATCTATGAAGGTGGTTTTCTTGGTAGCAATTACTTCCATGAAGAGGGTGGGTGAGCTCCATGCCCTTTCGGTAAATTCTGAGTGCTACCAGACTGACCCTGGGGGGAGGAGTATATCTGTTCGCCCCAACCCTTCATTCCTCCCGACTGTTATGTTCACATGCCTGTCTGACAGCACTTTTTATCCTGTCTGTTTATGACCTCCGGTGCTAGCGGCTCCTCAAAAATGATGTGGAAAACGTGTTGCGGCCATGGGGTATTTAAAAATATATATATTTATTTTTAATATGGGCGGACCCCAGCCGTGACACAGGTGTACACTGTGTAAATCTGTAAATCCTCACCTCGGATGTATCCCTCCGCCGCAAAGGCTAAACGGGACCCTTGGAAAGTCGCACTCTGTCATCTAATCGAAGTTGAAAAACTAAACTCAGCAAAAAAAGAAACGTCTCTTTTTCAGGACCCTGTCTTTCAAAGATAATTTGTACAAATCCAAATAACTTCACAGATCTTCATTGTAGAGGGTTTAAACACTGTTTCCCAAGCTTGTTCAATGAACCATAAACATTAATGAACATGCACCTGTGGAATGGTCGTTAAGACACTAACAGCTTACAGACACTAAAGAGGCCTTTCTACTGACTCTGAAAAACACCAAAAGAAAGATGCCCAGGGTCCCTGCTCATCTGCGTGAATGTGCCTTAGGTATACTGCAAGTAGGCATGAGGACTGCAGATGTGGCCAGGGCAATAAATTGCAATGTCCGTACTGAGACGCCTAAGACAGCGCTACAGGGAGACAGGACGGACAGCTGATCATCTTCAGTGTCAGACCACGTGTAACAACACTTGCACAGGATCGGTACATCCGAACATCACACCTGCGGGACAGGTACAGGATGGCAACAACTGCCCAAGTTACCAGGAACGCACAATCCCTCCATCAGTGCTCAGACTGTCCGCAAAAGGCTGAGAGGCTGGACTGAGGGCTTTTAGGCCTGTTGTAAGGCAGGTCCTCACCAGACATCACTTGCAACAACGTCGCCTATGGGCACAAACCCACCGTCGCTGGACCAGACAGGACTGGCAAAAAGTGCTCTACACTGACGAGTCGCGGTTTGTCTCACCAGGGGTGATGGGCTGATTCACGTTTATCATCAAAGGAATGCACGTTACACCGAGGCCTCTTACACCATCCTCCTCCCTCATGTGGTACACTTCCTGCGGGCTCATCCTGACATGACCCTCCAGCATGACAATTCCACCACGCACAGAACGAGCAGTATGGCTGATTTCCTGCCAGACAGGAATGTCAGTGTTCTGCCATGGCCAGCGACGAGCTCGGATCTCAATCCCATTGAGCACATCTGGGACCTGTTAGATCGGAAGATGAGGGCTAGGGCCGTGCAGGTGCCTTGGTGGAAGATTGGGGTAACATCTCACAGCAAGAACTGGCAAATCTGGTGCAGTCCATGAGGAGATGCACTGCAGTACTTAATGCAGCTGGTGGCCACACCAGATACTGACTGTTTTGATTTTGACCCCCTGCCTTGTTCAGCGACACATTATTCAATTTCTGTTAGTCACATGTCTGTGAACTTGTTCAGTTTGGCTCAGTTGTTGAATCTTATGTTCATACATAAGTTACAGTTTTGACTTAAATCTATGGCAAGAAAATTGCTGTCTAGCCATGAGGGCTTCAAGAATTATGAAAAGAATATTGCGCAATCAAGGTATGTAAAGTTCATTAAAATGTACCCAAGAAGGCATACGGCTGTAATCGCTGCCAAAGGTATTTATAACAAATATTGACGGAGGGAGCTGAATACTTTTTTTTGTATTTTTTTATTTTTTTTTTACATTTAATTTCTGTCAATCATTTAATTAAAAATAATTCTTCCACTGACATTAGTGTTTTTTTGTAGATTGTTGACAAATGACAAATCTATTTAAATCCCACTTTGTAACACAACATGTGAAGAAATTCACGGCATATGATTGACATACAGTGCCTTGTAAAATTAGTCTCATTAACCTGTTAAATGAAAGCAACAATGTAATCTCCAGAAGTAATTATTATGAAAGGGCTATAAACCATAACTAGTATTGCTGCATACTCCAAGAAAGGTTAAAATCTCACTTTTCTGGTAATTTTTTTAATAAATTGCAACATTGTGTAGTCACAATGTCAAGTATGATTTTTTTTTTTTTAATATATTTGTTGTACAGTATTTCTTAAACAAAACTGTATGAATACGGCTTGAAATGACATGCTTTCTAAATATAGTATAATCTAATTATAAAATGACTAACTATGAGAAGTCATCTTCCTTATAACTGTAAAATACATTTGTTTGGTGTTAGAGAAAATGTGCAGGTCAAAATGTCTGCCCCATTGCTGTGAATGTCTCAGAGCTCTAGCTTGGCTTCCTGAACTCGTTAGGAACTTGTCCGTTCATGGAAAAACAGGTGTTTCTTAGTTAAAATTTATGAATGATGAGATTTCTGGCAAAAATGGATCTCTCTATGCGATACAGTGACAAAACCACACGATATAAGGTTTCCAGGCATATGCGTTGTCAGTGGCTGTGAGGTAGGGGTCAGACAGGAGTTGATGGACAGTCAGAAAAGCGAATGAAATGGTAGGAGGGACAACCCAGCTTCAAGTGGTGTCAGATTTCACATCCTGCTTCATACAGGCAAAATATACATCAAATTTTATTTGTCACATGCGCCAAATACAACCGTTATAGGCCTTCCAGTGAAATGTTGGTTAAGGGCTTGTAAGTAAACATTGCTTTAAGAATAAGTGTTAAGGAAAAAAAATAAGTAAAAATATTTATAAAAGTAACAAATTCCACAGCAGCAGTAAAATAACAATAGCGAGGCTAAATACAGGTGGCACCGGTTAGTTGAGGTAATCCAGCTTAAATCGGAAGTTTACATACATTTAAACTCAGTTTTTCACAATTCCTGACATCTAATCCTAGTAAAAAAATCCCTGTTTTAGGTCAGTTAAGATCACCACTTTATTTTAAGAATTTGAAATGTCAGAATAATAGTAAAGAATGAGATTTCAGCTTTTATTTCTTTCTTCACATTTCCAGTAGGTCAGAAGTTTACAGTGAGGGGGAAAAAAGTATTTGATCCCCTGCTGATTTTGTATGTTTGCTCACCGGCAAAGAAATGATCAGTCTCTAATTTTAATGGTAGGTTTATTTGAACAGTGAGAGACAGAATAACAAAAAAGTCCAGAAAAACACATGTAAAAAATGTTATAAATTGATTTGCATTTTAATGAGGGGAATAAGTATTTGACCCCTCCTGCAAAGCATGACTTAGTACTTGGTGGCAAAACCCTTGTTGGCAATCAGAGGTCAGACGTTTGTTGTAGTTGGCCACCAGGTTTGCACACATCTCAGGAGGGATTTTGTCCCACTCCTCTTTGCAGATCTTCTCCAAGTCATTAAGGTTTCGAGGCTGACGTTTGGCAACTCAAACCTTCAGCTCCCTCCACAGATTTTCTATGGTATTAAAGTCTGGAGACTGGTTAGGCCACTCCAGGACCTTAATGCGCTTCTTATTGAGCCAACCCCTTTGTTGCCTTGGCTGTGTGTTTTGGGTCATTGTCATGCTGGAATACCCATCCACGACCCATTTTCAATGCCCTGGCTGAGGGAAGGAGGTTCTCACCCAAGATTTGACGGTACATGGCCCCGTCCATCGTCCCTTTGATGCGGTGAAGTTGTCCTGTCCCCTTAGCAGAAAAACACCCCCAAAGCATAATGTTTCCACCTCCATGTTTGACGGTGGGGATGGTGTTCTTGAGGTCATAGACAGCATTCCTCCTCCTCCAAACATGGCGAGTTGAGTTGATGCCAAAGAGCTCCATTTTGGTCTCATCTGACCACAACACTTTCACCCAGTTGTCCTCCGAATCATTCAGATGTTCATTGGCAAACTTCAGATGGGCATGTATATGTATTCTTGAGCAGGGGGACCTTGCGGGCGCTGCAGGATTTCAGTCCCTCACTGCGTAGTGTGTTACCAATCATTTTCTTGGTGACTATGGTCCCAGCTGCCTTGAGATCATTGACAAGATCCTCCCGTGTAGTTCTGGGCTGATTCCTCACCGTTCTCATGATCATTGCAACTCCACGAGGTGAGATCTTGCATGGAGCCCCAGGCCGAGGGAGATTGACAGTTCTTTTGTGTTTCTTTCATTTGCGAATAATCGCACCAACTGTTGTCACCTTCTCACCAAGCTGCTTGGCGATGGTCTTGTAGCCCATTCCAGCCTTGTGTAGGTCTACAATCTTGTCCCTGACATCCTTGGAGAGCTCTTTGGTCTTGGCCATGGTGGAGAGTTTGGAATCTGATTGCTTCTGTGGACAGGTGTCTTTTATACAGGTATCAAGCGGAGATTAGGAGCACTCCCTTTAAGAGTGTGCTCCTAATCTTAGCTCGTTACCTGTATAAAAGACACCTGGGAGCCATAAATTGAGAGGGGGTCAAATACTTATTTCCCTCATTAAAATGCAAATCAATTTCTAACATTTTTGACGTGTTTTTCTGGACTTTTTTGTTATTCTGTCTCTCACTGTTCAAATAAACCTACCATTAAAATTATAGACTGATCCTTTCTTTGTCAGTGGGCAAATGTACAAAATCAGCAGGGGATCAAATAAATCCCCCCCCCCCCCCCCCCCCCCCCCCACTGTATAGCCTTAAATCAGTGTATACAAGTGTTTAAGCCTATGCAAGGTCAATGACGACCAGCCAACATTGCTGTAGAGATCACAATGATATGTTAGACGTTTTTGATTGGTAATGAACCTAAGGGCCATATGATATACTGAAATAAATGCTCTCAGGATAGTGGTTGAGGCATAGAGATATATATCACTACCATTCAAAAGCTTAGGGTCACTTAGAAATGTCCTTGTTTTTGAAAGAAAAGCACATTCTTTGTCCATTTTTAAAATAACATCAAATTGATCACAAATACAGTAGACATTGTTAATGTTGTAAATGACTGTTGTAACTGGAAATGGCAGATTTTTTTTATGGAATATCTACATAAGCATACAGAGGCCCGTGATCAGCAACCATCACTCCTGTGTTCCAATGGCATGTTGGGTTATGTAATCCAAGTTTAGCATTCTAAAAGTCTAATTGATCATTAGAAAACCCTTGTGCAAATATGTTAGCAGGGCTGAAAACTGTTGTCCTGATTTAAAGAAGCAATGAAACTGGCCTTCTTTAGACTAGTTGACTATCTGCAGCATCAGCAGTTGGGGGTTCGATTACAGGCTCAAAATGTCCAGAAACAATGAACTTTCTTCTGAAACTCGTCATTAAATAGTACCCCCAAACACCAGTCTCAACAGTGAAGAGGCAACTCCCGGATGCTGGCCTTCTAGGCAGAGTTGCAAAGAAAAAGCCATATCTCAGACTGGCCACTAAAAAGAAAAGCTTAAGATGGGCCAAAGAACAGACACTGGACAGAGGAAGATTGGGGGAAAAAAAACGTGTTATGGACAGGCAAATCAAATTTTTAGGTGTTCGGATCACAAAGCATGACTTTCGTGAGATGCAGAAAAGATGCCGGAGGAGTGCTTGATGCCATCTGTCAAGCATGATGAAGGCAATGTGATGGCCTGGGGGTGTTTTGCTGGTGGTAAAGGGGGAGATTTGTACAGGGTAAAAGGGATGTTGAAGAAGTAAGGCTGTCACTCCATTTTGCAACACCATGCCAATCCAATTTGTGGGAGGTGCTTCAGGAAGCAAGAAATCTCTTCAGATTACCTCAACAAATTGACAACTAGAATGCCAAAGGTCTGCAAGGCTGTAATTGCTGCAAATTGAGGATTCTTTGATGAAAGCAACGTTTGAAGGACACCATTTCAATTAAATATCATTATAACCTTGTTAACGTCTTAACTATATTTCCTATTCATTTTTCAACTCATTTCATGTATGTTTTCATGGAAAACAAGGACATTTCTAAGTGACCCCAAAGTTATGTATGTTTCCAGTCAAAAGTTTGGACACACCTACTCATGCCTGGGTTTTTCTTTATTTTTACTATTTTCTACATTGTAGAATAACAGTGAAGACATCAAAACTATGAAATAACACATGGAATCATGTAGTAACCAAAAAAGTATTAAACAAATCAAAATATGATTTAGATTCTTCAAAGTAGCCACCTTAACAGCTTTGCACACTCTTGACATTCTCTCAACCAGATTCACCTGGAATACTTTTCCAACAGTCTTGAAGGAGTTCCCACATGCTGAGCACTTATTGGCTGCTTTTCCTGCACTCTGTGGTCCATCTCATCCCAAACCATCTGAATTGGGTTAAGGTCGGGGGATTGTGTAGTGCAGGTCATCTGTAATGTGTAATGTACATCATACCAGCTCCTTCCTGGCCTCCAGAGAAAAACAAGCCTAATGCTGGTAATAAAAACTTATTCTCAGCTTGAGCTTCTTTATCAAGTTCTCCACATGAACAGTGAAGCTCAGCTTGTCATCCACCCACACTCTCAAATATTTGTACAATTTGACCTGCTCTATAGTATGTCAATCCAATGTAGCAATGACATGTTTAGTAACATCCCTGGCATTTGAAAATACCATGCATTTTGTTTTACCTGAATTCAGAACCAACTTCAAATCACATAGATTCTGTTGTATGTTAAATGCTCTTTGGGCATTTTCAAAAGCTAAAGATAACTGCTACCACTTGAATAAAGAACAGTATTATCGGCATGAAAATGAACATCCGCTGTTTCAATATGATCCCCAATGTTGTTGATATACAAAATTAACAGTGGGCCTACTTGACCTTTTGATAGGTTAAGTAGAAATTATGCACCAATATATAATTTTAAAGGCCTGTTCTATGTGCCCTTTTAATATAGACTCCATGCAGAATTCAATAAATCAGATTTTCAATATGAATAAAGCCTTTCTAAAGTGCCAAAATTCATCATTTTGACATGTCCCTCCATGCACCCTCTGTGACTTCTAGGAAGATTTTAACTCCAAGTTTTCACCATCATTGTAAAGACCTAGTTATTTTGTTGCTTTGACAAAGTTATTTCTGAAGATGATTATGTATTTCATGTGATTAGTGATTCATTTACGTCTGTCCCTCATTTTAAGGTCAACCCTGTGACCTGAACTGAACTCTCATTTTAATATAGCAAAACTATTCCTTTTGAAATATTTATTTCAAAACCAACATTGAATATCTAATCAAAGCATAGTAGAACCAGTTCACCTGGTTTTACACCACTTTTTGCAATTTTCTCGTGTTTTGTGTTGGAAAAACTAGTAATTACCAGTTATTACCAGCCTTTTCAAGTGTTTTTTTTTCTTCCCCCAGATGTGATAGATTACAACTTTCAACTTGGTTATGAGAGCACCATAACATTGCCAACCATCCACTGAGGAGCCATATAATATCACTCATTGGAAGCACAAAACCAAGACCTACACATATTGACACATTGTGGCGTGTTGTATGATGTATAGTTTGTTAGAATCGATTAAAAACAACAAAAACACACACAAAAACAGCCAATTCTTTTCATTATTTAATTAATTAATTACTGTGGGGGTTTTTCACGTCTTGAGATGGGAAAACGTGTTTTTTATGAAGTTGAACATGTGCTCTTTATGACAGAATGTAAAACATTTTGTGAAATCAAAAGTTTTCTTTTTACACACCATAACAATCTAAATTATATCACTGGCAAAGTTTTGGCTCGGTGGCCGAAAGAATCATCTCCATTGATCAATATGTAAAGAGTTAGGAACCACTTTGGCCACCCTGTGGACTAGATGTCATAGCCATGCATATCTGGAATATTGTCAGGCATTACATACATTTCAGCAAAGATGCAAATGTATCTACGTGTATTTGAAGTACATTTTAAATATATATATTGAAATAAATGTTTTCCTGTACAAGTTAAAATGGTTAGGGATGTCCCAAGGATCCCTGGATAGCATTAACCATTACACTACCCTCTCCATTCAGGATTCAGATTGTTTAATAGTCACATGTACAAGGTTGCAGGTGTGATTGCAGGGTACAGTGAAAATCTTAGGCTTCAAACTCCAACATGCAGGACTAATGAAATTAGTAATAAAAACTATAGAAATAGCACTATATAAATAATAACAATGGGCAGAGATGAATAAATAAATGTCCATTGGGGTGGAGGCAGAGTAAAGACTGTTGAGGGAGTGGAATGACCATGGCCGTACACGCCTTTCCAATGGCCTCAGGGGTGCCATCCTACTTCTCACACCAGTGTAGTGAACAACGACTGTGCATCGTCTCTTTTGAGTCTCAAACTTGGGTCTCCCAGGCAACCTGCTAAGGCGAGATCGTAATGACGACCCAAGGGTTGTTACAATTCCAATGTGGCTCAGAGGCTTTGCGTGATCATCTGTACAATGCGAGTAGCCTACAATAAAAACACTACCTGGAAAGTGACCACCGTAACATTTTAACTCGGAGTGAGATTCTGGGGATGGAGGAAGCTGATGTGGAACTTGAATCAAATGGCGGTAGAAAAAATGAATTCATGGTAAAAGGAGCAAAATTGCTGTGGAAAATATGTCTAGTTCTCATCATACCCCATTGTATCTGGTAGGAGTGTGGTTTTTGGAAAAACAATGTATGCCAGATTTGGTGAATCCATTTTAAGCTTCTAAAATGGTGGGGAAAGCTTTGGGTAAAGTGAAATTGGTGACGTTTATGAGAAGTGGGCATGTTTTCATTTCGTGTGTTTCTGCTGATCAGGTAAGGTGTATTTTGGGTCTCGCTCTAATTGATTCATTTAATGTGTCTTGCTTTGATCTACGGAGAAGGGCAACTGGAAAGGAGTCATTTCTGGTGTCTCGGAAGAAGTCTGCATTGCTCTAGAGTGGTCAATGCACAAAGATGAATTGTGTGGTAAATGGCATAAAGGTGAAGAGTACATCTGTTCTTGTGTTTTTAAGGCAGCCCCTGCACCTCTCTGATTCAGAGGGGTTGGGTTAAACTTTAATGAATATTTTACAGACAAAGTGGAAAAGTTGAGGAATGCCATGATTCCAACTGATGGCTCCATGTCATATACCCTTATAAAAGATTGTATCATGAAGGAGAGGCAATGCATGTTTGAATTTCATCAAGTAGAAAGAATGCTGTTGTCTCTTTCGGATGACAAGTCACCTGGTACAGATAATCGTGACGCCAAATTGCTTAGAGTTACAGCAAACCAAATATCTACCACAAACACTGATATTTTTAATAAGTGCTTGATGTATGGGGTGTGACCAGAAGTCTGGAAAAAGTCAAAGGTTAATTCACTACCTAAGGATAAATAATCTGCATTCACTGGACCTAATATTTAGTATTTTATTAGGATCCCCATTAACTGTTGCAAAAGCAGCAGCTACTCTTCCTGGGATCCAGACGAAACATAAAACATAATACAGAATGACATAATACAGAACATCATGAGACAAGAACAGCTCAAGGACAGAACTACACACATTTTTAAAAAGGCACACACAGCCTACATATCAATGCATACACACAAACTATCTAGGTCAAATAAGGGAGAGGCGTTGTGCCGCGAGGTGTTGCTTTAACTGTTTTTTGAAATCAGGTTTGCTGTTTATTTGAGCAATATGAGATGGAAGTTCCATGCAATAAAGGCTCTATATAATACTGTACGTTTTCTTGAATTTGTTCTGGATTTGGGGACTATGAAAAGACCCCTTGTGGCATGTCTGGTGGGATAAGTGTGTGTGTGTAAGTTAACTATGCAAACAATTTGGGATTTTCAACACATTGTTTTTTATAAAAAGAAGTGATGCAGTCAGTCTCTCCTCAACTCTTAGCCAAGAGAGACTGGCATGCATAGTATTAATATTAGCCCTCTGATGACAATTAAGAGCAAAATGTGTCACTCTGTTCTGGGCCAACTGCAGCACTGGACCACACGACTGGACAATAGTCAAGATTAGACAAAACTAGAGCCTGCAGAACTTTCTTTTTGGAGTGTTGTGCCAAAAAAGCAGAGTGTCTCTTTATTATGGCTAGACCTCTCCCCATCTTTGTAACCATTGAATCTATATGTTTTGACCATGACAGTTTACAATCTAAGGTAACGCCAAGTAATTTAGTCTCCTCAACTTCTTCAACAGCCACACCATTCATTACCAGATTCAGCTGAGGTCTAGCACTTATGGAATGATTTGTACCAAATACAATGCTCTTACTTTTAGAGATGTTCAGGACCAGTTTTACTGGCCACCCATTCCAAAACAGACTGCAACTCTTTGTTAAGGGTTTCAGTGACTTCATTAGCTGTGGTTGCTGATGCGTATATGGTTGAATCATCAGCATACCAAAATCTTTTGTATGATCTCTTATACACTATTTTAGGCCCAGCTGTTGGAACTTTGGCTTTCCTGGATATAGCCACAATATTGTGATCACTGCATCCAATGGGTACGGATATAGCTTTAGAACAAAGTTCTACAGCATTAGTAAAAATGTAATCGATACATGTGGATAATCTTGTTCCTGTAGTGTTTGTAAACACCTTGGTAGGTTGATTAATAACCTGAACCAGATTACAGGCACTGGTTACAGTAAGAAGCTTCCTCTTGGGCGGACAGCTTGATGAAAACCAGTCAATATATAGGTCCCCAAGAAAGTAGACCTCTCTGTTTACATCATAATAGTCGTCCTATAAGCTTGCTGCCTGTGTTAAGTAAATTATTGGAAAAAATTGTATCTGTACAAATCAAGGATTATTTCTCATGTAATGGTCTGATCAGGTTTCCAGCATGAATAGAAAGAAGGGCATTCTACGAGTACGGCCTTAGCATAAAATAACAGATGATTGGTTAAAGAGTATGGATGACAGGAAGATAGTTGGTGCAGTGTTGCTAGATTTCAGTGCTGCTTTTAATGTAATTGATCATAAACTGTTACTAGGTAAACTCAAATGTTATGGTTTCAAGTCTGCAGCTCTATCCTGGATGGAAAGCTATCCAGGAGAAGTGGTAATGGTAGCTTTTCAAACAGTAAAGATATACACTGTGGTGATCCTCAAGGAAGTTGCCTAAGCCCACTTCTCTACTCTATATTTACTAATGATTTACCTTCAGTAATGAACAAAGCAAGAGTGGTCATGTATGATGATGACTACAATGTATAGCAGCATCAGAATGTAATGAGCTAACAGATGTACTGAGCAGTGAACTAAGAATGGTGTCTGAGTGGGTTGATATGAACAAATTGGTGTTGAACATTTCTAAAACAAAATGTATTGTATTTGGTTCAAGATATATGCTTGCTGATGCTCCCCAATTGAATTTGTCGATGAATAGAACACATGTAGAGCAAGTGAAGAAAACAAAACTACTAGGCATCATGTTGGACTCAGCTTTATCATGGTCAGAACACATAGATAATATTGTTATTACGGGTAGGGGAATTGCTGTTTACAAGAAAATGTTCAGAGTACGTAACATCTAGCACACTGAATCAGGTGATTCAATCCCTGGTCCTATCACACTTAGAGTACAGTCCAGTTTTATGGTCATCTGCAGCAAAGAAAGATCTAAAAAAGCTCAAAATCGCTCAAAACAGGGCTGCCAGATTAGTTCTTCATTGCTCTATACATATGAATATTATCCAAATGCATCAGAATCTCTCATGGCTTCATGTTAAAAACGAATTACTATCCAGTCTTCTGATTTTCTTTAGGAATGTTATATTTTTCAAAAAACCACAGTATTTTTCAGGTCAGTTAGTACATACTAGCAACAGGCATAACCACCAAACCAGACAGGCAAATTCAGGACAGCTAAGACAACCCAAGCCAAGGACAAATCGCCTTAAATCTACAGTTTTATATAGAGCCATAGCTGAAAAGAACTCTTTACCAATCCATATTTCTCAGGTAAAAAGTAAATCTACCTTAAAGAAAAAAATTAAAACATCTAATGCGATAGACCGTATGACTGGACAGGAAATAGAAAGCATCAACTGAATGTTAAATGTGTTTACTGTTAGATATTTTAATTGTCTGTATTGTCTACTTGTTGAATGTTTGAAGTCTTGATTTGTGGTTGTTTATAATGTCTTGTTAATTGGTGTTGGACCCCAGGAAGATTAGCTAGCATTACGGCGTTAGCTAATGGGGATCCTAATAAAAATGACAAATGCGGAAGACACATTTCAGTTGAATGCATTCAGTTGTACAACTGACTAGGTATCCCCCTTTCCCCTTTTTGATGTGGATTGTCTCTCTATGTCTGAGGAGTTACATGAAGTACTTTCTCGAGCGACCCCACCCTCTCAGGCCCCAGAGCCTGAGTAGGGAGTTATGGAGTTTTTTTGAATGACTCAAGGAGTGGAACAATTTTTGGAAAGATTTATTTATTAGTAGTGTGTGAGGATGAATGACTTTTTCCCCTTCTGTATTTTTTTCCACTCCCACCAGTTGGTGGCGACAATACAACATTAGTTGTGGTATGCCATAAAACCTTAGGAAAGAAGATGTAGCTTTGTTTGAATACTCAGGTTGCAGTTCAAACTCATAAAAGACACACCCTCGTCCACTTACTCTCACCTTATGCCCTTGGGGGATTCCCTGTCACCATCTTGGAGAGTGGTCCAAATGATTAGACAACTAAGGGAAGTTTGCAACGTAAACACCTCAGCCCTCGTTTTTAGTCGAGCTTGCGAGTGAACAATTATGTTCACTTCGGGGCCTGAAACTCCCCATAATTCAATTTGCGACGATTGTACATCCCCTAAGAAAAGTCTGCCAAAAATTAAAACCTCAACATCAATATATGGAGTCAACATACAAGTAAGTAAAAACGAATGTAAATAAGTTAGAAATTGTGCTACTAATGCACATGAGGGCACAAACACATCTCGTAAAAGTAATTATGTTTTTGTTTGGTTAACTTTTGGAAATTGTAAAAATAAAACATTTTCCTTCTTCAGAAGTTCCAGCTAGGCAGGTGTAACGCCCTGGCCATAGAGAGGGGTTTTTGTTCTTTATTTTGGTTAGGCCAGGGTGTTACATTGGGTGGGCGTTCTATGTTCCTTTTTCTATGTTTTTGTATTTCTTTGTTTTGGGCCGTGTGTGGCTCCCAATCAGGCACAGCTGAAGCTCGTTGTTGCTGATTGGGAGTCACACATAAGGAGCATGTTTTTCCTTTGGGTTTTGTGGGTAATTGTTTCTGTTCAGTGTGTTTCCTGTCAGTACTGTTTGGCTGTCGGTTTTCCTGGTTTTTGTATAGTGTTCTCTTTGTTTGAATTAAATGTCAAGATGAAGACTAACTCCGCTGCACCTTGGTCTTCTTCCGACGACAGCCCTTACAGCAGGCTAACGTTATTTAGCTAATTCATTTGCTAGCTATCATACAGTAGGTGTATATTAATAATGGTATATTTATGCAATCATAATTGACTGTAGCGCATATAAAGCACCCACAAGTTACCGGTGGCTGAAAACACAATCATCACAGGATGAACAAGTGACGAATTTCCGGGCATGGGCGGTCGGTTTAAAAATCATTCCTTATCGCTTACGTTTTTGACTCATCCTACTACAGCTTATACTTTTATCTAATCTTTGTTGTTTTTGTCTTTGTCTATAGTTTCTCTTAATGCTAGGGGGTTACGAAACAATGTGAAGCACAAGGCCTTATTTTTATTTGCTAAACAATTTCAAACAGATTTTTGTTTTTTTCAAGAGTCTCACTCAATTTCGGCTGATGCCAACTTCGGGAGGCCACAGTGGGGCAACGATATTTGGCTTTCCCATGGATCTGAACGCTCCGCTGGTGTCACTACAATGAAAAATACCTTTGGTGGTAATATTCTACACTCGGAATGTGACCCCATTGGTCACTTTATTTGGAATCCTCATCTCTCCCAAGTGGACATTCTCTCTTTCTCCCCTGACTCATCTGTCTATCTCCTCATTTGAATTCCATGCTGTCACAGTTACCAGCCCTTTCAAGCTTAACATCCTTATCATTTATCGCCCTCCAGGTTCCCTTGGAGAGTTCATCAATGAGCTTGACGTCTTGATAAGTTCCTTTCCTGAGGATGGCTCACCTCTCACAGTTCTGGGTGACTTTAACCTCCCCACGTCTACCTTTGACTCATTCCTCTCTGCCTCCTTCTTTCCACTCCTCTCCTCTTTTGACCTCACCCTCTCACCTTCCCCCCCTACTCACAAGGCAGGCAATACGCTTGACCTCATCTTTACTAGATGCTGTTCGTCCACTAATCTCATTGCAACTCCCCTCCAAGTCTCCGACCACTACCTTGTATCCTTTTCCCTCTCGCTCTCATCCAACACTTCTCACTCTGCCCCTACTCGGATGGTATTGCGCCGTCCCAACCTTCGCTCTCTCTCTCCCGCTACTCTCTCCTCTTCCATCCTATCATCTCTTCCCTCTGCTCAAACCTTCTCCAACCTATCCCCTGATTCTGCCTCCTCAACCCTCCTCTCCTCCTTTTCTGCATCCTTTGATTCTCTATGTCCCCTATCCTCCAGGCCGGCTCGGTCCTCCCCTCTTGCTCCGTGGCTTGACGACTCATTGCGAGCTCACAGAACAGGGCTCCGGGCAGCCGAGCGGAAATGGAGGAAAACTCGCCTCCCTGCGGACCTGGCGTCCTTTCACTCCCTCCTCTCTACATTTTCCTCTTCTGTCTCTGCTGCTAAAGCCACTTTCTACCACTCTAAATTCCAAGCATCTGCCTCTAACCCTAGGAAGCTCTTTGCCACCTTCTCCTCCCTCCTGAATCCTCCTCCCCCTCCCCCTCCTCCTCCCTCTCTGCGGATGACTTCGTCAACCATTTTGAAAAGAAGGTTGACGACATCCGATCCTCGTTTGCTAAGTCAAACGACACCGCTGGTCCTGCTCACACTGCCCTACCCTGTGCTTTGAACTCTTTCTCCCCTCTCTCTCCAGATGAAATCTCGCGTCTTGTGACGGCCGGCCGCCCAACAACCTGCCCGCTTGACCCTATCCCCTCCTCTCTTCTCCAGACCATTTCCGGAGACCTTCTCCCTTACCTCACCTCGCTCATCAACTCATCCTTGACCGCTGGCTACGTCCCTTCCGTCTTCAAGAGAGCGAGAGTTGCACCCCTTCTGAAAAAACCTCCACTCGATCCCTCTGAAGTCAACAACTACAGACCAGTATCCCTTCTTTCTTTTCTCTCCAAAACTCTTGAACGTGCCGTCCTTGGCCAGCTCTCCTGCTATCTCTCTCAGAATGACCTTCTTGATCCAAATCAGTCAGGTTTCAAGACTGGTCATTCAACTGAGACTGCTCTTCTCTGTGTCACGGAGGCTCTCCGCACTGCTAAAGCTAACTCTCTCTCCTCTGCTCTCATCCTCCTAGACCTATCTGCTGCCTTTGATACGGTGAACCATCAGATCCTCCTCTCCACCCTCTCCGAGTTGGGCATCTCCGGCGCGGCCCACGCTTGGATTGCGTCCTACCTTACAGGTCGCTCCTACCAGGTGGCGTGGCGAGAATCTGTCTCCGCACCACGTGCTCTCACCACTGGTGTCCCCCAGGGCTCTGTTCTAGGCCCTCTCCTATTCTCGCTATACACCAAGTCACTTGGCTCTGTCATATCCTCACATGGTCTCTCCTATCATTGCTATGCAGACGACACACAATTAATCTTCTCCTTTCCCCCTTCTGATAACCAGGTGGCGAATCGCATCTCTGCATGTCTGGCAGACATATCAGTGTGGATGACGGATCACCACCTCAAGCTGAACCTCGACAAGACGGAGCTGCTCTTCCTCCCGGGGAAGGACTGCCCGTTCCATGATCTCGCCATCACGGTTGACAACTCCATTGTGTCCTCCTCCCAGAGTGCTAAGAACCTTGGCGTGACCCTAGACAACACCCTGTCGTTCTCTACTAACATCAAGGCGGTGACCCGATCCTGTAGGTTCATGCTCTACAACATTCGCAGAGTACGACCCTGCCTCACACAGGAAGCGGCGCAGGTCCTAATCCAGGCACTTGTCATCTCCCGTCTGGATTACTGCAACTCGCTGTTGGCTGGGCTCCCTGCCTGTGCCATTTAACCCCTACAACTCATCCAGAACGCCGCAGCCCGTCTGGTGTTCAACCTTCCCAAGTTCTCTCACGTCACCCCGCTCCTCCGCTCTCTCCACTGGCTTCCTGTTGAAGCTCGCATCCGCTACAAGACCATGGTGCTTGCCTACGGAGCTGTGAGGGGAACGGCACCTCCGTACCTTCAGGCTCTGATCAGGCCCTACACCCAAACAAGTGCACTGCGTTCATCCACCTCTGGCCTGCTCGCCTCCCTACCTCTGAGAAAGCACAGTTCCCGCTCAGCCCAGTCAAAACTGTTCGCTGCTCTGGCAACCCAATGGTGGAACAAGCTCCCTCACGACGCCAGGACAGCAGAGTCAATCACCACCTTCCGGAGACACCTGAAACCCCACCTCTTTAAGGAATACCTAGGATAGGATAAAGTAATCCTTCTACCCCCCCCCCCCCACCCACCCCCCTTTAAAAGATTGAGACGCACTATTGTAAAGTGGTTGTTCCACTGGATATCATAAGGTGAATGCACCAATTTGTAAGTCGCTCTGGATAAGAGCGTCTGCTAAATTACTTAAATGTAAATTTGTCTTGTGATCAGTTACAATGACATTACGCTCATTACTGTAAACCTCTACGGGTACAACACGAAACATGAGAATAATGAGTTGCTTGAATTTATAGAGAAACATATACTTCATTGGTTATCTAAATTTCCGAATTCGTTATTATTGATAGGAGGGGACTTTAACATTACTATAGATAATTCAACTGATAGATGGCCCCCAGGTAGTCCAACCAATCAGAAATTGGGTTTAATACCTTTTATGGAAAAGTTTGATCTTACTGATATATGGAGAGAGAGGTTTCCGGCCGACAAATCATTCACTTGGAGTAACAAAACAGGTTCCAGACAATCCAGAATAGATTTTTGGCTTATATCCAAATGTATTGATAGTGAGTGTGTTACTAAAAATATTTGTACTACTCCCCTCACAGACCATAGGGCCATTTACATTGATATCAAAATATTTACCCCTGATACTAACCTTGGTAGAGCATCCTACTGGAAGCTAAAAAGCTCGTTATTAAATAATGATATAGTTAAGTTTGAGGTTAAAGATCTGCTTTCACACTTTTGGGAAAGGGCTTGTGAAGAAAAATCTTATTGCAAGAACTGGGAGCTCTTTAAATTTGAGGTGTCCAAATACCTTAGAAAATATGGTAGTAATCTTGTAAGACCAGAAGAGCTGAGGAGGAAAAGGTGAAGAGCTGAGGAGGAAAAGGTGATCATTAAGATCACTTCCCTTTCTCAGAAGTCCCCAGCCGGCCTCTCGGGGGAGGAGAAGATGGAACTGATTGAGTTACAAAATAAACTGGATAATATATATAGATTAAAAGCAGAAGGAGCCTTTTATTAGATCTAGGAAAAAATTGATTGAGGTGGTAGAACAGAGTTCTTCCTATTTCTTTAGACTTGAGAAATTTCACTCTACAAATAATACTATCCATAAGTTAAGCATTGATGGTGTTATTACAGATGACCAAAAATGAATCGCTAAATACTGTAGCAATTTTTTACATAAAATTGTATAGCTCTACGTATGGTCAGGAATCCACAGATATGTTTTTTGACTCACTGAATACTGTTTACTCTCAGTGATATAGAATCTAAACAGTGTGATGAATCCATCAAAGTTGAAGAGATTATAGAGTATCAAACATCTAAAGAACAATAAATCACCAGGTGTTGATGGAATTACATCAGAATTTTACAAATTATTTTCTGAACAAGCAGCTCCCTTCCTATTTGAAGTCTTTTTAGAGAGTATTAAAAGCAATGTTCTCCCTCCTACAATGAGTCAGGGGTTAATAACACTGATACCTAAGCCTAAAAAATAAGTGCTGCTCATCGATAACTGGCATCCAATTTGTCTTCTTAATAATGACTATAAGATATTAGCCTTACTACTTGAAAAAAGAATGAAAGAAGTCCTGGATGCAATCATTGATGAATCACAGTCTGGCTTTATGAAGAACAGATATATTTCTAACAATATCAGACTAGTATTAGACATACTTGACTACTCAGACCTAATAACCGAGGATAGCTTCATATTATTTTTAGATTTTTATAAAGCATTTGACACAGTAGAGCATCAGTTCCTCTTCCACTCCCTTGAGAGACTTGGCTTTGGGAATTTTTTCTGTAAGGCTATTAAGACTCTATACAAATGGTAACAGCTCTATCAAATTGAAATATGGCACCTCACCTAGATTTGAGTTAAAGAGAGGAATTAGGCAAGGTTGTCCTATCTCTCCGTACCTGTTTTTATTAATCACCCTTCTTACAAAGTCTTTAAATAATAGTCCTGTACAAGGTATTTCCATAGCTGGTAAAGAAATGATTATAAGCCAGCTGGCTGACGATACAATACTTTTTCTGAAAACGCTAACCAAATTCCCATATTGATTAATGTGATACAATCCTTTTCCAAAGCGTCTGGTCTATATCTTAACATCAATAAATGTGAACTCATGGCTGTCAAAGATTTTGTGACACCTTCATATTATGGTATTCCATTACAAAGGATCAGAAGTCTAGAGGCTTACTCAATTTTAACCCTCTTATTAAGAAAAACCCAGAAGAATCTAAATCAATGGCTACAGAGGGACTTATCTTTAAAGGAAGAGTCCTAAAATCCAAGGCTGAAGGTATCTCTAGACTAACATATGGCACTCTATCTTTATATCGTGACAGTAAAATAAGCAAGGAGATAGACCAGATGCTTTTCAACTTTCTGTGGAGAAACCGTACCCATTACATTAGGAAAACTGTTGTAATGAACACTTATGAGAATGGTGGGCTGAATTTTTTGGACTTTACTACCTTAAATAATACTTTTAAGATCAATTGGATAAAACAATTCCTAAGAAGACCCACTTCTATGTGGAATTTTATTCCTCATCATGTCTTCTATACTTTTGGTGGCCTTAACTTCATGTTGGTTTGCAATTATAATATTGCCAAAGTTCCAGTGAAACTTTCTGCTTTTCATCGGCAGGTTTTCTTGTCATGGTCCTTAATTTATAAGCATAATTTTTCTCCACACATATATTATATATGTAATAATCGGGATATATTGTATAAAAATACTTCTTTGTTTTTGGAATATTGGTTCCGAAATAATATCCTATTGGTGAGCCAACTGGTAAATGCAGAGAGTATTTTACTTAGTTATAAGGAATTCTTATCACTTTACAAGGTCCCTGTAACACCTAAAGATTTTGCAATTGTTTTAGATGCCATTCCCTCGAGTGTTGCTTTATTATTCAGGAATGTGTCAAGACCTGACCCTCAGAGCCTACCTTCCATTGACCCTGTTGACTCATCAGTAGGAAAGATTTGTTTCTCTTTTGGTCCATTCAACAACCTTGTTTCAGCAGGATGTTGTATCTATACCTTATGTCATGCCTTATTGGAATGGCTTTATTGATAATATCTGTTGGAAAAAAGTGTGGATGTTGCCACACACATACCTACTTGTTAACAAAATTAAGGAAGTTTCCTTTGAAATTATTCATAAATATTATCCTGCCAACCACTATATGAAGAAGTTTAAGGAAAACATCAACTCAAATTGTTCCTTTTGTAATGATCACCCAGAAACAGTGTTGCATCTTTTTTGGCATTGTATTCAAATTTATTCAAATTTCATATTCACGAATGTAAATTTACAAACAAAACACCACATTTTCTTACCTTACAAAAAGAAATTGAATTGTATTTTAAGACAATTACATACTCTACAAACAAAAAATCTGTTAGAATAATAAGTATATGTATGTCCCTTAAGGTCCTTGTGTAATGTGATATTGTACCCCCTAGCCCAATTGTCCTTTGTATATTATTTATATATACTTGTGTTACCAGATGTACTTCCTGTATTGATTTGTTGTTAATAAAAATAATAATAATACAAATAAATCCTTCTTCCCTCGCCCTGCAAGTGTAAACTCGTCAGACATCATGAAGTGTATACTCGTCAGACGTCATGGCCAGGTCGCAGTTGTAAATGAGAACTTGTTCTCAACTAGCCTTTCTGGTTAAATAAAAATAAATACAAAATGAAACGTCATCAGAAGTGTCAACTTAATTTGAGGGCTGAAGGGATAGGGTGTCTAAGTGTTTGGACTGCTGCCTCATACTAACCGCACTATTTCTGATGTACATTAAGTATATAGTATGCTTATAGGTCATAGTATGGATATAGTTAGTATGCCAAAAGTCCCCGGATGTCGTACTAAATTCGCCAAAATACGAAGTATGCAAGCAGTGGACGTATTTCCGTGCTTTAGGTCCCATAATGCCATTCTTTAGAAAATGGGTGTGGCTTCACAACGTTTTCAGATGTGAAGAAAATGACAGAAAATATACAGGCGAAGTTCGACGAGAGCGGATACTAATTAATTGCTTTAACTAACTATGACAAATGTTAAGAAATGTAATAAAGTAATGACTTCTCAAATAAGTTACGATGACTGACAATTTGTTAGCTAATATCCTTACGAACCGCATAGCATTACAGCAGTATGATGTTATATGTTAGCTAGTTACCTAACGTTATTTGGCTAATACATCGAACTTGCCAGGCAGTACATTAACTAACTACCCAACGTTAATTTACTTGATTATTCACATTCTTAGTTAAGTGCTATAGTCGTTGTGCGTTCTCAATGGGCATTGTTAATTCTGGCTATCTACTCCGATATCAGAGCACTCTCATCTGAGCGTGCAAGAGCACATATCTGATGAATGTAGGAATGCTCAACACTGTTGAATGTGGCCGTTGTCAGTGAACGTTGGCAAAAAAAAATGCGCTATTAAATTGTTGCCAGCAGCACAGTTACAGTCACCAACGCTCTGGATGAAATGAAAACAGTCTAACCATCTCTGCTAGGGCGAGTAAAATGGTCAGAGTGAGGTGTTCTCTCATTTGTGTCTGGAAGTAGCAAGCCAACGTTAGCCAGTTAGCTTGGGTGCTTGACTGACGTTGAACACTCGGTTCAACCCTATTCCTCAGCCAGAGCGTCC
This sequence comes from Salmo salar, assembly GCF_965601325.2. Lineage (NCBI taxonomy): Eukaryota > Metazoa > Chordata > Actinopteri > Salmoniformes > Salmonidae > Salmo > Salmo salar. The sequence goes on along the minus strand of NC_138303.1, from coordinate 86,931,773 downwards.
GGTGTGGGCCCTGGAAGTACAAACGGACAATCTGACAATGCTCTGTATTTACGAACGCCCAAGCGCATTCTGGCACTCCATATTGAATTTACAAAACACCCGAAATCATAAAATGTCTAGCAAGTCATTTGTTACACTAACAAGCTAGCAAGATGTTGCATAGCAACATAATCAACTTCCGGTAGATAGGCGAAACTATAGTAGGCTCAATTGAAATGATATGTTTCGTTTACAGTATACTAAAATGAACTAATAGTATGTAGTATACAGCTACAGTCTTTATACCGAGATACAGTACGCCCAATGATTTTTTTTATAACTAGCTCATTGTTCTTTCTGTGGTAGGCCTACAGACTGGAACGCGCCCATTTTCAAGTCTGCGCAGTCGCAATGACGAAGGCATCGGAGAAACAGCGCCATTTTTGCTTAGCTAGCGCCTCTGTCGGTGTCTGGCATTGTGTTAGAAATCTGAGCAAAAATTACTTGGAATAATGAGGGTAATTGTGAAATTTTGGGGGGAATAAGCCCATATAGTGCGCCGTTTGCATAAGGTGCATTTGACCATCTCAACATGTCCTCAGAGATGCTCAGGTAACGTTAATATAGCAAAGGTCTCCAGCTGCCTGAACAAGCTAATCGGGCAAGCAATAGCTAACTAGCTAGTTTATTTGCTGCAGATAGTCCTAAAGTAGCTAGTTAGTCAGTTTTCGCATTCAAGCTGCTACTCCTACTTGTAACATTTACATTAAATTAGTACGTGCATCAAGATGGCCACATATCTGTGCCCAAAGTTATGCATGTTGTTTGATATTTAAGTATGATAGCTACTAGCGAACGTTAGCTAGCTAACGTTCGCTAACTAAATTGTTTTGTCAATGATCTGGAATGCATTACTAGCCAAGTATTGAATCATGATAATAACTGTGCCTGAAGGAAATGGACCGATGCGCACAAGGACAGATATGTCCACATCATAGCTATATCACATCCAAACACTTTTGGTTAGGCATTTGAACGAAGGTGGGGGGGGGGGGGTTGTTGAAAGAAACTCGCATGATTGAGGACATATGTTGAATTACTGGTCATTCTATTCATTCCTTTTAGCGTGCCACCTGGCACGAGCAAGCTCGATGTGTTGGTGACCAAACTGCATGAATTCTTGGCTCATGCTCCAGAGGATGATGAGGACAGACTGGTAACAGAAAGTCCTGATGGTGAGAACTTTAATAAGTGTAACTTTAACTCAGGCATGGTGGTGTTTGTAGTAATATTAGTAGTGACTCACAATTGTCTACTGATTTTAATTCACAGGTATGACAAACAAGGACTGTGTGGAGCCACACTCAACAGACCGAACCCCTCTTGAGGTATTAACATGAGAAGTATCAGTTTAGGCTGTTATAGACCAAAGAGTATTCAGTGTTGATTCAGATCTAGAAGATATATTTGTAAAATGTTCTTGTTGAATACAGCCTCAACAGACCTCGACAGACACCTTGAAGCAGTCTGGATGTGGTTCCAGGAGGTGGGCTTCCTTTTGATATTTTGAAAAATTTGATATTTCATGTACATTGTTTATGGATGGGGAAACATAAAAACACAGTATTTTGATGTATGTGCATGCTCTAATGGATGTCACTTGTATTACAGAAAACCTTCAGTTGTAATTAAACACAGTGGACTGGATGAATCTGGTGCTTCAAATGAAAGTGATGATGATGATGATGGCTTGATCATCAATTCAAATGGTTATCCTGATGTATCAAGGTTACCTAAAGGTTAGTTTTTCTACTACTGCTTGCAATTAAACTGTACGGAGATATAATCACTGGAAATTAATAATGTAATAATGCATTAATGAACTGAAAATGCTTTGGTTTTCATTCATGTGTTTTTACATGTCTTATGCACAGGCACTGTACTGGTGAGGCCTGAGCCAGTGGAAAATGTCAGAGATGACTTCAGAGGTCCCGAATTCCGTTGCGGAAAATCTGGAAATCTGAAGAGAGCTTTTTCTAGGAGACGTGGAGGTGAGCTTTCGTTAATAAATGGGAAAATACATATCCTTTAAGTTAAAATAGTGTGCCACAGAATGATGATTGATGTGTGTTTGTAGGTGGTGAACACTTGGAGATTGTTAGCTGTACAGCCTGTGGCCAGCAAGTTAACCACTTCCAGAGGGACTCCTTCTATCAACATCCAGTACTCAAAGTACTTATTTGCAAGGTGAGAGGATCCTGGGTCTGTCAAAGAATGGGTCAATTAAATAAATGGGCTTAATATCACATTGGTTAAAATGGGCATTCTTCAGCAATGTTGTTGAGCTCATCTACATTTTTAGGGGCTCCATTCCTAATTTTCTTATCTTATTATTTTCTCAGTCTTGTTTCAAGTATTACTCAAGTGATGACATCAGCAAGGATTGTGATGGCATGGATGAACAGTGCAGGTACGATGGGGTGGTTCTCTTATATAACAAGATGCTCCAAGCAAATCCTGAGATGTTAATAAACATACAGGTTGGTTCGTTAATCATTACTTCAGTCTATTATATTTGCTTTTTACAGATGGTGTGCAGAGGGGGGAAACCTGATCTGCTGCGACTTTTGCCCCAATGCCTTCTGTAAGAAATGCATTTTGCGGAACCTGGGGCGAAAAGAGTTGTCTGGCATCCTGGATGAGGAGAGTAAGTGGTACTGCTACGTATGCAGCCCAGAGCCTCTTCTGGACCTGGTCGTCGCTTGTGACAACGTCCTTGACAACTTGGGGCATTTGTGGCCAGACCACCGCAAGAGGGGCAGAGGCGAGGGAAAATCTGGACATTATGACTCCCATCCAAGGCATTCTCAAAACATTCCCGTGGGTCATTGGAACCATAGTGGCATGGATGGTCACGTTGTGTTCAACTACAACACCCTTCAAATTCCAGAGGAGATGGCCAAAAAGGCTAAAAACCTGGTGGACTCAACAAACACCGTAAACACAACTTTTGTGAAGTTCATTCAAGGTGGCATGCAGCAGAAACAGACAACTGAGTTAAAGCTACAATACCTGAAGACTTTCCAGTCAGTACTGAAGGGTCTGAAGAAGTCTCAGACAGCTCTGGAGGAAGCCCTTTTGGAGGAGTTCAGAGAAATGGGTTTGCCAAATGGTGGCGAAAACCCCACGTTTGATGATACTGATGTACCTCAACAAGAACAAGAGGGTTGTGTGGAAATTGACATTTCGGATAAGAATGGCCTTCATTACTTAAAGAAAATTGCAGCTGAACATTTGGAAGAGAATGATTCAGACTCAAATGGCTTTATGGATGATGGAAGGCCTTCGTCCTCAATTGAAATGAAAGGTGTCCTTGGCACAGAGATAATTCCCAGACGAGGTAGAGGCAGGCCGCGGAAAAACTCAAAGCCTGGAGAAGATGCTTGCAACGTGACAAAACAACTGGTGGTGCAAATTTCACCTGCCCCTGTTGAACAAGAGCCACTCTCTGGCCCCTCAGAGTTGGAGGTGGAAGTGGAGTTGGAGGCAGAGGAGGAAGAGGAAGAGGGAAAAGAAAAAGTGGAGGAACGGGAGGGAGACTGTGAATCTATTGAACTTGTAACTGAGGGGGAGTATGAATCTGCTGAGGGAAGTGAATCTCTGGAGCTGGAAGAGGAACCAGATAATAGACGCTCACCTCGGGTAAAGACCACTCCCTTGCGCAGGCCAGGTGAGGGCAAGACCCAGCCTACCCCCTCGGGTGCGGACAGTGAGAGTGACTCGGACCCTGACACCAGCCCCAATGCTGAAGTGCCTCAAGGAGCTGACGAGGGAGGGCTTGGGAGAGGAACTGATGACTCTGACTCCGATGAGGTCCCAGCTGTCCTCCAGCGGGCCGCCATGACGCGCAGTTCAGACGAAGCCGAGAGTGACGATGGAGACCATCGGAGTGTGACCAAGAAATGCCTCTTCGGCCTGAAGAAGAACACGCCCCTCTCTCCAGAAAGAGTTGTCCGCAAACGCAAGGTGCCAGACCGCTCCTCTGACTCTGATTCCTCCAGTGACGATCCGGACTTGCAGAAGGAGATCAAAACTATGACCAGGCCCAGGGGGAGGCCTCGGAAGGTTAAGAGAGAGGATGAACCTACCCCCAGCAAGGACAGTCCGCAACATAGGCCCAGGGGCAGACCTCGGAAGGTCAAGAAAGAGGATGAATCTACATCCAGCAAGGAGGGTAATACCCAGGCAGCCAAGCCTCAAAGCACACCTCAATCCGAGCATAGAACGAAGCAGACGCCATCCTCTTCCAGTCAAGAAGAGGGGGACCTGGACTCTGAGTCTAGCGATGACAGTGGTGACCAGAAGATCAAGCCTATCACTGAGGAGGTGGCCTTACTGGGGGCAGCAGCTTTCCACCAGTCGTCCGGTGAGCTGGTCTCTCACTTTCTCTGTACTTTTTAGACAATGCACTGCATTCCTGAGCTGTATTTTTAACAATTTTCAGCTCAGTGGCAAATGTTGAAATAACCTTCTCAATTTTTTTGTACTCTGTAGGCGATGAAGAGCATCCCCAGTCTGGGCCTTCTTGGGCAGCAGAAGATGATGACGATCCAGAAAATAGGTATGGTTCAGAACGAACGGACATAGCGTTTGTAACACACCCTAGGCGCAGGAGAAAGGCCATGCCACGGAACCCTAAGTTGAGTGCTAATAATGGGGACTCCTCTGTTGTCAAGACCCCGTCCCAATCGAACCGGTCTCGTCCAACTCGCAGCTGCAGTAAACCAGCAGCTATCCCATACAATTTCTAGTGTTAAGTTCAGAGGTACGTGTCAAGCGCAGGGAGAAACCCCTCCTCATACCTCGCTTAGGCTGTGTTATAAATGATAGGCCACTTATGCCACTCTGTTTTCGTTGATTACCTATTCTTTAATTCATTTTTTTGTCTTTAATTTGAAGTTAAATGTGACGTGTCTATTAGCAGAATGTGGCATCAGTTGAGTCCATGTCTCTGTGCATACCAAGGCGATTAAGAAGGGAAAATGCTGTTTAATGCATCACTTTGCACAAAAGCATTATAAACTTATAAAAACAGATTAAAGAAATGATTTTATCTCATAGTTTCTCATTGGTTAACAATTCTGTAAGTCCGGGGTGTCAAACTAATTTCCCCCCGGGGCCGCATTCAGTCTTAAACGAGGTCCAGAAGGCCGCACAGAATATTTTTGGTATTTCCTTGCCGTCAAAATGTGCAATTTTTTTTTCCCTATCCGTCGTTTTTGGAATTTGCGATGGTCCTTGACTGTCTAGCTTTAATTTCTGGGATTTATTCATGAACTGGACTCAGTCAAGAATCTATGAATGTTGTTTGATTATCATTTTTACAGTTTCGATTTGGTTTGAGTCATAATAAGGTAAATTGAGTTCGCCCCCCTCCACCAGAAAAGAAAACCCGCGGGCCGGATTGCACGCCCTCCCGGCCCGCGTACCGTATGTTTGACACCCCTGCTGTAAGTCATCCTTATTTCTTCCACATACAATATTCTTTTAATTTTTTACAAAAATAAATGACTGTATACTGAATATTAAAACTTATTTTAAGCCATGTTAAGGATTTGATTGCATTATTTGTAAATAATGTATCATTTTATTTGCTCCAAATATATTAAGTTACACTCATTTGAATCTGGATTCGGTTCTTGATCTATAGTCTGATGGTAGTACAAGTTACATGCATGAAAACCAGTAAGGTGATGTTTTTGTAGAATTTTTGTTTTTCGCAAAGCATATCCTAAAATGGTTAACTAATAAACCACACCACCAATCCACACCAGTGTACGCAATACAAACCTGAAAATGCCCTTAGACTTCACTTACAGATCTGGATATATCTGTGTCATTATACCAGATGGGGTGAATTATGTTCCTCTCACTGGGAATTAGTCATCATGGAGTTTGATGTTATTTCTGAAGTGACTGGGATTTAGAACCCAGACCCTGATGATATTATACATGCTGTAATGGTCAACTTATGATCAGGCATTCTTTAGGCTGGCAGTATTGTACATGACTGCACCCTTGTACAGTGGTGTAAAAGTAACTAAGTAAAAATACTTTGAAGTACTACTTAAGTTATTTTCTTGGGTATCTGTACTATTTATGTTTAAACTTTTTTTTACTTTTACTCCACTACACTCCTAAAGAAAATAGGTTATTTTTACTCCCATTTTACTGGGCACCAAAAAATACTTGGTACATTTAAAATGCTCAGGCAGGACAGCAAAATAGTTAAATTCACGTACCTATCAATATAACGGGTTGTCATCCCTACTGCCTCTGATCTGGCGAACACACTAAACACACAAATACTGCGTTTTATAAATTATTTCTGAGTGTTGCAGTGTGCCCCTGGCTGTCCGTAAATAAAATAGTTTGAATAATATAAGGAATTTGATGTGTAGCTTCTGCATTTACTCAAGTATGACAATTAAGTATTTTTTCCACCACCACTTAAGTCAATTTTAAACCACTTTAACTTAAGTAGTGTTTTACTGGGTGACTTTACTTGAGTCATTTTCTGTTACGGTATCTTTTTACTCCAGTATGACAATTGAGTACTTTTTCCACCACTGCCCTTGTGGCTGCTGGATTTGGCTAATTTCTCTAAGTCATTGTAAAATCATACAAGTTTCTGCTAGTATTTGGTAATTCTGTTGGTATATGGTTACCATATGGAGATTTCTTTCTTTGCTATATTGATAACGTTCATGTGCAATATGTCAGTGGTTATGTGGCTGTTTTACGTGCTGCTATTCTCACACTCATACTAATAAGATGGGTTGACGATCCGATTCTCTCTGAACAGACTGGCACTACAATCTATTCTGCTTGATTCAATTTTAAAATATATGATATATCGCTTCTGACAGGTTGAGGGCTAAGCAGAGTAAGAGGACTTGTGATGCTAAACAGCAGTATACCAAATACACTGATTATTAGACCTACTGTACTGTATTTGGGAGCCGTTTTTTTTCTTACCACAGGCACCAAGCTGAATTTCTTGTATGCTTTGTTTATTGTACTCGATCCATAATCATATTTTCAGTATTTTCATGTCTGTTTTGCATGCAAGGCCACATTTATTGGCCATTTAGCTACTTTTAAAAGTATTTAAATGCAATTGCATTTCACTTTGGAGAAGCTCAATGCCCTAAGCAACAGCTCTGAAAGCTGGTCCTGTAGAATGGTTGTAATGCATTTTATTCAACCACAACTTTGTGACCTCTGAGGTCAGCCTTACAACATTGCTGTGAGACGAGTATGTAGTGAAGTGTCTTTTTTTCTTCCATTTTTCTCTCTTCCCAGTTTAAACACTTGAGGTAAGGCCCAGGCCGAGGCTGTTGCCAGCCGCTGCTGTTTGTTACTGCCTCATATGGGGCCCTCATCATGTACACGTACTTCTCGCTGAGGCTTCATCAGAGGCTTCGTTCAACTATTACTATCTGCCAAAAGGATTCTTTCTGCAAAACATATTCATGTCTAAATGGATACGTACATGTATTTCACAGAGTATGGAACTTGGAAAAAGCCCTACAAAACCATTTTGACCCTGTTTTCTTTTTTACCCTTTACAAACTTTCTTTCGTACCAACAAAAAAAACAGTGGTTAGAAAACGTATTTTCAAATTGAATTAATCATTTATGTTGTCTTTAGCTCTGAGGTGCTGTAGTGTTAGCCTTGTAGAGGCCTGTTACTTGTAGAGCATGCATTAAACAAGAATATGTTCTTACTTTTGTAATTGAATGAACTCTGTAAGAGAAACTATTCGTTGTAATAAATTAATACCCTTTATGATGTCTCGTATGTCTTCCTTATTCTATATAGGACCGGGTTTGTTCATCTTGTTCTGAGTGATAAGTCTTAGATATTTGTTATGGAGGGATTGTTTACAAGGTCATTAAGTCATCTGACTTTTGACTCAATGTGTTGCGTTAAGACAAAATTAAATGAAGTGAAATCGTCCTTGACAGTGTTTTAGCTCTATCTATTTTCTCACAGCATACACTATATATGCAAAAGTATGTGAACAACCCTTAAAATTTGTGGATTTGGCTATTTTAGCCACACCCGTTGCTGACGGGTGTATTAAATTTAGCACGCAGCCATTCAATCTCCATAGACAAAAAATGGCAGTAGAATGGCCTTACGGAAGAGCTCAGTGACTTTCAATGTGACACTGTCATAGGATGACACCTTTCCAAAAAGTCAATTTGGAAAAATTCTGCCCTGCTAGAGCGGCTCAGGTCAACTGTAAGTGCTGTTATTGTAAAGTGGAAATGTCTAGGAGCAACAACGGCTCAGCTGTGAAATGGTAGGCCATACAAGCTCATAGAACGGGACTGCCGATTGCTGTAGCACGTTAAAATCGTCTGTCCTTGATTGCAGCATTCACTATTGAGTTCCAAACTGCCTCTAGAAGCAACGTCAGCACAACAACTGTTCGTCAGGAGTTTCATGAAATGGGTGTCTGGCTGAGCAGACAAGCCTAAGATCATGCGCAATGCAAAGCGTCGGCTGGACTGGTGTAAAGCTCACCGCCATTGGACTCTGGAAACGTGTTCTCTGGAGTGATGAATCATACTTCACCATCTGGCAGTCTGAATGACGAATCTGGATTTGGCGGATGCCAGGTGAACGCTACCTTCCCGAATGCATAGTGCGAACTGTAAAGTTCAGTAGAGGAGGAATGATGGTCTGGGGATGTTTTTCATCGTTCTGGCTAGACCCCTTAGTTCAAGTGAAGATAAATCTTAACGCTAAAGCATACAATGACATTGTAGACGATTCTGACTTTGTGGCAGCAGTTTGGGGAAGGCCCTTTCCTGTTTCAGCATGACAATGCCCCCATGCACAAAGCGAGGTCCATACAGAAATGGTTTGTTGAAATTGTTGTGGAAGAACTTGACTGGCCTGGACAGAGCCCTGACTTCAACCCCATTGAGCACCTTTGGGATGAATTGGAATGCCAACTGCGAGCCAGGCCTAATCGCCCAAACTCACTAATGCTCTTGGCTGAATGGAAGCAAGTCCCTGCAGCAATATTCCAACATCTAGTGGAAAGCCTTCCCAGAAGAGTGGAGGATGTTATAACGGCAAAGGGGGACCAACTCCATATTAATGCCCATGATTTTGGAATAAAATGTTTGATGAGCAGGTGTCCACATACTTTTGGTCATCTAGTGTATTCACATCAGTAAAGAAAACATTCAACTACTTAATGCAATGGCCTTTCCCCTCTCGTAGTCACTTAAACTCTATTGTCGGCTGTTTGCAGGTGGGGGACTGCAAAGTGATACTAGAATAGCTAACATTACCTTGTTATTTTCATTAATTCTAGAATAAATGTATGTCCTGGTAATATTAAGTTTAAGGTGAAATCCTGCATCTTGATTGTAAATTCCTATATAAAGACCAGTTCCTTTAGAGAATAAACCTATTAAGCAGTGCTTGATGGATTTGATGTGATGATCATTAAAATGATCCCCCGGTCCCTTTCCCTCTCTCCCTTGCTTCTGAAAGAATCGCTAAGAAAATGCTCTTGGCCCAAATCAAAGCCAACTACTCATCGGGGGAGGATTTCTCTTCAGACGTGGAGTCATCACATGATGATGAATCTGACAGGGAAGAGAAGGAGCAAGAAGATGGGAAAGATGAAAGCTCCGATGAGAATGGTGAGTGATCCCTCCATAGTGCCGCTACAATTTCAAGTTTATTTTGAGATGCAGCAATAAGCTCAATTTAGTGTTGCTTTAAATAAGCCATTTTTTTTTTACATTAGGCTGAAATACTTATCTGACATCACCTGTTGCTTAGTAACTGAACATTTTAAAGTAGGCCCATTATTGTTGTGATGATCTAAACCATCACCCTGTGTTACTGTGTGTTAGTGTACAGGTTGCATTGACATTCACTATAGGAATATGATGTCCTGACAATATAACATGTTGTTTCTGCTGCAGGGGAGACCTCCAGTTTGACCTCTGACTCTGAGTCCAGTAAAACACGTCACAGACATCGTCTGCTACGCCACAAGCTCAGCCTTGACAATGGAAATCCAAGTGATCAGAAAACCGCTGAAGAAAATGGGATTGAGCAGAAAGTCAGGAAGTCTAGAAGAACCAAAGGTTTGTATGGGATGGGTTCTGTGGTACGACTATGATTGGATATCATCAGTGCCCTAGTGTTGGAGTGGCTCTGTTACCCAGAGTAAACTCATTCTCTGCTTTCTTCCATCACCTCAGGTGAGAAATTGGATAGCCAGAGTAGTGATGATGATAGCCAATCACAGCAGGAAGAGTCTGGTATGAGTGAAGAGCTGAGCCAATCGGAGAACGAGGGCAATGAACAGATGCTCAAAAGGTAAGAAGACTCCTTATTGGTCAGTGTTGCTAACCAGGAAGGAAACCCTAATTTTCTTTCATTACATGTGCATTTCTTTCATTATATGTGCATTACATGTGCATCAGTGAAATATCTTTCTGCTCTTTTGTCTCCTTAGCTCTACATCATCTAGCTCTAGAGTCGAGAGGGAATCAGTCCGTAGTTATCTACAGAAGAAGCAGCAACCCTCGTATATTGTGCTGTCTGACTCCAGTGTCGATAAGGTAACCAATCACTAGTTGTCGCATCCCCAGTTGAATGAATGGTCAACTCTCAAACTGATGGTTCATGAAAGTTTAATGCGGTACCATTTCCATAAACACACCGTAAGAGCTGATGGAGAAACAAACCATAAATGCTCTTACAATATGAACAACAGAGTGCACAAACAATACACTTTTACACAACTTTACATTGGCATGCTTCATATGTCAAATGCACCAATATGCATGAGAATTTCTACCCAAATAGTTGATTACGTGCCAATAGCTTGTTAATGTGGTGCAAGATTAACTAATATTAGCCAGCACCAACAGTGGAGCTAGGCTACAGCTAATAACGTTATATTGCTAGCAGACTTCAGAAAATCAATTACAATACAAATATCTGTTCAGTAGACGTTCTATAGAATTAGAAAGATTTCTGAAACAAGACCAGTATTGAAAGACAGTAAATACCTTGATCTCTTTCCAGCTAGGTGCTAAGTTTGACGTTGTTTCTTGGACGCCCATTTCCCATGTACCCTTTGCGTGTAAAACAGGCAAAAAACATGCTGTCAAAATGTTTATTTTTTTATTTACTTAGGGATTGGTGTCCCGTCCACGGGACAGTTGAGCTAATGTGATTAGCGGATTAGCGTGAGGTTGTAAGTCATTTAGCAGACGCTCTTATCCAGAGTAACTAGAAAATTTCCCAGGACATGGACATATCTGATTTTGGCAGAAAGCTTAAATTCTTGTTAATCTAACTGCACTGTCCAATTTACATTGTGGTCTGACACTTGTTTTTGGGGTTTCATTTACACTCCCACGAGCAATTTACATGGTATACACAAAGCACAAATTATTTCTGTACTTTAAATGACTTATGACCATATATAGGGTATCATAAAGGTATGGAATCATAGTACAAACCATTCAAAAGTATGAGATTATGGTTAGATACCAGTCTCCAGCAACAAGACCAGTTTCTGAACTGGGCGTTCGAACACTGACAGCTTGGTGAGACGCTTGCCTGTCTTGTCTAACATCCGATCACCAACACATATTTTGACTCTCTTTACTAGTCCATCTTTATCAACAGTAGTCTCTGAAACTCTTCCCAAACGCCACTCATTCCTAGGCAGATCATTGTCTATCATCATCACTATGTCACCGATTCGCAGGTTTCTCTTCAGGGTGTGCCAGAGCTGCCTGATGGCGATGTTGGCTAGATACTCTTTTCGCCAGCAGCTCCAAAACTGTTCTGCTAGATAATGAACATGCCGCCACCTTTTCCGAGCGTACATGTCCTCCCTCATGAACATACCTGGAGGAGGTAGAGCTGTGGTAGATTTCATAGTAAGCAGATGATTAGGGGTGAGTGGCTCAAGACTGTTTGGATCATTGAGGATGTCAACTGTGAGTGGGCGATTGTTTACAATTGCCATTGCTTCGTAGAAAAAGGTTCGTAGAGAAGAATCATCTAGTCTACCAGAAGAGAGTGTGGAGCTAAGGACACCTCTCACTGTCCTGATATGTCACTCCCAGACGCTGCCCACGTGACATGAATGGGGGAGCGTTCATGCTGAAGTCACACTGTTTCTCAGCGAGAAAGGCAGTCAGCCTGTCCATGTCAACTTCCTTGAGCGCTTCCTTCAGTTAATTTTTGGCTCCCACTAAATTGCTTCCTTGCTCACATTTAATCTGACAAACTGCACCACATAGCTCATGGCTTTGAAGCAGCGCAGACCATTAATGAAGGCATCTGTTGACATGTCATCCAACATTTCAATATGAACAGCACAAGAGCAAAAACGGGTGAAGAGAAGACCATACCTTTTGTGCACTCTTTGTCCTTGCTTAATGATAAATGGGCCAAAACAATCCATACCGCAGTATGTAAAGGGAGGTGATGAGTCCATGCTCTCTGGAGGGAGATCAGCCATATTTTGCTCTTCTGTGGGTCTCCTGAGCTTTCTAAGTCACACATCGGCGAAGATGAGGTGCTACGGCCCGATTAATACCTAGGATCCAGTAGTCATTTGACCTGATCTCATTAATGGTGTGAGGCCTTTTACCCTGGTGTTTCACCTTTTCCATGGTAGTGAGCAATTATCATTTTCGTGATGTGGTGTTCCTTGGGAATGATTGCAGGGTGTTTGACTGAGTTAGGAAGAGATGAGACAAAGTCTTCCTGCCACCTTGAGCACAGAAATTTTGTCTAGGAAGGCATTGAAGCAGTATAACTAATTTTGGAGTGGCAGCTGAGTCCCTTTACTTAGTAACTTAAGCTCATCTTCATACAGTGCATTCGGAAGGTACTCAGACCCCATTTACTTTTTCCACATTTTGTTACGTCACAGCCTTATTCTAAAATTGATTAAATAGTTTTTTTCCCTCATCAATGTACACACAATACCCCATAATTACAAAGCAAATACAGATTTTTAGCAAATGTATTAAAAATAAAAATGATATCAAATTTACATAATTATTCAGACCCTTAACTCAGTACACCGTTGAATCACCTTTGGTAGCGATTACAGCCTTGAGTCTTCTTGGGTATGACCCTAGAAGCTTGGCACACCTGCATTTGGGGAGTTTCTCCCATTCCTCTCTGCAAATCCTCAAGCCCTGTCAGGTTGGATGGGGAGTGTTGCAGCACAGCTATTTTCAGGTCTCTCCAGAGATATTCGACCGGTTCAAGTCCAGGCTCTGGCTGGGCCACCATTTGTCTTGATGATAGCTTTGCACACTCTTGGCATTCTTTCAACCAACTTCATGAGGTAGTCACCTGGAATGTATTTCAATTAACAGGTGTGCCTTTTTAAAAGTTAATTTGCGGAATTTCTTTCATTCTTAATACGTTTGAGCCAATCAGTAAGTGTTTTGACAAGGTAGGGGTGGTATAAAAAAGATAGCCCTATTTGGTAAAAGACCAAGTCCATATTATGGCAAGAACAGCTCAAATAAGCAAAGAGAAATTACAGGCCATCATTACTTTAAGACATGAAGGTCAGTCAATCCGGAAAATGTCAAGAATTTTGAGAGTTTCTTCAAGTGCAGTTGCAAAAACCATCTAGCGCTATGATGAAACTGGCTCTCATGAGGACCGCCACAGGAATGGAAGCCCCAGAGTTACCTCTGCTGCAGAGGATAAGTTCATTAGAGTTACCAGCCTCAGAAATTGCAGCCCAAATAAATCCTTCACAGAGTTCAAGTTTTTAATTTTAAATTTTTTTATTTCACCTTTATTTAATCAGGTAGGCTAGTTGAGAACAAGTTCTCATTTACAACTGCGACCTGGCCAAGATAAAGCAAAGCAGTGCGACACAAACAACAACAACACAGAGTTACACATGGAATAAAAAAACATACAGTCAATAACACAATAGAAAAAGTCTATATACAATGTGTGCAAATGAGGTAAGATTAGGGAGGTAAGGTAATAAATAGGCCATAGTGGCAAAATAATTACAATTTAGCAATTAAACAATGGAGTGATAGATGTGCAGAAGATGAATGTGCAAGTAGATATACTGGGGTGCAAAGCAGCATTTTTTAAAATAAATAACAGTATGGGGATGAGGTAGTTGAATGGGCTATTTGCAGATGGGCTATGTACAGGTGCAGTGATCTGTGAGCTGCTCTGACAGCTGGTGCTTAAAGTTAGTGAGGGAGATATGAGTCTCCAGCTTCAGTGATTTTTGCAATTCGTTCCAGTCATTGGCAGCAGAGAACTGGAAGGAAAGGCGGCCAAAGGAGGAATTGGCTTTGGGGGTGACCAGTGTAATATACCTGCTGGAGCGCGTGCTATGGGTGGGTGCTGCTATGGTGACCAGTGAGTTGAGATAAGGCGGAGCTTTACCTAGCGGAGACTTATAGATGACCTGGAGCCAGTGGGTTTGGCGTTGAATATGAAGCGAGGGCCAGCCAACGAGCGCATACAGGTTGCAGTGGTGGGTAGTATATGGGGCTTTGGTGACAAAACGGATGGCACTGTGATAGACTGCATCCAATTTGCTGAGTAGAGTGTTGGAGGCTATTTTGTAAATGACATCGCCGAAGTCAAGGATCGGTAGGATAGTCCGTTTTACGAGGGTAAGTTTGGCAGCATGAGTGAATGATGCTTTGTTGCGAAATAGGAAGCCGATTCTAGATTTAATTTTGGATTGGAGATGCTTAATTTGAGTCTGGAAGGAGAGTTTACAGTCTAACCAGACACCTAGGTATTTGTAGTTGTCCACATATTCTAAGTCAGACGGGCGGGCAGGTGCGGGCAGCGATCGGTTGAAGAGGATGCATTTAGTTTTACTTGCATTTAAGAGCAGTTGGAGGCCACGGAAGGAGAGTTGTATGGCATTGAAGCTTGTCTGGAGGTTAGTTAATACAGTGTCTAAAGAAGGGCCAGAAGTATACAGAATGGTGTCGCCTGCTTACATTTTACATTTTAGTCATTTAGCAGACGCTCTTATCCAGAGCGACTTACAGTAGTGAATGCATACATTTCATACATTATTATATTTTTTTCCCCGTACCCCGTACCCCGTGCTTAGAGGTGCTAACGGTAACAGCAACAGACACATCTCGACATCAACTGTTCAGAGGAGACTACATGAATCAGGCCTTTATGGTTGAATTGCAGCAAAGAAACCACTACTGAAGGACACCAATAATAAGAAGAGACTTGCTTGGGCCAAGAAACACGAGCAGTGGACATTAGACCAGTGAGAATCTGTCCTTTTGGTTTGATGAGTCCAAATTTGAGATTGTTGGTTCCAACCGCTGTGTCTTTGTGAGATGCAGAGTAGGTGAACGATCTCCCCATGTGTGGTTCCCACTGTGAAGCATGGAGGAGGAAGTGTGATTGTGTGGGGGTGCTTGGCTGGTGATATTGTCTGTGATTTATTTAGAATTCAAGACACACTTAACCAGCATGGCTACCACAGCATTCTGCAGTCATATGCCATCCTATCTGGTTTGGGCTTAGTTGGACTATGATTTGTTTTTCAACAGTACAATGACCCAACACACCTCCAGGCTGTGTAAGGGCTATTTGACCAAGAAGGAGAGTGATGGAGTGCTGCATTAGATGACCTGGCCTCCACAATCACCCGACCTCAACCCAATTGAGATGGTTTGGGATGAGTTGGACCTCAGAGTGAAGGAAAAGCAGCCAACAAGTGCTCAGCATATGTGGGAACTCCTTCAAGACTGTTGGAAAAGCTTAACAGGTGAAGCTGGTTGAGAGAATGCCCAGTGTGCAAAGCTGTCATCAAGTCAAAGGGTGGCTACTTTGAAGAATCTACAATATAAAATATATTTTTATTTTTCTAACTTTTTTGGTTACTACATGATTCCATATGTGTTATTTCATAGTTTTGATGTCTTCACTATTATTCTACAATGTAGAAAATTGAACGAGTAAGTATGTCCAAACTTTTGACTGTTACTATACCTGTCCCTACACATTTTTGATTATGAGACGCACTGCGTTATCCGGTTCCATTACCGTTGAGAGACCATTTGATCTGACCTTGCTGATTTGTCCAAGAATACGTGCAACAGCTTGAGAAGCCCTAGACCAGGATGAGAGGTTACACAGGCGATCTGCAAGACTTACTTGTTCTGTGGTTCTTGTGTTTAGTGTTTGAGCCTTTCTGACTTCCGGGTCTCCTAATGGCAATTTTGAGACCACGTATTCTGTGAGAAATATTTTTCTTCTACAAAAACTTGGGTCCTGTGAACCAATCAGATGATAGCAGTTCATTGACGACAGTTAGGCCTCTGGATGCATGATCTGTGGGATTTTTGTAAGTCGGGACCTGTCTCCATTGGTGAGAAGATGTGCTGAGATGTATCTTCTGCACTCAGTTGGGTACAAATGTGTGGAATTGTCACGCCTCATTGTTAATTTACCATACAACTACTTTGGAGTTGGTCCAGAAGAACTCTTCAAAATCAGCATTTCTAAGTTCCTCCTTGAGAACGTTGCTTGCTTTTACTTGAGACAAATGCAGCTGTGAGTTCTAGTCTGGGAATAGTTGTGACCTTTTGTGGGAGTGACACAAGATCTTCCCATGACTAGAGCACAATGAATTTGGCCCTCTTCATTCTTGAGTTTCAAATATGAACACTGACCATATCGGCTCGTGCTTGCATCAGAGAAATTATGTAGCCCTGTTTAGGTAACCCTTTCAAAGTCAGTAGGTACATAACTACGGGGTATGTTCACCTCCAAATGAATAAGATCATTTTTCCAACATTCCCACTTTGGTTGAAGTTCATCAGTCAGAGGGTCATCCCAACCTGTGCCATGCCTACACATGTTCTGCAGTACTCTTTTTCCGTTGAGCAAGAATGGAGCTACAAACCCTAAAGGATCATACAAGGAGTCAACCGTAGACAGTACACCTCTACGTGTTGCAGGTTGGTCCTTGAGATTGACATTGAACTTGAAGCAGTCAGACTCAATGTGCCACTGAATCCCGAGTGCTCTTTCTGATGGCAAGTCATCACATGCGAGGTTAAGGTCCTTAATGTCGGATGCACGTTCACATGGCGGTATGCGTTCTAGGACAGCTCTGTCATTGGATACAAACTTGTGCAGTCGAAGACCACCGATGGCACAAAGTTTTCGAGCCTCCTGTGCAAACTGAATAGCATATTCCGAACAGTCTATGCTTGTGACCCTATCATCGACGTAAAAGTCGCTCATGATGAATTGTGAGGGTATAGGTCTCTGTTCTCCTTAGCTAGATGCTTCAGTCCATAGTTTGCACATCCAGGAATTGGTACAGTGCCAAACAGATGCACCTTCATGCGGAACTCTTGAGGCTCTGCAGTAATGTCTCCCTTTTTCCACCAAAGGAAGCACAGATAGTTTCGGTCAGTGTCGGGCACATGGAATTGGTGACACATCTCAATGTCACACATCAATGCAATAGGGTGCTGCCGAAAACGCATGAGAACACTGTTCAGCTAGCTCATCAAATCAGGCCCTGGAAGCAGATGGACATTTAAACTGGTTCCCTTGTACTTGGCAGAGCAATCAAATACTACGCGTAGCTTATCTGACTTCTTAGGATGATAAACGCCATGATGAGCAATATACCATTTCTCGCCTTCATTTCCATCATCTTCAACTTCTCCGCGTCACCCTTTTCAATGACCTCATCCATGAATTTGACATAACGTTCCTTTATATCTTTCATCCTTTAACAGTTTCCCTTTGAGATGTCTGAGCCGTACAATGACGAGTTGTTTGTGGTTGGGTAGATTGGGTCTCTCCTTAAAAGGCAAGGGCATTTCATAGTGGCCATGACTATTTTTCCTTATACCATCATTCAGCTTGTTCAGGAAGAGGATGTCATCCTGAGACACTGTCTTGCCATCTTCACTGGTGTCCTTGAAATTGGACTCCAGAATGCGAATAGCATCTGCAGGGATTACTGAGGGGACCTTTTTGACGATGACCCGGTGACAGACTAGTGACGCTTGGTGTATCGATGAATGGCGATGAGCGTCCCACAATGCTCTGTCCTAAGACAGTTCGAACAGCGTAGGGCTCATCATTTTCACCTAAAATCACTTGTTTTGGTGCCATTGCCCTTGAGCAGTTCTAGCCTATCAGAAATGTTGTGTCTGTGACAATCATTAACCTCTATGGGCTAGGCGGGACGAATTCGTCCCACCTACGTAACAGCCACTTGAAGCCTGTGGCGCGATTTTCAAAACCTTAAAATTCCTATTACTTCAATTTCTCAAACATATGACTATTTTACAGCTATTTAAAGACAAGACTCTCGTTAATCTAACCACACTGTCCGATTTCAAAAAGGCTTTACAACGAAAGCAAAACATTAGATTATGTCAGCAGAGTGCCAAGCCAGAAATAATCAGACACCCATTTTTCAAGCTAGCATATAATGTCACAAAAACCCAGAAGACAGCTAAATGCAACACTAACCTTTGATGATCTTCATCAGATGACAACCCTAGGACATTATGTTATACAATACATGCATGTTTTGTTCAATCAAGTTCATATTTATATCAAAAACCAGCTTTTTACATTAGCATGTGACGTTCAGAACTAGCATACCCCCCGCAAACTTCCGGGGAATTCGCTAACATTTTACTAAATTACTCACGATAAACGTTCACAAAAAGCATAACAATTATTTTAAGAATTATAGATACAGACCTCCTCTATGCACTCGATATGTCCGATTTTAAAATAGCTTTTTGGTGAAAGCACATTTTGCAATATTCTAAGTACATAGCCCAGGCATCACGGGCTAGCTATTTAGACACCCGGCAAGTTTAGCACTCACCATAATCATATTTACTATTATAAAAGTTTGATTACCTTTTGTTGTCTTCGTCAGAATGCACTCCCAGGACTGCTACTTCAATAACAAATGTTGGTTTGGTCCAAAATAATCCATCGTTATATCCGAATAGCGGCGTTTTGTTCGTGCGTTCCAGACACTATCCGAAATGGTAAAGAAGGGTCGTGCGCATGGCGCAATTCGTGCCAAAAAATTTCTAAATATTCCATTACCGTACTTCGAAGCATGTCAACCGCTGTTTAAAATCAATTTTTATGCCATTTTTCTCGTAGAAAAGCGATAATATTCCGACCGGGAATCTCCTTTTCGGCAAACAGAGGAACAAATCACAAAGACGGGGGCGGTCAGGTCACGCGCCTAAGCCCAGAGTCCCTTGATCGGCCACTTGAGAAAGGCGATAATGTGTTTCAGCCTGGGGCTGGGATGACGACATTCAGGTTTTTCCCGGGCTCTGAGCGCCTATGGACGACGTAGGAAGTGTCACGTTAGAGCAGAGATCCTTAGTAAAAGATAGAGATGGAAAAGAAGTTCAAGAAATGGTCAGACAGGCCACTTCCTGTAAAGGAATCTCTCAGGTTTTGACCTGCCATTTGAGTTCTGTTATACTCACAGACACCATTCAAACAGTTTTAGAAACTTTAGGGTGTTTTCTATCCATATGTAATAAGTATATGCATATTCTAGTTACTGGGTAGGAGTGGTAACCAGATTAAATCGGGTATGTTTTTTATCCAGCCGTGTCAATACTGCCCCCTAGCCCTAACAGGTTAAATGTGAAGATTATTTATATCAAATCAGTTCTCTAGGTTTAATTATTACGTGATTAAACTAATCATGTAAACATTAATTAACTAGGAAGTCGGGGTACCACAAAAAATGTTGAGATTAAAGTTATAATTTTCTGAATATAACTTCAGATATTTTAATATTGAATCAATTAGTCTTCTATTAATGAATTCTTAATTGTTACCTCATTAGTCTCATTCCAAACGTTGTAAAATTCTTGGTTATCTGCACAAACCCTAGTTTCAATAATGAGTCAGCAATATACAAAATGTCTTTAATAATTTATTTACTAACTAACTAAATAATCACAGAAATACATCACAAACAAACAGTAGATATTGGTTACTAACTGATAGAAAAGTCCAGAGTTGGCTAAACCAATATGATGGCTTGGTAGACAAAGGAAAGGGGTGGGGACTGAGAAAGTGCGGAAAAGGGATTTACTACACACAGTCTATAATTGTATTAATTGAAATGCTAATCCTTTGCACATGAACACGGATACTTCAGAGTACCATTCGGAAATGTTCTCATATATAGATGCTTCGGCGGTAATCGGTATTCTCGTTCTAGACTTATGTAATTTCTAGCTGCAGACTAGTAATTATTCGTCTAAGATTTTTATTCTGTAGTGATCGATAGTCTCAGAGTTTAACCATTTCCGGCCGTGTAGCCAAACTACAGCTGTATGGTCTCCGATGGCCTATAGAATTGTAGCCACTGACTAGTTCATCTTTATATGAAAATCCATACTCTCATTTAGAAGGTTAACATGACATTACATCTTTTCACAAATAGTTTCATGTTTAATCATATATGTTTCACAATATTTAGATGTAAACCTGACAGCTGGGACATGTACACTTTAAGAGATACAGTTATGTGTGTTTCCTGTCCTTCATGAGATCACCAAATGAAACATACTCGTCATAACCGTCCCTTAAGTGTCCATGAACCATTCCCACATTCTCAAAAATAGAAATATTGTTTAGTTCTCCCATTTTGGGGATTAGGAGTTTTGAACAAAATATGTACTTTGTTCTGGTAGACTGTCTCAATACTGCATGGCAGTTTCTATCAGGTATTTATGACCTGTCGTAAAGTCATAAAACTGTGGAGAGAGAGGGGGGGGCTATGATCTTCCCCCCAGGGCACGTCATGACAGAAGGCCAACCTGACAATCCTTCAGTGTTGGGATTTCATCTACTACCATGGAGTGATGATTCCAGTGCTTGGCCGTTTCACAGGTCGGAATGTGGGTGCGGTTTACAGGTATGCAATCCTTGGTTTAGGTAGGAGGAAGATCGATTTGGATGGTAGAGCTGTAACCTCTCACACGAAGCCCTGAGACTATTTTGCTTTTCACAACTGTCACGTCCTATCATAGTAGTTAATTTCAGTTTCACTGGCTTGTAAAGCATTGCTCACTTCCGGGTCAATGAATTTAGTATCATTCTTGGTGTCAAGCAGGGCGTAGACAAGTTTTTCAGCACCTGACATGTTCCTTTGACACCCACACTGATATGATCATGGAAGTGTTAGTAGATTGTCCTTTTCCAGCTATGTTGAGTGACAATGCAGTTGCTGCCTCATCCATATTATTTTGGTAAGAAATCGGCAGAGGTGTATGCTTTTCCCGTTTTACCTAACTGTCATTGTGGAGACACGTGGGATGCTTTCCTTTGCAGGTGTCAAATGTGTGGTGATGACGATAGTCCTTTGCACTGTGACCAGATTTCAAGCACCCATAGCAAAGCTTATTTTCTAAACATATTTCTGTCGCTCCTCCAGAGACTTGGTCATGAATTTAGAACAGCCATGGAGCTGATGCTTATTGTCCTGGCAATCTAGAAGAAAAAGAAACACACACCTATTAAGGCGAGGTGCTGGCTAGCGGAGTAAACTTGAAAATAAGGGAGAGCCGCACACTAGGAGCTCAGATGCAAAAATGTAATATCCAACGTTTCGACAGCCAAGCTGTCTTCATCAGGGTATGATCACAAACACTGCGAGATGACTCGTTTATATAGTGTCAAAAGACACACAGATGTCTGTAATCATGGCCAAGTGTGGCCTAATATCATTGGTTAATTCTCAAATATAAAAATGGCATACAAAGAACAGCATACAAAAAAAACGAATGGATAGCATACGATCATAGATTCATTTTAGACTACACAAGCTTACAAACAATTACAATGGCAAAGTCACAATCACAAGAATGGCTTAAGATCAAAGTCTATGTTGAGACCAAAGGGTGCGAAGGTCTTTAAGTTAAAGATCCAGGCAGCCTCTCATTTTAACAATAAATTATCAAGGTCACCCCCTCTCCTAGGGAGGGTGACATGTTCGATGCCAATATAACGCAGAGACGAAATTGAGTGGTTTGCTTCCAAAAAGTGGGCCGCAACTGGGTAAGTCAAGTTTTTGCACCTAATGGTGCTACGATGCTCTGAGATACGTACTTTTAATTCACGCTTTGTTTTACCCACATAATTTTTACCACAAGGACAAGTTATAAGATAAATAACTGCCTTAGTGGAGCATGTAATAACACCTTTGATTGGGATCGATTTTCCTGTTTGTGGGTGTTTGAAGGATCTACATTTATAAGTGCCATTACATTGAGCACAGCCATTACACTTGTAGTTTCCATACAGTATGGGTGCAAATAGACGTTGTTCAGGAATATCTTGGGGTGGTAAATCAGAGTGTACCAATTGGTCTCTGAGATTTCTGCCCCGCGAGAATACGACCAAGGGAAGGTCAGAAAACACATTACCGAGCCTATCATCGTATTTTAGAATGTGCCAATGTTTGAACGATTCCCTTAATTTATTCAGAGCACTTTGAATAGCGGGTAGTTAGAACGCAAGAATGCGTCTTTTTGCGAGATTGACCTTGAAAAAGGTCATGTTTTGTTTTGAATTTTATCAATGGCAATATTAATCTGATAATTTTTGTACCCCCTCTCCTTGAACTTTCTTTGCGTCTCAGCCATATTTCTGTCGAAATCTGATTGTTTTTTGCAAATTCTTTTGATTCTACAGAATTGGCTGTAGGGCAAACTATTTTTCAAGGGAAGTGGGTGACAGCTATCAGCCCTCAACAAACTGTTACGATCAGTAGGTTTCCTGTAAAGATCATTGTATAGAACATTGTCTTCACACAAGATCAGAAGATCAAGAACACTGATTTGACGTGTATCAGGTTGCATAGTAAATCTCAAATGCTCAGAACAGGAGTTAAGAAAAGCATGGAACGCCTGGAGCTGTTTTGCATAACCCCTCCATAGAACAAAAATATCGTCAATATACCGTTTCCAAATAATGATGTAAGGCAAGAAAACATTTTTGAGAGGATTGAAAATAGACTGTTTCTCCATGTAACCCACATACAAATTAGCAAAGTTAGGAGCCATGGGGGATCCCATTACAGTACCCTTCTTCTGAATAAAGAAATCGTTTAGAAACATGAAATAGTTATGTGTGAGTACTATTTCAGACAATGTTATAATGCAGGCACTGGAAGGTAGTTCATTAGGGTCACGTTGCAGAAGAAAATGTTCCATAGCTTCAATACCGCCCTCGTGTGGAATATTTGTGTATAACGACTCAACATCAAAAGTAACTAACACGGTATTCTCAGGGAGAGGATCAGAGATCATACTGCTGGTGTCCTTTACAAAGGAGGGGAGCTGTTCTGCGAGTGGTCTAATAAAAAAGTCAACAAAAGTAGATAGAGGGGCCGTTACTGTGAGACAGGGGTGGATGGAAGTAAGTGTCATCCCACCTGCGTCTGCCCTGGAGGTTTTGTAACATTCTTGTGTAATTTCGGCAAAGTATAGAAAGTGGGAATTTTAGGGTGTTGAATAGCCAAAAAGTCATTTTTTTTTTGGTTATCTGACCAGAACTTAAATACCCATCTAGGACAGCAAAGATAGTATTCTGAAATTGGGAAGTAGGGTCACTTCTGAGTTTCTTGTAAAAGGTATTGTCAAGCAGCTGTCTATGACGCTCATTTACATAATCTGTCCTATCCATGAATACCACCGACCCACCCTTATCAGCAGGACGAATAAGGACTGACGTATCAGATTGTAAATCAAGCAAAGCTTGTTTTTCATCCTTAGATAAATTATGGAAAGATTTGGACTCCTGTTTGTTCTTAAGGAGATGAACAACATCTTTTTCAACAAGTCTGCAATATGTCTCAATAGAGTGATTGCGATTGGCTGGAGGTACAAAATAACTCTTACTTCTAAAAGGAGTCGGAGTACGTGCAGGTGAGCAACCTACTTGTTCAATAGAAACATCACGATTAGGGGAGCTGAAGTATTCCCTTAAACGGATGTTTTAAAAAAACTTAAACATGTCTACCTTAACATCAAAATCGTTACACTGAGTTGTAGGCATAAAATATAACCCTTTATTAAGCAAGGAGATATGGGCAGGGCTCAATATCTTGCTTGATAAATTAAAGACACTCAGTCCCGTGGGTTCTGGGACTGTGAACGGTCTCCTCTGCCTCTGGGAGTAGTTTCTTCTTACCCCGTTGGGTGCGGCATCTCGTCGGTGCACGTGTCCACGGCCACCTGCGCCCTTCCGTCGGCCCAGTCTCTCGTTGAAAAAAAAACTACCACTGGAAGCCGATGAGGCGCTGGTTGTAGAGTGTTGGTGAGACGGGGGTGGATGGAAGTAAGTGTCATCCCACCTGCGTCTGTCATGGAGAGGAGGAGCAGGACCTCCTCTGTCAGGGTTTCTCCAGAAGTAGACTTTATCCTCGGCCTTGTCTTTGTTGAATTTCTTGATTTTAAGTTCCTTTATTTCTGTAGACAACTTGTCCTGGAGCACTTGGTTAGTTTTCATCAGTTCATTGAATATGACATCATCATTAACAGCTATGCTTTCCTTTGCAGGTGTCAAAGGTGTGGTGATGACGACAGTCCTTTGCACTGTGACCAGATTTCAAGCATCTATAGCAAAGCTTATTTTCTTCACATATTTCTGTCGCTCCTCCAGAGACTCGGTCATGAATTTAGAACAGCCATGGAGCTGATGCTTATTGTCCTGGCAAAACATACACGGAGGCCTTGCACTTGCTTTGGCTGACTTTTGATTCTCACTATCTGTGAATGTTTGAGTGCTGAGAACACTTTCCATTCTCCTCTTAGTCTCCCTGACATTTCGTTTCTCAGTGGTACATTCGGATGAACGGAGAGCATAGAAAGAAGTTATCTTATTGCAAGCAATCTCTGCTTCCATCGTCATCAAAGTAGCAAATTCCTGGAAACTGGGGAATTCTTGACTATTGTTCAAGGTTTGTGTAACTTGTCTGTTCCAATAAGAAGCTGCCCAGTCAGGCAGTTTTTGAACTAGCTTCTGATTCTCTTTACAGTCATTTAATATCTGAAGACCTTTAACATAGGTATAGCATCCTGACAGGCATTTAAAAAAATCTGAAATATCTCTGAGTCCTACGGTGTCCTTAAGTTGAGTTTTTGGCCAGTTTGCAAGCCTTTCTCTAAATGCCCTCTGTATGACAAATGGCTGGCCATATCTATGGTTGAGTTTGTTCCACACGTCTTTGTAGGCCTCGTCATCATTTCTGTAGAAAGTACCATTCAGGGTCTTACGAGCTGGGCCACCCACGTACTTCTTAAGATAATAAAGCTTGTCAACTGACAAGACACTTCTTTGATCGATAAATGACACAAAAGAGGCTTTCCACTCAAGGAATTGAATTGGATCACCATTGAATACAAATGGCTCTGGCATTGGAAGTCGATTAAGGGCTATGCTATCTTGGAAGGCTTGAGCCAGAGAAGTCACATCCACATGAGGTAATGATGCTGGGGCATTAGAGAGTTGTTGAATGGTAGTTGGAGTAATGTTGTTGACAGTTCAGAAGCTAGTTTTCCGTACTACCTCCTGGTTCTAGGCCTATAACCTGGCCCGAGCTGCCTTTACATCTCGCTTTGCCTGTAGTTGTTCCAACTCACATCCTTACTTTACTGCTCTTCTGAGTGTTGTATCATTTCCTTTTGTTTCTTTTTCTCCAGCAACACTTCATACTCAACTTCCTTTGCTGTCAGCTCTGCTGTTGCATCTGCACGTTTGGCTGCCATACATGAGGCCATGGAGTGATGGCTGCATTGAGCACTGGACTTGTGACTCATTTGTGAGACTGTAGATCCGTAAATGGAGCGAGTGTAGTCGCGATCAAGTAACTCACTGAGACAACGTTTTTCCTGTTCAGCATCAAGCTCTTCATCAATGCCTGATATCTTTTCATAGGCAATTCTGATAATATCTGCTGTAACTGCCACACCTGTGTCGACACGACGCCTTAACTCAGTTGACTGTGTGATGTGACCTTGAATTTCAAGATAGATGCTCATGACATCATCCGTTCCTTTCTTCAATGTGTCGATCAGAAATGCCAGCTGGCTCTCTGTTATATCTGACTTTAGCTGCTCTCTTGCTTTGCGGGCTTGGATCTTTCATTGGTCATACATTGGTCATGCTTGCAATGCAAGCATTTTGTATGTAGGGTTCTTTGGTCGGACAGAGCATCGAAGGCCTTGAGGTTCCTCGTAGACATCTTGAAGTTGACCTTGGAGGTCATTCAGAGCTTGTTCTTTGGCTTGATTTTCTTCCTCAAGGATTTTCTTCCTTATCACCATCTCATTTTACATTTGCGTTGTCAGTCACCCTTTTGTATCTTTCTTACTAACTTCATTGATGTGTAACTATTGGATTTCTGAGATGTATGATGATCATTTTGCTATTCTTGATTTATTGTTTGTGTACTATCAGGTGCTAAATGTATCATTGTTAAAATGTATGTTCTTTTTTTACAGTGTGTTAAAGGGTTCTTTAACTGCTGGTGACTTACTGATCTATCTATCTAAACAGAGTGACGATGAAGAGAAGGACGGCGAGGAAGGGGACAACAAAGGTACACCTAAGGGCCGCAAGAAGATCCGCAGGATCATCGTAGACGAGCACCTTCGCTCGGAGACCCAGAGAGCCCTGAAGGAGGAGGAGGAGAGACGCAGACGCCTGGCAGAAAGAGAGCAGAGGGAGGACTTCAGAGAGGTACACTACACACAGCTGACCCTCTCCATGCACTGTAGAATCCATGCACTATCAGAAATGTCATACTAATACAACATTTTATTTGATTAAATTATATATTATACCATTTTGTATTATCAGTTTTGGTCTAATGGTGGTTTCCTCGCAGGTGATTGTTATTGAGGATGAGGCGTCTCATGTGACCTGTCCCATCACCACTAAGCTGGTCCTGGATCAGGATGAGGGGACAAATGAGCCACTCATCCAGGTGCACAGGAACCTGGTGACCAGGCTCAAGCCTCACCAGGTGGATGGTAAGTCTCGGTTTTTATTTCAGTTGTACAAACCCAATACAGAGTAAGTCAAATACAGTGGCTATCAGCATTGCCCCTTCAATTTGCTGTATCTCTTCCTCCTTTTGATAGGTGTGCAGTTTATCTGGGACTGTTGTTGTGAGTCTGTGAAGAAGGCCAATTCAACCCCTGGATCAGGCTGCTTACTGGCCCACTGCATGGGCCTAGGGAAGACACTGCAGGTAAAAGGAAGAATACAGTAGGAGTGTTGTCATATGCATATGTCATTCATAAAACAGTATCTTTTGTTAACAATACTAGAGATACTCCACTGAACAAAAATATAAACACACCATGTAAAGTGTTGTTCCCATGTTTCATGAGCTGAAATAAAAGATCCCAGAAATGTTCCATATGCACAAAAAGATTATTTCTCTCAAATTCTGTGCATTAATTTGTTTACATCCCAGTTAGTGAGCATTTCTTCTTTGCCAAGATTATCAATGCACCTGACAGGTGTAGCATATCAACAAGCTGATTAAACAGCATGATCATTAGGGATGCGTGTTTAGTCCCCTCCTGTACTCCCTGTTTACCCACGACTGTGGCCAAGCACGATGCCAACACCATCATTAAGTTTACTGACGACACAACAGTGGTAGGCCTGATCACCGGCAACAATGAGACAGCCTATAGGGAGGAGGTCAGAGACCTGGCAGTGTGGTGCCGGGACAACAACCTCTCCGTCAATGTGAGCAAGACAAAGGAGCTGATCGTGGATTATAGGAAAAGGAGGGTCGAACAGGCCCCCATTAACATCGACGGGACTGAAGTGGTGCGGGTTGAGAGTTTCAAGTTCCTTGGTGTCCACGTCACCAACAACTGTACCCCGCACATTGACTCGGTACCCTCTGTATATAGCTTCGTTATTGTTATGTACATTTCTTGAGTTACTTTTTGATTGATTCGATTTTTTTACTTTAGGTTATTTAGTAAATATTTTATTAACTATATTTATTGAACTGCATTGTTGGTTAAGGGCTTGTAAGTAAGCATTTCACGGTAAGGTCTACACCTGTTGTATTCGGCGCATGTGACAAATACAATTTGATTGCACAAGTGCACCTTGTACTGGGGACAATAAAAGGCAACTCTGAAATGTGCAGTTTTGTCACAACACAATACCACAGATGTCTCAAGTTTTGAGGACTATTTCTATCTGTAATAAAGCCCTTTTGTGGGGGAAAATTCATTCTGATTGGCTGGGCCTGTCTCCCTAGTGGGTGGGCCTATGCCCTCCTAGGCCCACTCATGGCTGCGCCCCTGCCCAGTCATGTGAAATCCCTAAATCAGGGCCAAATGAATTTATTTTAATTGACTGATTTACTTCTATGAACTGTGACTCAGTAAAATCTTTGAAATTGTTGCATGTTGCGTTTATTTTCGTTTAGTATATAATACCAGAATCTCTTGCTTCAATATTTTCTCATGTAGGTGGTGACATTTCTCCATACGATGCTGCAGTCAAAGTGCATGAACTTCAGGACTGCCCTGGTGGTGTGTCCACTCAACACAATCCTCAACTGGGTCAACGAGTTTGAGAAGTGGCAAGTTGACATGGGAGCTGACAAAGTCAAGGTAGCCAAGAAGATATATATATATTTTTTGTCAAATACATGCAGAGGTTATTGATATGCATTGTAGTATATTCAAGGTATTTCATGTTTCTTCTTTTCCATCTCGTAGGTGACAGAGTTGGCCACACTGAAGCGACCACAGGAGCGTTATATTGCCCTGCAGAGATGGCAGATGGATGGTGGTGTTATGATCATGGGCTATGAGATGTACCGTAACCTCACACTAGGCCTCAAAGTCATCCACGGAAAATTCAAAAAGACCTTTGACAGTACTCTGGTCAATCCAGGTACATCCTCCACCAATTATGTGCATGTGAAGTGTTGAGAGGTATGTACAATTTTGAAGTAGTATAATTGATTGGTGTTGAAACTCTTAATACACTACATTTGTTGTACTCCAGGTCCAGACTTTGTGATCTGCGATGAGGGTCACATCCTGAAGAACGAGGCATCCAACATCTCTAAAGCTATGAGTGCCATTAAGACCAAAAGGAGGGTGGTACTGACAGGCACACCACTGCAGAACAACCTCAATGAGTGTAAGGAGGCCTGCTTCAGTTTGAACACAGCCTATAACAGCCTTTCCATTTAAGCTACTTCTCTGGGCAGTATGTCAACGTTTGGGTTAGTTTATTCATGTTTCAGGTGTAGCCGTGTCTTATATATTTTTGTTTTCTCAGACCACTGCATGGTCAACTTCATCAAGGAAAACCTTCTGGGCTCAATCAAGGAGTTCCGGAATCGCTTTATCAACCCCATTCAAAACGGCCAGTGTGCAGACTCCACCCCAAGAGACGTCCGCATCATGAAGAATCGCGCCCATGTCCTTCATGCAATGTTGGCGGGATGTGTACAGGTGAGACAGCTCAATTACTAGGAGTGTATGGCACCTTTATTTGTAGTTTATCAGAACCACTGCTTACTTTTTTACAAGTATTGGTTGTGAAGTTCTTTGTCAGTTTCCAGTGGCTACACTTAGTGTGTTTTCCTCTGTCAGAGAAGAGACTACTCAGCCTTGACCAAGTTCCTGCCCCCTAAACATGAATATGTTATGGCAGTGAGGGTGACCCCTCTCCAGTACAGACTGTATCGCTACTACCTGGACAACTTCACTGGTAAGAACCTCCATCGTTAGCTCAGAAAGCTCTGTACATATCAATGAAATGTGCATTATTTAATAAACCTTTTGGAGAAAAAAGCTGCATGTGTGTTTAGGAGCTAGGTCTGTGGTTGAGGGAGCCAGGGGCAAAGCCGGAACCAGCCTTTTCAAGGACTTCCAGATACTCAGCCGAATCTGGAACCATCCCTGGTGTCTGCAGCTCAGTTATATCAGCAAAGAAAATAAGGTAAACAAAAACGACTATTTTCTCATCTGCAGACGGATCCTGAGGCATGTCAGTCAAACCGTCATCAACATAATGCTCTTTGTTTTCAGGGCCATTTTGATGGGAAGCACCAGGAGAAACCTGAGAGGTGTGTCAGCATGAGTATTCAGTAGGCTACCCAAATCTTTTAACTGCTACCGCTGTGTGATGCCTGAAGTAGTTTATTACCACCAAATGACAGATAAAATGCAAATAATAGATTGTTGCCTTTCATAACTTTACCTTTATGTCCCACTCAGGAAAGAGAAGGAGAACAAGGGGAAAGTGGTGAATGCTGATGAAGACAGCAAGGATGTGGTGATCCTGGTGTGGAACAGCACATCAAAGGGTGTCAATGTGGAAGGAGACCAGCAAGCAGGTCCACTGGTTCCAGTGGTAAAAGGTAGAGTTGTCTCTTCCATTCAGGAAATTACTTCACCGAGTCTATTACAATACCTTCTAGTGTTACTATTGAACATTTTGAAGGATTTACCTTATATTAATGACTTATTTGTTAGTCTCATTCATTTGAGGTCAGTGGTGATATTGTATGCTCTGTGTTCAGCGTTGAGAGCGTCCACCAGTTTCAGGCCTGACAGTCCGGCTGCAGACTGGTACAAGTCAATGCTGAGTGACTCTGACGCCACCATCCTGGGACACTCAGGGAAGATGGTGCTGCTGTTTGAGATTCTCAGAATGGCAGAGGAACTGGAAGACAAAGTGTAAGGCTGAATCCCAAATCATCCCCCTTCCCCTCGCCCCTCCATTTATGCGTTCACGCACGCCTCCGCCATATTCACTAGTGTCCCAAAGCTGAGGAATTGAAAATGATGGAGGGTGTAGGGGCTATTTAGACCCTCCGATAAACACTTTGACCGAGCAAGCTATGCTTCAGAGCGAATAGGTATCCCAAAAACACACCACATTATTTTGAGTTTGCACAATTTCACACAAAAGAATGGAGAGCCGTGCCTAATTATAAGCCACCTGTATTTGTTTTTGTCTAATTTCAAAGCTTGACACATGTAACATATGAAATACATCCCAAATTAAACGTTTAACTGTTACTGATGTTTATATCTTGTAAAACGACAGGGAATTTTCTCATTTGAATTTCATGCTAATTTTATTATTTAAATGTAGAACATGAATTGCATCATTCAAGTCACGAGTGTGTCCTGAAGTTGAAGGGTTTATTTGATCCCCCCGCCACTCTAGAAGTCACCATCTAAGTTTCGTCAGCAACATGACAACAGAGGGCCCTCCAAGCGAGTTGGTAGGGGTGAGGGGCTGGTTTGGGATTCACCATAAGTGTGCTTGGGAAATGGATTCAGGCACCAGGGGTGCATTTCAAAAAAGAAGGATCAAGTTAGCCAGTTTCACAGAGCAGATTTGTTGAAATAACCAATTCTTCATCAGTTGCTGTTGTATATTTACAGGTTGGTGTTCAGTCAATCCTTGATCACATTAGACATGATTGAAGATTTCTTGGACCTCACCAACAAAGCCAAAAACAACAGGCAATCATCCCTATACAAAGGTACCAGTCCCGTTGGCTTTTCAAATGTTATAGTTTTACAAAAAAAAATGCATCTTCATAGTCTATTATTGTGTAATATTTTCTTTATTTCCTTTTCTAAACTGTAGGTGATGGCAGCTGGATCAGAAACACTGACTATTACCGTATTGACGGGTCCACCAGCGCCACATCCAGGATGAAATGGGTGCAAGAGTTCAATGATGCCACCAACGAGCGGTACATTTCTGTCTTACTGCTGTACTTTTCTACATCTCACAATTCGCTGTACCAAACCACAATATGAAGCATAACACTTTACTTAGTGATGTATTATTATATGGCAAGGCATCAGTAATTGTAGACCTAATGTGAATTGATGAGATGGTCTGTTTTTAAGATCACACTCACTACTTTGATTTAATTTCATCCCCCTTTTCATTCAGGGGTCGTCTGTTTCTCATCTCAACAAGAGCTGGGTCCCTTGGGATCAACCTGGTAGCAGCTAACAGGGTCATCATTTTTGATGCTTCATGGAATCCCTCCTATGACATCCAGAGCATCTTCAGGGTGTACCGTTTTGGCCAGCTGAAGGCTGTGTTTGTCTACCGTTTCTTGGCTCAGGTAATCACATCTCGTATGACCCTATCTCCTGTAATATGATTGTCGGACACATTGTATGATTACATATTGTGGCAAACCTCTTCAAAGTTAGGAGCGTTTGTCACAAATTAAGTGGGAAACTGTCACCAAAGTCAGCCCAGAATGAAAGTTCTTTCGAACATGACAGTACCTGTGTGTTTGTTTCGCTGTCCTGGTCCACCCAGGCCGCAGGTAAGGTCAAGAATAGCAGGGTTCGGTACACAAATCTGGTTCTCGGTAGGTCCAGGTCTAAACGCCAACAGGTAAGTCCAAAACAGTCCAGCTCGTACACGGTAAATCCAGCCAATGTAGATTGTCTCTTTCTCTAGGGTTCATAGATCCTTCCCGCCCTCTCTCTCTCTCTCTTCCTGGTTTTTCTTGACCTTTTATCTGTGGGTCGGCTCCACCTTCTGAGGGTTCCCCTTGCTTCTGGGAATTGTAGTTTTGGCAGTCGGCCATTTTGTGATCTGTAGTTCTGATCGGGGTGGCCATTTTAGTGATCGGGCAGAGCCCGTTTATTAGTTCTGCCCTCACATATCTGCCATTTATCACTCGACCCCCTTCTTTGCCACAATATGAACTCAGCAAAAAAAGAAATGTCCCTTTTTCATGTCCCTGTCTTTCAAAGATAATTTGTAAAAATCCAAATAACTTCACAGATCTTCAATGTAAAGGGTTTAAACACCTTTTCCCAAACTTGTTCAATGAACGAACATGCACCTGTGGAACGGTCGTTAAGCCTCTAACAGCTTACAGATGGTAGGCAATTAAGGTCACAGTTAATTGCAATGTCCGTACTGTGAGACGCCTAAGACAGCGCTACAGGGAGACAGGATGGACAGATGATCATCCTCGCAGTGGCAGACCACGTGTAACACCTGCACTGAATCGGTACATCTGAACATTTCCTCCGTTTTTTTTCAGGTTTTCCATCTTAAATTCACAACTTTTTTTTATAGGAAAAGAAAATACAAAATTTGGATGTTCTAAGTACACAACAATGCTCAGGAGACCAATTTTGGGAAATGGTCTGGGAAAACTAGAAGTTTGGTTATTTAGGTGTAGTAACCCTTTAATGCATGTGTGTACCAGCAAGAGACCGTTGCTACGCTTCTGTTTCTGTAGAGCTCATGCATTGCAGTGTGTAAAACATATGGCCACTGGATTGATGCAAATAATCATGATATTATTCTGCCAGGTAGGCATAGGTTACTTTGTAGTTAACATTTAATTGAGATGTATTTTTTGGCAAGCCTTTCCATCTCTACCAGAAGAAGGTTATCATTAGCATCATCGCTAACAGTTTAAACATATGTGCACACACACTCGGACAGGGACATTCCTGTGCAATTTTCATAAAGTTGCAGGAAAATATGAATCACTGATGCATTTTGTTCATGTCTTGTGAACTTTGGCAAGTTAATGAATTTTCTAATAATATATTTAGTTGATTTCCTACTAAGTTTAACATTTAAATTTTTGAATATTGTTGAATTCCGTTTTAATGTCTAGATTCCGTGATTCCGTCAGCGTTCTTCACAACGCGGATTTTATAGGGCCCTACATATAATTCTGTAATCACTGACATTGAATTGCTGATTCTTTCCAGGGCACCATGGAGGAAAAGATCTACGACCGGCAGGTGGCCAAGCAATCACTGTCATTCCGGGTGGTGGACCAGCAGCAGATACAGAGACACTTCACACTGTTTGAACTGACGGAGCTCTACATGTTTGAGCCAGACCTGCTGGATGACCCCAACTCTGAGAAGAAAAGCAAGAGGACCACACCCCTGCTGCCCAAGGTGACCAGAGCTACAAATTAAACACACAAGACCATTATAATCTCAATTATTAGAGTAGGGAGTGGAGTGACATTGTTTGTCTGTGTTTCCCAGGACATGGTGCTGGCAGAGCTGCTGCAGAGCTGTAAGGGGCAGATTGTCTGCTACCATGAACACGAGTCCCTGCTGGACCACAAAGAGGAGGAGGAGCTCAGTGAGGCTGACCGCAAAACTGCCTGGGCTGAGTACGAGGCAGAGGTAAAGAGGAACTACTATACATTAGTTTTACAACACAGCTAAATACGTTTTCATTGACAGTGGTGAGCAGTCTAGTAGTCAAATCAAAAGTCATATTTTATTTGTCACATGCGACGAATACAACGGGTGTAGACTAGCGTGAAGTGCTTGCTTACGAGTTCTTCCGAATGATGAAGACTTAAAAAAACACGAGGAATAAAATGCATAAGAATGAATCTATATTCAGAGAGTGCTAGTACTTTATCACTGTGCAGCTGTACAAGGTATTTAAGGTAGATATGTACATAAAGGCAGGGTACTCTCCATCAGGATAGATAATAATAAGAGTAAAATAAAGAACAGTACGTAGTATATGTGAATGCGTATGTATGTATATAGATAGAGATAGATATCTCTCTATATATATATATATTCGTTTTGTGAGTATGCATAGTCAGTGCAAGATGGGGTCAATGCAAGAACACATTGGCCTCCATCATTTTTAAATAGAAGAAGTTTGGAACCACTAAGACTCTTCCTAGAGCTGGCAACCCGGCCAAACTGTGCAATCAGGGGAGAAGAGCCTTGGTCAGGGAGGTTACCAAGAACCCAATGGTCACTCTGCCAGACCTCCAGAGTTTCTCTGTGGAGATAGGAGAAGCTTCCAGAAGGACAACCATCTCTGCAGCACTCTACCAACCAGCCCTTTATGGTAGAGTGGCCAGACGGAAGCCACTCCTCAGTAAAAGGCACATGACAGCTTGGAGTTTGCCAAAAGGCACCTAAAGGACTCTGACCATGAGAAACAAGATTCTCTGGTCTGGTGAAAACAAGATTGAACTTTTTGGCCTGAATGCTAAGTGTTACGTCTAGAGGAAACCTGGAACCTGGCATGGTGGTGGCAGAGTCATGCTGTGGGATGTTTTTCAACAGCAGGGACTGGGAGACTAGGCAGGATCAAGGGAGAGATGAACGGAGTAAAGTACAGAGAGATCCTTGATGAAAACCTGCTCCCGAGGCACTCAGGACCTCAGACTGGGGCGAAGGTTCACCTTCCAACAGGACAACAACCCTAAGCACACAGCCAAGAACGCAGGAGTGGCATCGGGACAAGTCTGAATGTTTTATAGTGGCCTAGCCAGAGCCCAGACTTGAACCCGAACGAACATCTCTGGAGAGACCTGAAAACGCTCCCCATCCAACATGTCAGAGCTTAAGAGGATCTGCAGAGAAGAATGGGAGAAACTCCACGAATACAGGTGTGCCAAGCTTGTAGCGCAATACCCAATAAGACTTGAGGCTGTAATCGCTGCCAAAGGTGCTTCAACAAAGTACTGAGTAAAGGGTCTGAATACTTATGTGATATTTAATTATTTTTTGGGGCAAGAATTTCTAAAAACCTGTTTTTGCTTTGTCATTATGGGGTATTTTGTGTAGATTGATGAGGTGATAAACTATTTGATCAATTTTAGAGTAAGGCTGTAATGGAACAAAATGTGGAAAAAGTGAAGGGGTCTGAATACTTTCCGAATGCACTGTAATTAACTAATTAGCAGTCTTATGGCTTTGGTACCGTTTGCTGGACGTTATAGCAATTTGTGTCACCGCCTGATGGAGGTCCTGTATTGAAGGGAGCTCGGACCCCCCCCCCCCCTCTCTCTCACTTCTGCTCTTGCCTGTAAACAGAGTAATTATAGTTTTGAGACATTGCGACTTCCTTACTTGAACTCTTGTTCATCAAAAATAAGTAAAGTGTGAATGATATGTATGATGTGTAAAAACAGCTGTATGTTTATCTCTCCACTATGAAGGGTGCTTTCTTCTTGAACAAAGCAGAACACAGCAACACCAACGTTCCCAGCCCCTCCACCTCCACTATGGCTGTCAGTCTGTCATCCCTGTACAAGAAAACTAATGGGCAGCTGAAGGTATCAGGCCTGTCTCACCACCACACTTGTGTGATAATCAGTTGCTTATCTCTAAAGTTTCTGTTTGGGATTATCTGTCAGTGGATAGATGCCTCTCACATTAACATTTGAATGCATCTCTCTCCTGAATAACAGAACATGATTTATTCTAGCTGTGAGAAGGTCAACGAGGCCATCAAGTCCCTGCATTCCTTACTGAACCTCTCCCTGGATGACTATGTGTTGCGCTTGGTTAGTCCCTCATATTACATTACATTAATATTCGTATTTAATATTACACTGATGCCTCCTTGAAGTATTGTGTGGAAAAAAATCTAATGCGCATTACAATGACATGTGACTTTACAGTCGCAAGATAACCCAAGTCTAGATGAGAAGCAGGTGAGAGCCCTGGCCCAGACCTGGAAAACCAGCAATGACAGGGAGCGGGAACGACGACAGGCCTTACATCACGACCTTCTCGCAAAACAACAATCAGTAAGCCGCAATTCTCAACATTTAGTTTTTTCTTTCTGGTTTTGATATGTCTTTAACTTGTAACTGCTTAACCTTACATCTTTCCATGATTCCCCTCGACAGCTTACAATGTGCATCCAGACCATTTTGGCCAGTAGAAACACCGAAATTACCCATACTGCCATGGTCACCAATCACACACCAGCTCTGACAGATTCCGCCAATAAACCTACACAGTGAGGCAGAAGGGATGTCTCCAGCCTCAGTCCCCTGTTCCACTAGAGGACGCTCTAGTCTAACCACAGTAACTACAGAGGGTTCTTAGTGCTTATTCACCCCAAAGGGGTGACAGACAACATTTCCGTTAAGGATTTACTTTATTTTACATTGAAAATGAATGCATTTTCTGTAGCAAAGCTATTGTTAAACACATGTTTTTGTATTTGTCTGCCTTACAATTATTTGGAAAAGATTTTCCTATGTGATTAATTCTATATTTCTCTGTCTTTCTCTAAAGCTATAATAAAACCTTTGTCTAACACGTTATAGGTTTTATGGTGAATTTTTGTTACACTTTATTTTATGGGTACAGTCAAATTACTAGGTAGTTGACCTCAAATAAGATGGTAATAATGATTGGTACTTCTTGGTACTTAATTCTAAAATATTTAATTAGTAACATTTGGATGATATGTGACTGTTAGAGGTACTGAATCACTTCAATAATACATCCTGTTCAATACATCCTCCCTCAGCGAAAATTACACATTCAGGTCAAGAAAACTGGGTTACTAGGATTGGAGAGATTGTTCATCAGAAAAGTGTTTGTGCTCAGTAGTTTGGTTTTTACTTTGGTGTAGAGCGGATGCTAAACTGATCTTTATCTCTGATGCTCCAGAAAGGTTGAATCAAACAGAAGAAAACAGGTCAGAGCCTGTCATGGAATAAAAACACGAACATTGCATGTTACAGTAAAAACAGCAAAACTCACTATAACATTGCTTTTTATAGGACATTGTGAAACTACTTAAGTGGAACTAATTGCATGCACAATGGTTTGTCAAAAACGATAACAACTATATATTCCAATATAAACGGTCTCAATCATATTTCAAATGTTATCTTAACTTACCCAAAGCTACAGCCTTGTCATAAAAGAATTGAACACACAGTTGCTTTGCATAGCAGTTGAATAGCCTCACTGAACAGTTTACAATGGCAAATGAGGTAGAATTGGACTTGGAGAGCAGCAGAGTGGTATTGCAATACATCAGAGGAAGTCACACCCCGAGTAAACCCTGAAGGCATTATAGAGAAAGAGATTGCACTCATTTCTGTTTGGCTTTCTCCAGATATAGTTCAGACACTTATTACCACAGCCATCAGAAGACTGATTCAACAGGGTGCACTGGACTGATGACAAGTATGCAACAGTATTGGACCACAGAGAGAGGTACTGTCAACTTTCATGTTTATTTTTGTTGTATTTAATATTAGACCTGTTGAAACGAGTGAATACTAAATCCATATGAGAAACCAGATTCCCTGGAATAAATCAACAGCAGATCAGCTAGGTCTAATAGAGGGCTCTCCGACCCTGTTCCTGGAGTCCTGTAGGTTTAACCTTCCAACCCTAATCTACCACACCTGTTTCTAATAATTATCTTGTTGATCATCTGAACCAAGTTAGTTACAACTGTGGTTGGAGTGAAAACCTACAGATAGCTCTCCAGGAACAGGGTTGGAGACCCCTGGTCTAATATCATTAATTTACAAAAAAATTATAATTAGACATTGGACATCAATTTGGAAAGTATTCTGACCCCTTGACTTTTTCCACATTTTGTTACGTTACAGACGTATTCTAAAATGGATTCAATTGCCCCCCCCCCCCATCAATCAACACAATACCCCATAATGACAAAGCAAAAAGATTTGTTGACATTTTTGCAAATTTAAAAAACAAAATAAACATATCACATTTACATAAGTATTCAGACCCTTTACTCAGTACTTTGTCGAAGCACCTTTGGCCTCGAGTCTTCTTGGGTATGTCACTACAAGCTTGGCACACCTGTATTCGGGGAGTTTCTCCCATTTTTATCTGCAGATCCTCTCAAGCTCTGTCAGGTTGGCTGGGGAGTGTCGCTGCACAGCTATTTTCAGGTCTCTCCAGAGATGTTCTATTGGGTTCAAGTTCGGGCTCTGGTTGGGCCACTCAAGGACATTCAGAGACTTGTCCCGAAGCCAGTCCTGCGTTGTCTTGGCTGTGTGCTTAGGGTTGTTTTTCTGTTGGAAGTTGAACCTTTGCCCCAGTCTGAGGTCCTGAGCTCTCTAGAGCAAGTTTTCATCAAGGATCTCTCTTTGCTTTGCTTTGCTTTGCTTTGCTTTGTTCATCTTTCCCTCTATCCTGACCAGTCTCCCAATCCCTGCCGCTGAAAAACATCCCCACATCATGATGCTGCCACCACCATGCTTCACCATAGGAATGGTGCCAGGTTTCCTCCAAACGTGATGCTTGGCATTCAGGCCAAAGAGTTCAATCTTGGTTTCATAAGACTAAAGAATCTTGTTTCTCATGGTCTGAGAGTCTTTCGGTGCCTTTTGGCAAACTCCAAGCGGGGTGTCATGTGCCTTTTACCGAGGAGTGGCTTCCTTCTGGCCACTCTACCATAAAGGCTTGATTGGTGGAGTGCTGCAGAGATGGATGTCCTTCTGGAAGGTTCTCCTATCTCCACAGAGGAACTCTGGAGCTCTGTCAGAGTGACCATCTGGTTCTTGGTCATCTCCCGGCAACCAGCTCGAGGAAGAGTGTTGGTGGATCCAATCTTCTTCCACTTAAGAATGATGGAGGCCACTGTGTTCTTGGGGACCTTTTTTGGTACCCTTCCCTAGATCTGTGCCTTGACACAATCTTGTCTCGGAACTCTACGGACAATTCTTTCGACCTCATGGCTTTGTTTTTATTCTGACATGCACTGTCAACTGTGGGACCTTATATAGGCAGGTATGTGAGTTTCCAAATCATGTCCAATGAATTGAATTTACCACAGGTGGACTCCAATCAAGTTGAAGAAACAACTCAAGGATGATCAATGGAAACAGGATGAACCTGAGCTCAATTTCGAGTCTCATAGCAAAGGGTCTGAATACTTATGTAAATAAGGTATTTCTGTTTTTATTAGTAATACATTTGCAAAAGTTTCGGTTTGTCATTATGGGGTATTGTATGTAGATTGAGGATTTTTTATTTATTTAATCCATTTTAGAATAAGGCTGTAACGTAACAAAATGTGGAAAAAGGGAAGGGGTCTGAATACTTAATAAATGCACTGTATGTGAAAAATACTTCCTGTAAAGTAGCTCTGGCTATTTTGTTAGAAAAACACAGGTTTAAAAATCTATCAGTCATTGTTGGCCAGTTTTATAAACTAACCACAACATCTGATAGTAAAGCATATAATCAGATTCTCTCTTTATGCCCCTCATGTGGCTGTAAAAATGTACGTTAAATAGGTAGCATCGGAAGAGGAGAGGTCTGCAATTAAATGCCTCAACATAATGTACTGTTAGTATTCACCTTTTCAGTCTTTTGTTTGCTGTCTTTTTACCTTCCAGCACTTGTAGTACATTTTCCATACCTGTGTCTCCCTCCCTTTATTCACAGGTCTCACTGGAGGCACAGGCAATATGAGTCTGGAATCAGAGGTGACGTGCAATTGTTCCATTGACAGCTTCAAGCGCAGCGTGTTTCCTGCTGCATACCTGCTCTTCTTCTTCCTGGGCCTGATAGCCAACAGTGCCTCCCTCTGGGTCTTTCTGAGCATGTACAGGAGGAAGAGGAGCATCACCACAGTCAACCTGTACATGTTGAACCTGCTGTTGTCTGACCTCATGCTGGTGTGCTCACTGCCACTCAGGGCAGCATACTACCTGCTGGACTCCCATTGGCCGTTTGGGGACATCACCTGCCGCCTGGTCTCCTACGTATTCTATATCAACATGTATGGCTCTGTCTACTTCCTGCTGGCCCTGAGTGTCCTCCGTTACCTGGCCGTATCACGCCCCTATACGTTCATGAATCTGGAGGGGGGATCCTGTGGTTGGGGAGGGTGTCTACTCATCTGGATCTTTGTGTCCCTGGCCTCCGCACCCCTACTGAGTTCTGGGACTATCCAGGAGGGAGAAGAGCGGATCCGCTGTCTGGAATTGGGCAGCAGCCTTGGCACCATCATCGTCCTGAACCGTGCCTCCCTGGTGGTTGGCTTCACCCTGCCCTTCACTGTCATCTCTGTCTGCTACGTGTGTGTGCTGCTCAGCCTGAGGCAGTGTAGGGCTGGGGTGGAAGGGATGAAGAGGCCCTCCAGGAGGAAGTCTTGTGCCCTCGTTATCCTCGGTCTCGGCATCTTCATGATCTGCTTCTTGCCCTATCATGTAGTACGAACCTTCTTCCTGGCAGCAGAGCGGAATGCTCAGCTAAATGGTTGTGAGGATTCTTGTAGCTATCTCCAGGGGATTCGGAAGGCCGCCGTGGTAACGCTCTGTCTTGCAGCAGGTAACAGCTGTCTGGACCCCTTCCTTTTCTTCTTTGTGGGAGAAAACTTCAGAGATTTCTGTATGAACAATGGTAGGAGACAGAGGAGAGTTAACAACACAGAGAGACAGAGGCTTCAAGTGCTGCAGACCATTGAATTAACAGTAAATTGATCAACGTTACACTTTTTTTTTTAAACATACGAAAAATGTTGCATTCACTTTTACATCCAATGTTTTTTTGTTTTTTTTTACATTTGCTAATCTGGTATTGCATTATGAACTTTTGTTATGGGTTGTGTCAGTCATTTATCTATCTGCTTTAAAAGAAATGCATATCAATATGTAAAGAGTGATCTCAATAAATTAACTTTATTCTCAATCTGTCTCGACTTGAAATGTATGATTGGGCTACTTTTACATTGCACAAATTGGGCCTAGAGGCCTGTGCCTGTCACCCTGCTCTATGGATGTACGACTTGTAGTTCTGTAATTCGTTTAGAGCCAAATTGTTTGTGGTTTTAGATTTATGGGACCATTGAAAATAAGTTAATAATAATGACAATATTTAATTTGTAGAGCCCATTTCCCATGCTCAATGCGCATAAGGTAGAAAACAAAACAGCATCAATACATCAATAAGTAGAAACATCAAAACATTACCTACTAATGCAAAATATAGACTTTAAGCAAATTAAGCAATCAAACATTAAAAGCTAGCTTGAATAGGTATGTCTTAAGTTGTTTTTTAATGGTCTAAGCCCTTCAATCGCAGTAAATACTAAGGCTAAGCTAACACATGGAATTGTTTTTTATATGGTCATAAAGTGTATAGTTTAGTCATTTGATTTTGAATTTTAGGACCCATGTAGGTCTAAAAAATATATATATATAAAAATATATATATTTTATGAAATCTTGAATTTGGCCTTTACTGCTATAGCTCATAGAAACGCATTGAATAACACATTCATAAATGGCAAAACAGAAAGTCAAAAAATAAATCTGTCGTTCTGCCCCTGAACAAGGCAGTTAACCCACTGTTCCTAGGCTGTCATTGAAAACAAGAATTTGTTCTTAACTGACTTGCCAAGTTAAATAAAGGTAAAATAAAAAAAGGAACAAGGTTTTGAAGTGTCTGTCCTATAGCTGTACAGCCCGGTCCTGGGTTACCTACAGATGACTCCCCTGAAGCTTGTCTACCAGAGCTGTTGCTAGAGAATTTAATGTTCATTACTCTACCATAAGCTGCGTCAAATGTTGTTTTAGAGAATCTGGCAATATGTCCAACTGGCCTCACAACCGCAAACCTCTTGTAACCACGCCAGCACAGGACCTCTTCATCTGGCTTCTTCACCTGCGGGATTGTCTGATAGCAGCCAACCTGACAGCTAATGCAATTGTTGGTTTGCACAAGTGAATAATTTCTGCACAAACTGTCAGAAACCGTATCAGTGAAGCTCATCTGCATGCTCGTCGTTCTCACCAGGGTCTTGACCTGACTGGAGTTCGTCAT
This sequence comes from Salmo salar, assembly GCF_965601325.2. Taxonomy (NCBI): domain Eukaryota; kingdom Metazoa; phylum Chordata; class Actinopteri; order Salmoniformes; family Salmonidae; genus Salmo; species Salmo salar. The sequence goes on along the minus strand of NC_138303.1, from coordinate 86,889,029 downwards.
CATAACCGACTTCAGTGGGCAAATGCTCACCTTCCATGGACACTGGCACGCTGGAGAAGTGTGTTCTTCAGGATGAATCCCGGTTTCAACTATACTGGGCAGATGGCAGACAACGTGTATGGCAAGCGGTTTGCTGGTGTCAACATTGTGAACAGAGTGCCCCATGGTGGCAATGGGGTAATGATATTATGGGCAGGCATAAGCTACGGACAACGAACACAATTGCATTTTGTCGATGGAAATTTAAATGCACAGAGATATCATGACGAGATCCTGAGGCCCATTGTCGTGCCATTCATCCACCACCATCACGTTTCAGCATGATAATGCACAGCCCCATGTCGCAAGGATCTGTACATAATTCCTGGAATCTGAAAATGTCCCAATTCTTCCATGGCCTGCATACTCACCAGATGTGTCACCCATTGAAGATGTTTGGGGTTCTCTGGATTGACTTGTACGAAAGCGTTTTCCACTTCCCATCAAGATCCAGAAAATTCGCACAGCCATTGAAGAGGAGTGACATTCCACAGGCCACAATCAACAGCCTGATCAACTCTATGCGAAGGAGATGTGTCATGCTGCATGAGGCAAATGGTGGTCACACCAGATAGTGACTGGTTTTCTGATCCAGGCCCCTACGTTTTTTTTTTAGGTATCTGACCAACAGATGCATATCTGTATTTCCAGTCATGTGAATCCATAGAATAGGGCCTAATGAATGTATTTAAAATGACTAGTTTCTTTATATGAACTGTAACTCAGTTCTTTAAAACAACATTTGAGGCAGCTGAGTTCCGACGCCGACAGAGATGGCCGCCTCGCTTCGCGTTCCTAGGAAACTATGTAGTATTTCGTTTTTTTAATGTATTATTTTGTTGTTAGCCCAGGAAATCTTAAGTTTTATTACATACAGCCGGGAGGAACTATTGGATATAGGAGCAACGTCAACTTACCAACATGATGACCAGGAATACGACTTCCCGAAGCGGATCCTCTGTTTGGACCACCACCCAGGACAAGGGATCGGATCCCAGCCGGCGACCCAAAACAACGGCGCCGCAGACGGAGCGGTCTTCTGTTCAGACGGGCACATCGCGCACCCCGAGTATACTACTCGCCAATGTCCAGTCTCTTGACGACAAGGTAGACAAAATCCGAGTATGGGTTGCCTTCCAGAGAGACATCAGAGATTGTAACGTTCTTTGTTTCACGGAAACATGGCTCACTCGGGATACATTATCAGAGTCGGTACAGCCACCTGGTTTCTTCACGCATCGTTCCGACAGAAACAAACATCTCTCTGGTAAGAAGAAGGGCGGGGGTGTATGCCTTATGATTAACAAGACATGGTGTGATCATAATTGTATTTGAGTCTGCTCCTCAAGAATTTAGGAGTCCTAAATGGAGGAGTCCTTGCCTGTGCTCCTCATAAATCTGCTCCTCAAAGTCTGCTCCTCATGAGTCTGCTCCTCAAGGACATCATGGTACTGAAAACAATGGATGCTCTCTACAAGAGGGCCAAGGAAATGGATAGGTATGTGAAGGGTCATCAAGTTATAGCAGCAATTTACCTCACCAAGCAAAGTGAGAAGAATAAGAGAACCACATTGAAGCTGCCCAGCAACACCCATTGGGGTGGTCTTGTCATCATGTTTGACAGTCTCCTGGAGGGGAAGGAGTCTCTCCAAGAAATGGTCATATCAAAGTCTGCCGATATGGACAGCCACATCAAGAGGATCCTCCTGGATGATGTCTTTTTGGGAGAGAGTGGTAAGCAGCCTGAAACTCCTGAAACCTATAGCAGTAGCCATTGCACAGATTGAAGACAATGCCATCTTATCTGATGTTCAGACTCTGCTTGCAGATGTAAGAGAAGAAACCTGTACTGCCCTGCCCACTTCACTGTTGCTCCAAGCAGAGGAAACTGCAGTTCTAAAATACATTAAAAGCGTATACACGCCCATACACGCCGCAGCGTACGTTGGACCCCAAGTATGCGGGCAAGAACATCCTGTCTGGTGCAGAGATCAACAAGGCCTATGGTGTCATCACTACCGTGTCTCGCCACCTTGGCCTAGATGAGGGCAAGATTCTTGGCAGTCTGGCGAAGTACACTTCCAAGCAAGGGCTTTGGGATGGAGATGCAAATATCTCATCAAATATCTCATCAGCCACCTGGTGGAAGAGACTTTGTGGACCTGAAGCCCTTTCCCCTGTTGCCGCCATCATCCTCCAAATCCCACCAACATCAGCCACCTCAGAGTGCAACTGGTCCTTGTTTGGGAACACACACACCAAAGCATGCAACAGGCTGACCAATACGAGGGTTGAAGAATTGGTGGGCATCGGGGAAAGTTTGAGGCTTTTTGAGCCTTACAACGAGCCAACAAGGTTGGAAAGTGACAGTGAAGATGAGGCCTCAGAGTCTGATGTTCAAGTGGTGGACATTGAGGAGGTCTAAGGAGAAGACATGGAAGCCTGAGAGGAAGACAACCAAAGCTTTAGTTTCTAGACTATCATTTTACAGCTGCATGTTAAAAACGTTTTTTTTTTGAGAAGCGATGGGTCATTGGGGATCATTCAATATTCCCTTTCTTTGTTGTTCAGTGAAATCATCCCATGTGAAGAGTCAACACATTTCATTAAAGTTCAATTCATAACTAAATGTTTTTTGGGTTTTTTCTATTGGAAGAATTTAATCATTTGCAATTATGTATACTTATGATAAGGTAAAAGGTTTATGTTTCTGTCTCCATATGATATGGTAAATATGTCCAATTCAAAAAACATCTACATTTAAATGGTATTAATATTAATTTGCATATATTTCCGTTAATTCACATATATTCCGGTAAATTCCCACGGAAAGTTTCCACCTCTGACTATTCCCTAAAATGTGCAACCCTATTTGTGAGGTTACTTTGGGACCCCAATTCAGCCATTTCCAACACTAGCTGCTCTCGGGAGGCCAACTGGGAGAGAGGGGTTTGACCTTTTGCTTTGGCCATCTGCTTGTGGAGAATGAAAGCATTTACAGTAAGAATGTCCATAAAGTGCTAAAAAAAAAAATGTATTATGCCACTTCCTGGTCTTGTGGAGGACCTGGTAGTAGCCAGAGCATCAGATAGGTCGACACTGCCCCCATGCTGGCATTGTAGTCCTTCACAGAAACAGGAATGGAGATATTCTTCCTCACCCATGCCCCACTGGCATTTTTCACCCTCCTTGAGACATGTTTGTTATTGAATACTTGATGCTGTATGGATGGTGAGCATGGTTACTTCCCTAGTATCCTTCCATTTCACAAAAGGCAGCTTGTTAGTCCTGATCCAACATATGGTCCACCTCTCCGCTGTCTTTGACATGTCATTTACCTTGGTCTTGGGGAAACCGATTCTGTTAGGACAAATGGTGCCACAAGCCCCTATTTAATTTTTCAAGAGGTCTATGAAAAGTGGATGTAGAACCATCAGACCGGGTGAATGACATAGCAGTGGGGAGGTTTAGACCATGACAGGCGGGGGTGCTTCCTGGGGAGGGGTGGCGTCATCCAAATCCCCTGCATCCTCCACCCTGTGGTGAATAAAATAAAGGGATATATTGTTGTAAGACAAAGAATTACTATTGACTAAATTTACAAAACGATATTACTGTAAATTAAAAACACCAAGCCCAAACTTTATCTGTACAGTGATTCACATAGAAGGTATGAAACACACACACTATGCAAACAGTAACACTTTGGATACAAAGGCAGAGTTGAGATGCACAAATAAACAATGGCCATGAAAGTTTTGTTGCCTCTCCAAAGTTACAAGGATGAAACTTAAAACAGTGAACTAATATGAAACATAATGAATAACTACTTTGGAATTACATAACATTGAAATTACTTGCTAATTTGCATAGGCCTATGTAAACTAAATCCAATGCACAAAAAGCAGATATCTAAATATAGTAAAATAACTATATAAAGTCATTAAAATAGCTTTCTGGAAGGATTGGATCCACTTTTAGATAGCAATCCTCGCCGGCCGAATCGAAATCCTCTTTTTAGGTTCCTGTTCGATATTGATATTGCTAGTTTTATTTCGTCTATGCTTCACAACGCTAACCGGAACGTAGATAGCAGCCATCTTGAAAAGAGGTAATCGGCAAGGCCTGCCTTTATAACTTTATATGCCCATATATGGTAGTACATTACACCAAAGATTTTAAGGCACCGATTAATAGCTAAGAAACTCAGCTTTCCGCAAAAAAAGTGTTTTTGCATATATGGTCTACCGTTCTCATACCCGACTCAATTGAATAAAACTAATTATAGGGTCCCCAAATATGTGATTGGTTGACAGGATAACAGTTTGGGACTTTCACACAGGTAGTGGCAGGTGGCCTAGTGGTTAGAGCGTTGGACTAGTAACCTAAAAATAGCAAGATCGAATCATTGAGCTAACAAGGTAAAAATCTGGCGTTCTGCTCCTGAATTTGTTCTTAACTGATTTGCCTAGTAAATATATTCTGTTGCAATGACTATTTGACGGCTAAATATTATAATCAAGTTGCTGTTCATTAGTACACTGAATATAAATATAAACACAACATGCAATAATTTAAAATATACTGCTCAAAAAAATAAAGGGAACACTTAAACAACACAATTTAACTCCAAGTCAGTCACACTTCTGTGAAATCAAACTGTCCACTTAGGAAGCAACACTGATTGACAATAAATTTCACATGCTGTTGTGCAAATGGAATAGACAACAGGTGGAAATTATATGCAGTTAGCAAGACACCCCCAATAAAGGAGTGGTTCTGCAGGTGGGGACCACAGACAACTTCTCAGTTCCTATGCTTCCTGGCTGATGTTTTGGTCACTTTTGAATGCTGGCGGTGCTTTCACTCTAGTGGTAGCATGAGACGGAGTCTACAACCCACACAAGTGGCTTCGGTAGTGCAGCTCATCCAGGATGGCACATCAATGCGAGCTGTGGCAAGAAGGTTTTCTTTTTCTGTCAGCGTAGTGTCCAGAGCATGGAGGCGCTACCAGGAGACAGGCCAGTACATCAGGAGACGTGGAGGAGGCCGTAGGAGGGCAACAACCCAGCAGCAGGACCACTACCTCCGCCTTTGTGCAAGGAGGAGCAGGAGGAGCACTGCCATAGCCCTGCAAAATGACCTCCAGCAGGCCACAAATGTGCATGTGTCTGCTCAAACGGTCAGAAACAGACTCCATGAGGGTGGTATGAGGGCCCGACATCCACAGGTGGGGGTTGTGTTTACAGCCCAACACCGTGCAGGACGTTTGGCATTTGCCAGAGAACACCAAGATTGGCAAATTCGCCACTGGTGCCCTGTGCTCTTCACAGATGAAAGCAGGTTCACACTGAGCACATGTGACAGACGTGACAGTCTGGAGACGCCGTGGAGAACGTTCTGCTGCCTGCAACATCCTCCAGAATGACCGGTTTGGCAGTGGGTCAGTCATGATGTGGGGTGGCATTTCTTTGGGGGGCCGCACAGCCCTCCATGTGCTCGCCAGAGGTAGCCTGACTGCCATTAGGTACCGAGATGAGATCCTCAGACCCCTTGTGAGACATATGCTGGTGCGGTTGGCCCTGGGTTCCTCCTAATGCAAGACAATGCTAGACCTCATGTGGCTGGAGTGTGTCAGCAGTTCCTGCAAGAGGAAGGCATTGATGCTATGGACTGGCCCGCCCGTTCCCCAGACCTGAATCCAATTGAGCACATCTGGGACATCATGTCTCGTTCCATCCACCAACGCCACGTTGCACCACAGACTGTCCAGGAGTTGGCGGATGCTTTAGTCCAGGTCTGGGAGGAGATCCGCCAGGAGACCATCCGCCACCTCATCAGGAGCATGCCCAGGCGTTGTAGGGAGGTCATACAGGCACGTGGAGGCCACACACACTACTGAGCCTCATTTTGAAGTCCACGATCATCTCCTTTGTTTTGTTGACATTGAGTGTGAGGTTATTTTCCTGACACTACACTCCGAGGGCCCTCACCTCCTCCCTGAGCCTCAACTCAATCATCAAGTTTGCAGACGACACTACAGTGGTAGGCTTGATTACCAACAATGACGAGACGGCCTACAGGGAGGAGGTGAGGGCCCTCGGAGTGTGGTGTCAGGAAAATAACCTCACACTCAATGTCAACAAAACAAAGGAGATGATCGTGGACTTCAGGAAACAGCAGAGGGAGCAGCCCCCATCCACATCAACGGGACAGTAGTGGAGAAGGTGGAAAGTTTTAAGTTCCTCGGCGTACACATCACAGACAAACTGAAATGGTCCACCCACACAGACAGCGTGGTGAAGAAGGCGTAGCAACTACCTGCCCTCCAGGACACCTACACCACCCGATGGCACAGGAAGGCTAAAAAGATCATCAAGGACAACAACCACCCGAGCCACTGCCTGTTCACCCCGCTATCATCCAGAAAGCGAGGTCAGTACAGGTGCATCAAAGCGGGGACCGAGAGACTGAAAAACAACTATCTCAAGACCATCAGACTGTTAAACAGCCATCACTAACATTAAGTGGCTGCTGACAACATACTGACTCATCTCTAGCCACATTAATAATGGAAAAATGTAATAAATGTATCACTAGCCACTTTAAACAATGCCACTTTATATAATGTTTTCATAACCTACATTACTCATCTCATATGTATATACTGTACTCTATACCATCTACTGCATCTTGCCTATGCCGTTTGTCCATCGCTCATTCCTATATTTTTATGTACATATTCTTATTCATTCCTTTACACTTGTTGTGTATAAGGTAGTTGTGGTGAAATTGTTAGGTTAGATTACTTGTTAGATATTACTGCATGGTCGGAGCTAGAAGCACAAGCATTTCGCTACACTCGCATTAACATCTGCTAACCATGTGTATGTGACAAATAAAATTTGATTTGTCATTAATAGACATGTTTCTATATTTCAACCAATTCTTTGAATGACTTTTGATTGTAGGTCAATCATTCTGCACATACGTGGCTCTCAGAGTAAATTGTCATACATCCCACTGGGCACACATTGGTTGAATCAATGTTCTTTCTATGTCGTTTCAATCAAAATACATTGAACCAACGTGGAATAGATGTTGAATTGACGTCTGTGCTCAGTGGGATGTGATGTATTTAAAGTTAGATCAGGTAATATGTAGTCCACAAGAAACCTCAACAGATAACTAATTTAAGATACTAATTGCATAAACAAAGTAACGGGAGTATAGTACAGTAATAAACCAACCTCATTAGAGTAACATTTTTATATGTTATGATTATGCTACCTTAATCATTCCATGAACTCCGGTGATCTTTAATTCACAAATGTGAAAAATAATAACACTTTTGGATTGGAGACTAGCGGTTGTTTAGAAATGTTATTTATAGCCGAGGCTGGATTCAAACTAGCGAACTTTAGGTCCACTCTATGTTATCCATAGTTATATACAGATTATAAAGCTAATTACTTTCATTGTGATAAACACTGTATAGGACTTGGAAGATAGTCATTAGGAGAAAGAGATAGAGGAGGAGGAAAAGGATGAAGAGCCAGTTGCTCAGCTGAAGAAAGAGAGGAAGGTAAGATTCATCCTCTGGTCATTTGTGTTCTTTGCTAGGTTTGAATGAATTTGTCTTTGTTGGCAAAATTATTGGCTGCTTTGGCTTGATGTTACACATAATAACATGGGTGTCACGATCTTCGTCGTCTGATATTTCGAAATCACTGTCAGACCAATACGCAGCGGGTTGGGTGCTCCACATCATTTTATTAAATATGATGTACACGGAAAAAACAATAAACAAGAATGATAAGGTGACAGTTTCACAGGCTATACAGATACTTAGCAGTGCAAAATAAAAACAACCCACAAACCCCAGGTGAAAAACACACTCCTAATATATGACTCCCAATCAGGAACAACGATAACCAGCTGTTCCTGATCGGGAGCCACACAGACTAACAAAGAAACATACATACTAGAAAAACCATACAACACAACCCTACTGCCACGTCCTGACCAAAATCTAATACAATTACTCCCTCTGCTGGTCAGGATGTGACAATGGGATTTGAAATCGGTTTTCTTGAAGGCCAAACTGAAATCGAGTGCCAAGAAGACCTCTGCCGACCATGGCACTGAAGAAGGTTCAAGATTTTTCTATATTAAAGAATTGCTTTTCCCAGTACGGTAGGCTACTGTTTTGTTAGTGTGCTCTTTGTTATGCGGATTCATAAAAACTCATTTATTTCGTTCTTCGGGTCTATCTGTGGCATTCTGTTCATCCAGAGCTCAGTCTTCAGATAAATACCAAAACAGAGTGGAAGAGAACATCTGCTTCCCAATCCTGATCAATGAGGAATGTCACTGATAGGCATGCTGAAAATCTTTCAGTAGCGCGCAATCAACAGTTGAAGTCGGAAGTTTACATACACCTTAGCCAAATACATTTAAACTCAGTTTTTCACAATTCCTGACATTTAATCCTAGTAAAAATTGCCTGTCTTACGTCAGTTAGGATCACCACTTTCTTTTAAGAATGTGAAATGTCAGAATAATAGTAGAGATTTATTTCAGCTTTTATTTCTTTCATCACATTCCCAGTGGGTCAGAAGTTCACATGCACTCAGTATTTGGTAGCATTGCCTTTAAATTGTTTAACTTGGGTCATACGTTTCGGGTAGCCTTCCACAAGCTTCCCACAATAAGTTGGGGGAATTTTGGCCCATTCCTCCTGACAGAGCTGGTGTAACTGAATCAGGTTTGTAGGCCTCCTTGCTCACACACGCTTTTTCAGTTCTGCTCACAAATTTTCTTTGTGATGGCCACTCCAATACCTTGACTTTGTTGTCCTTAAGTCATTTTGACACAACTTTGGAAGTATGTTTGGGGTCATTGTCCATTTGGAAGACCCATTTGCGACCAAGCTTTAACTTCCTGACTGATGACTTGAGATGTTGCTTCAATATATCCACATAATCTTCCTGCCTCATGATGCCATCTATTTTGTGAAGTGCACCAGTCCCTCCTGCAGCAAACCACCCCCACAACATGATGTTGCGACCTCCGTGCTTCTCGGTTGGGATGGTGTTCTTCGGCTTGCAAGCCTCCCCTTTTTCCTCCAAACATAACGATGGTCATTATGACCAAACAGTTCTATTTTTGTTTCATCAGACCAGAGGACATTTCGCCAAAAAGTACGATCTTTGTCCCATGTGCAGTTGCAAACCGTAGTCTGGCTTTTTTTAATGGCGGTTTTGAAGCCGTGGCTTCTTCCTTCTTGAGCGGCCTTTCAGGTTATGTCGTTTTACTGTGGATATAGATACTTTTGTACCTGTTTCCTCCAGCATCTGCACAAGGTCCTTTGCAGTTGTTAAGGGATTGATTTGCACTTTTCGCACCAAAGTACTTTCATCTCTAGGAGACTGAAAGCGTCTCCTTCCTGAGCGGTATGACGGCTGCGTGGTCCCATTGTGTTTATACTTGCGTACTATTGTTTGTACAGATGAATGTGGTACCTTCAGGCGTTTGGAAATTGCTCCCAAGGGTGAACCAGACTTGTGGAGGTCTACAATTTTTTACTAAGGTCTTGGCTGATTTCTTTAGATTTTCCCGTGATGTCCAGCGAAGAGGCATTGAGTTTGAAGGTAGGCCTTGAAATACATCCACAGGTACACCTTCAATTAACTCAAATGATGTAAATTAGCCTATTTTCTGGAATTTTCCAAGCTGTTTAAAGGCACAGTCAACTTAGTGTATGTAAACTTCTGACCCACTGGAATTGTGATACTGTGAATTATTACTGAAATCATCTGTCTGTAAACAATTGAAATTGAAATTTGTGGAGTGGTTGAAAAATGAGTTTTAATGACTCCAACCTAAGTGTATGTAAACTTCTGACTTCAACTGTATATACAACAAACCTGCCTGATCCACTACAAAACAAATGAAAATGTAAATTTTTATCAGAAAGTAGAAGGTTATTCAAGAGGGCATGTGACATAAGTTAATCTGTACATTTGATGTATGATTATTTAATAGAAAGTTGGGCATAAAGTTTATCATATTGACTACTAAGCACTAACACCACAGCCTCTCAAAAATAAATATCATGCTCTTTTTTTATATTGAAACAGACGACCAAAGTACACCTTGCCAAAATGTGCAGGAAGATAATGAAAATGGTTTCCTACATAACGGATAGAGATCCTCATCCCGGTCCTTGCACACATACTAGAGCTTGACGCCGCTAGAGAAGATAGCACATCTCCCTCACTGAGTGGATCAAAGTGCTCTACCATTGCAAGCATCCAGGAATGTGTGGTGAGGTTTAATAAAGAAGGTCTACCCAAGAGGCCTGGCAGTGGAAAGTCTCTGTGCACTCAACAGGTCAATACTCCCCACCCCTCTGCCGTTGACATTGAACATAGGCTGGAGTTGATCCACAAACACAGTTACCACAGCGGTGGTGGCAGACATTATTACAGCTCCCGCACACCCACTCCACGTTCTTATTCTAGAAAGTATGTTTCCAAACCACACCTCAACTGTGTGCCTGACCAAAATAATATTTTCACTGTATGCATCCCAATTCAGGTTAACCTTTTCACACATTACAGATTTCTGAGAATACAAAGCAAAGATCCCACTGGGCACAAACTTGTTGAATCAACATTGTTTCAATGTGATTTGTCAATGTATTGTGACGTAGAATCTATTTGGAAACTACGTTGGATTTGCAAAAAGTAGTCAACATAAACTGTTGTCTTGAGGGTGAAATTTCAACCACAGGATTATGTCATCATGGTAACCAATTTCAATTTAGACAAATATGTTGCATTTTTATCTTTGAAAACAACCTTATAGCCACTATCTGAAAAAAACAATAAGCTGGGCAGCACCTCCTACTGGTAAGTAAATATACTGTATATACAGCTATCCCTTTGGCGTCCCATCCCGTGTTTTAACGAAGCCCAGCTTAGCTTTGATATTTGTCTCTGACTACTACCGATGTGCTATCATGAGAATGATTATTAAGAGATCTCCACTTAATTACTAAATTGATTCACTGTTATCAAAGTCATTCCAAAAGGCAGGTTTAATAGAGCAAATGAAATGTAACCAATGTATTCATATATTATCAATGATACTATTTAGGCCTATATAGCATTTATGAATTCATCAACTGTTATGGTTTCAATATAGGCCTAGGGTTTGAAGCTTTGGTTGATTTCAAATGTAATCTTCAAATTAATAATTCATGTGTTGGATTAACGTTTCCATCTCAACCAAAAGTCAAAGTTAAAGAAAAGGTCAATCAAATCAAACTCAATTTGAAGTGCATTTAAAGCTGGATTTGACTTGATTTAGTTCTATTCTTTAACTTGGATTTTTTGTTTAGATGGAGACGTGAATACACCATATAAATTATTAATTTGTAGACAAACTGGAAATGTAATTGTGTTTGGTTGTTCAACCAAATATCAACATTTGAAGGAGATGTATCTTCTGCTAGAATAGTTCCATATGTGCCACTGACTTAGTCTGGTTTTAATTTCAGTTTGTCTACAAATGAATAATTGCTATGTCGGATTCACGTCTCCATCTTACAAACTACTGTAACAGTATTTATTCAACCTTAAAATGAGTACCACATCCATGGCCACCTTTTGAGGTTACTGTAACAGTATTTATTCAACCACATCCATGGCCACCTTTTGAGGTTACTGTAACTATAAATGTCTTTATACATAGTCATAGATAGCGTGCATGTTCAAGAGCATCCAAAGGTCACAGGAGATTGCTTCACAATTGCTGTAATAATCTGTGCAGAATCTCAGTGAGGGCAATAAGGAGGAGTAGTGGCTTCAAACGCCTTTATCTTCTTTATTTATGTACTGCAGCAAAAGCCTCAAGGTCTCAGTAATGTGAAAACACTCCTATACTCCCAGGAACTCCAAGTTCAACTGAGTGGCTGGACGATTGCTTCCCTACCATTAGAAGCACATGTATTGATGCAAGGGATGATATTAGTCGAAGGCCTCATTGAGTGAAAACATGAACGATGTTGTATCATCATTGAAAATCTTGTTCCTGAAGTGTTGCAGCAAATCTCTTCTCTAGACTGATCTAACATGGCTGGAAGAACTTATCTAAAGGGAGAAGATTCATTCATTGTGCCATAACCGTCTCTGACACAATTCTGCTTAAAGGGGAAGTTCACCCAAAAACACTTCTGGGCCCTTTATAACACTTGCCTGGCCGTTTGTCAGTACCCCAGACAGTTTTTAGGTTCATTACTTGAGTATTTAGATGTAGGTAATAAACTGATTATACCCCCGCCTTCCCCATAGAAATCCCATGCAACGTCAAAGTCCATCATTAATACCTCCCAAACACACCGATCTGGCCTCCCATGACCGCAATAGTGCTTGTAATGACTCTCAGCACAATTTTCAGACCTTATTTCAGTTGGCAAATTTTAACCAATTTATTTTTTTATTTTTTTATTGAAATCCAGGAAGTAGATTAATGCACGCCACGAGTTGAGACCTAGGTTGGGACTTCCGAGGTGGGCGTGGGTGAAGATGTAAACAAGATTCTGTTCCCACTCTGCCCTCACAGTAAAATACAGAAATCTAAATACTCAAACAATCGACCTAAAAATGTTCTGGTCAACTGATAAACGGCCAGGCAATTTTTATAAAGGGCCCAGAAATGTTTTTGGGGTGAACTTCCCTTTTAACTGTGCAGGGAGAGATAACCAAGCTAGGAAGCCCTTCTTCTCCGAACTCATCTACTTGTTAACTGAGGAGTCAGTGAAGCGATTTCTGCTTCCCCATTGGGCACAGACATCAGACGTGATACCATGAACCTGTTCACAAGGGCAATCTGCACCAAGTGATAGACAATGTGTCTGTGGCTTCTAGTCCAACAGTGAATGACAACATCCATGATAGAGGCATCTGTCATAGCCACTGGATCTGAGGAGCAAATCCGGAGTCTCTTCAGTGCTCCTCAGGTTGTCAAACAAGCCAAAGGGAGGTTCAGATTCTTGCCAAAGATCGCCAAGTTCAAAATCAACCTCAAGGTACACCAGAAATGGTCCTAGTTTAAATGTTATTGTTGTCTATTGTTTTTTGTATTTATAGGGGTATCTTACAACAAAACATGAAAACCTATTATTGGTATTACTTGTCTTTTCTTGAATTAGTAACCCTGTTAATTGCTGTTGTGTAAATTATGGCATTTTAAGAATTACAATCATTAAGACTGTCACAGCTGTCGTGGAAGAGAGAATGGGACCAAGGCGCAGCGGGTTGCGTGCTCAACATATTTATTTATAATAATAATGAGAACACCACGGAAAAACAACAAACTAACACCAGGAACAGAGAAGCAGGCTCAACAAAAGCAGTGCGCTCAAACAACTACCCACAAGTGACAAACAAAAACCATACCCATTTATAGGACTCCCAATCAGAGGCAACTAGAAACACCTGCCTCCAATTGAGAGTCCAGCACCCAACCTACACATAGAAAAACTACCCTAGAACATACACAGAAATACAAACAGACCAGTGACCAAAAAAAAACGTAATACATAAATAAACTACCCTCTGCCACGTCCTGACCAAATTACAATAACAAAATATCCTCTATACTGGTCAGGACGTGACAAAGACAGACTTTATTTGGAATCAATTAGCGCTTCAACAAAAAGGAGGTCCGGTCCGCAGATGAAGCACAGGACCAGAGGTAGGTTTCCCCATCAGGATGAGCATTGCATTAAGTCCAACTGCTATTCATTATTTTATCACGAACTCTATTTCCCAGTCCCACAACATTAGCAACATGAGTACAAAATCATTTTAAATCCTCAAATTTATGTAGGCTTATACACTGAAATGCATGCCAACTTTCTCAGTTGTCTCTAGCACCCCACATAGAAGCTGTTACGGCTACCCCTGAGGAAAGTCTTCCCTCCACCTCTCACCCCGAGAAGAAGGAACAAAAACCCTCCATCTTTGTCAGGATGTTCTCGGCCATCAACAAAGGCCTTCGCAACACCTTCATACGTTAATCTAATAGGAAGCTATTGTTACAGTAAGTGACTTAAATCATTAAATAAATACTATTGCATTAAATTTCCATTGTCATCTTTTGATGTCTTATTTCACAAAAAGACTCAAATTCAGTGTAACTCACTTGGTTAAATGTATTTCAATAGAGAGTATTGAAATACATTTGAGGCTCCCGAGTGGCGCAGAGGTCTAAGGCGCTGCATCTCAGTGCTAGAGGCGTCACTACAGACCCTGGTTTGATCCCGGGCTGTATCACAACTGCCCATGATTGGGAGTCTCAGAGCGCGGCACACAATTGGCCCAGCATCGTCCGTGTTAGGGGAGGGTTTGGCCGTGGTAGGCTATCATTGTAAAATAAGAATTTGTTCTTAACTGACTTGCCTAGCTAAATAAAGGTTAAATAAAAAATATAAAATATGTATACTGCTTGAGTGGGGGGGGTGGGATATTTCACCAACCACAAGAGCATTAGACTGTTCTGAATGTTAAAGCAGTAGTTCACTAATCAGAAGTTTAAGCTGTTTCTTTATCAGTTTGCATTTGGTTTAGCATTGTCAATATTGAATGAACACTGTAAATAGGTGCCCTGAAAACGTATTATTTCAGTTTATTGGAAAAACAATTGATATGATATGGACCTGTAAGGAACCTGTAACATCATGTATTTGAGAGATCTAGGATAAATACAAATAGAATATACAGGAAACCTTTACTTTTCACGACAACATATTATGTACTGTAGCCTACATAAAAAATTGCCAACAACTCTGAAATAGAATGCGCAATAACACACAAAAAGGACAAGTTGAGATACCATTCTGAAAACATTTTGTGGACTACAGTACTACACTGTCTTCAGAGATGAAGTCTCACTGGAGACACATATTAGATAAGACACACTATTTTCAACATCATAGGATTTGGGGAAAATAACATAGAATTCTACAGAGAGCTCAATCTGTGTTTAGCAGTAGTCTAAAAGCAATGAAGCCAAAACCCAGGATAGAGGGGCTGAGTGAATGAGATATGGACTCTGACAGGGAGGGTAATTTTGTATGAGACGCTATAGTAGAAGAACATAGCATAGTGCCTGCCTGTTGATCCAAATACAGTCCTACCCTGATGGACTCGTTCTAGTTTGTGCTTGTATTACAGTATTAGAGAGGCAGGAGTTTTGAAACTACAGAAAATGGATGAACGCATACATGTGTGTGTATGTGTGTGTGTTTGTCTGTTTATGGCAGCTCCAACATGTCGCATTGTTCCAGTGTGGCCTGTGTGCGTGTGGGTACAACTCTCATAGAGTGTATTACAATGTTTAGCACCGTCCTGCCTCCTCTTCCTCCTTGCTCACACAAACACACTAAATCCAGGAACACTCTTCTGTCAGGCAGTACTGCATACACCAGCTCAGCCACTTTGCGATCCACCAGGGGTGATGGGGGGCCAGGGCCATGGTGTACACATCCCTAGGCAACAGGGGCAGGGTTTGTGTGTGTGTGACTGTGCTTGTCTGCATACACGTGTGTTGTTGCAATTAAATAATTCCTACTGACCAAGTGCCCGCCAGCTTACTATTTTCTGTTCTGGTAGAACAGCTACAACAGTATTTAGCTCGTTGAGGATTTATATTTACAAAGCCCTGTTGTTTATCATGGGGCTCAGCATCACTTTCACTAGAGGGCCTCGGAGCTGATGCTTGAGCACCAGCGAGATCCTCACAGCGTTTACATATGATTGACGGTAGCTCCACCCAATCAGAGTTCCTTGTATCGTATTTTAGACCAATAGATTTACTTGACATTGTGTAGGGGGCGGTAGTTATGCATTCCCGGTTAATGAACCGCTACATTCAACAGTGGCGGCGGCTTCCAAACTGTCAGGTATCAAAGAGGGGTGTACTCTTTCATGCCAAAGACATTATCTGACTTCATTCGGTATTTCTATTTTATTTGGAGAAAAACAATGCTATCCAAGGTGTAGCAATTTGGAATCTGTGTTCGAGCACATCACTACGGGTATGTAGCTTACCAAGCATATATTAGCTAACTAGCAAGCTGGCTAACATTAGCTGGCTAGCTAACTTAGCTGTTATTTACCAACACAAACCGAGCAAGCAAACGTGCCTGCTAGTTTAGTTACTTGCTAGATAGCAGTGTAATTAAGCTATCATGCAGTATTATAGTTAGCAGAAAACAGCAGTTAATTTGTAAGCCTGCTCGCTAGTTGGTGTAGTTATCGTTCGTTAGCTAGCTAACCAGATGTTGTTGGCTAGTTAAGCTCTCTCCAGCTAAACGAACGTTATTTATTTTATTTAACCTTTATTTAACTTGGCATATATTAGCTATATTACGTTCCAGCAATGATTCTTAATCGCATTTTCATTGGCTAGTTACTCAATACTAGGCCTACATTTAGTTTGTCAACATTGATGCCCAGTAGTTGGCATGTGTGAGATGCTGTAAATCGATTGGTGGTCTGTCTTGGTCTTGTAGGTCTGTAGACGTTGGGACCAAATCAGAGAGATGGAGGTGGGCTCAGTGGTACAGGAGGACATTACTTTCCGAGGAGTAGGGTTTGCTGTGAAGATAGAACTAGAAGAAGGATTGCTAATAGTCGAGATATCTGACGCAATGACAGCTGACCAGTGGAGGGGAGAGTTTGATCCAGCCTGTAAGTGAAGCGTTGTTAAATTACAATTAATTTATATGGACATTGTAGACATGACTATTTATGGTCTTACCATGTTTTCATTGTGTTCCAGACATCGAAGACCTCACTCGCAAAACAGGCAACTTCAAGCAATTTCCTATCTTCTGCAGCATGTTGGAATCTGCTGTTAGTAATGTGAGTCTGTGAAGCATTAAAGGAAGTTAAAACATGTATGATTTAAAAGTGTTGTGATTATAATGCATTATTTTTCTTCAGACTAGTGAGTCTGTTACCCTTGACCTCTTGACCTATGCTGACCTGGAGCTCCTGCGGAACCGGAAAGCTGGGGTTGTTGGTCGTCCGCGTGCCCAACAGCAATCTCCTAACCTCAGTGCCAAAAGATACCTCATCCTTATCTACACTGTTGAATTTGACAGGTTTGTTTCTCTTTTAGCGATCACTATCTTAAACTTCACTATCAAACTCTACTTGAATCTTACAACTGCAAACTTGCCAAGTTAACCTTTCCTTATCAATGATTTATATAGTGCCTTCAGAATGTATTCATTCCACATTTTGTTGTGTTACAGCCTGAATTGAAAATGGATTCTACATTTTTTTTTATCTCACACGTCTAGGGCTGTTGCGGTGACCATATTCCAAATCCAATTGTATTTGTCACATGCGCCGAATACAACAGGTGTAGAACTTGCAGTGAAATGCTTAA
Organism: Salmo salar; assembly: GCF_965601325.2. Classification (NCBI taxonomy): domain Eukaryota; kingdom Metazoa; phylum Chordata; class Actinopteri; order Salmoniformes; family Salmonidae; genus Salmo; species Salmo salar. Next base: position 86,871,521 of record NC_138303.1, on the reverse strand, counting down.
TTACAAGGCCTTAACCAACAATGCAGTTTTAAGAAAAATAAGTGTTAAGTAAAAAAAAAATAACAGAATTAAAGAGCAGCAGTAAAATAATAGTAGTGAGGCTATGTACAGGGGGTACTGGTATAGAGTCAGTGTGGGGGCACAGGTTAGTCGGGGTAATATGTACATGTAGGTAGAGGTAATGTGACTATGCATAGATAAACAGAGCATAGCAGCAGTGTGTGTGGGGGGGGGAGAGAAACAATGCAAATAGTCCGTGTAGCCATTTGATTAGCTGTTCAGGAGTCTTATGGCTTCGGGTAGAAGCTGTTAAGAAGCCTTTTGGACCTAGACTTGGCGCTCCGGGTACAGCTTTCCGTGCGGTAACAGAGAGAACAGTCTATGACCATTTTTAGGGTCTCTCTCTGACACTGCCTGGTATAGAGGTTCTGGATGGCAGGAAGCTTTTCCCCAGTGATGTACTGGGCCGTACGCACTACCCTCTGTAGTGCCTTGTGGTCGGAGGCTGAGCTTTTGCCATACCAGGCAGTGATGCAACCAGTCAGGATGGTGCAGCTGTAAAACTTTGAGGACCCGTGCCAAATCTTTTCAGTCTCCTGAGGAGGAATAGGCTTTGTTGTGCCCGCTTCACAATTGTCTTGGTGTGTTTGGACCATGATAGTTTGTTGGTGGTGGATACCAAGGAACTTGAAGCTCTCAACCTGTTTCACTACAGCCCCGTCGATGAGAAGGGGGGGTGTGCTCGGTCCTCATTTTCCTGTAGTCCACAATCATTTCTTTTGTCTTGATCACGTTGAGGGAGAGGTTGTTAGCCTGGCACCACACTGCCAGGTCTCTGACCTCCTCCCTATAGGCTGTTTCATCGTCGTCTGTGATCGGTCCTACCACTGTGCGTCGTTGGCAAACTTAATGAGTCATTCCTGGCCATGCAGTCATGGGTGAACAGGGAGTACAGGAGGGAACTGAGCACGCACCCCTGAGGGGCCCCTGTGTTGAGGATCAGCGTGGCACCTGGGAACAGCCCGTCAGGAAGTCTAGGATCCAGTTGCAGAGGGAGGTGTTTAGTCCCAGGGTGCTTAGCTTAGTGATGAGCTTTGAGGGCACTGTGGTGATGAATGCTGAGCTGTGGTCAATGAATAGCATTCTCACGTAGGTGTTTCTTTTATCCAGGTGTGGAAGGGCAGTGTCATCTGTGGATCTGTTGGGGTGGTATGCAGATTGTAGTGGGTCTAGGGGTAATGGTTTTGATGTGAGCCATGACCAGCCTTTCAAAACAATTCATGGCTACAGATGTGAGTGCTACGGGTTGGTAGTCATTTAGGCAGGTTACCTTAGTGTTCTTGGGCACAGGGACTATGGTGGTGTGCTTGAAACATGTTGGTATTACAGACTCAGACAGGGAGAGGTTGAAAATGTCAGCGAAGACACTTGCCAGTTGGTCAGCGCATGCTCGTCCTGGTAATTTGTGTGGCCCTGCGTCCATGTGAATGTTGACCTGTTTAAAGGTCTTTCTCACTCACATCGGCTGCGGAGAGCGTGATCACACAGTCTTCCGGAACAGCTGATGCTCTCATGCTGGCTTCAGTGTTGCTTGCTTCAAAGCGAGCATTTAGCTCGTCTGGTAGGCTTGTGTTACTGGGCAGCTTGCGGCTGTGCTTCCCTTTCTAGTCTAATAGTTTCCAAGCCCTGCCACATCTGACATGCATCAGAGCCGGTGTAGTACAATTCAATCTTAGTCCTGTATTGGCACTTTGCCTGTTTGATGGTTCGTCGGAGGGCATAGCGGGATTTCTTATAAGCGTCCGGGTTAGAGTCCCACTCCTTGAAAGTGGCAGCTCTAGCCTTTAGCTCAGTGCGGATTGTCGTGGAATATCAAATAAAAGGGAAGAGAGACTGCAGATTCTTTCAAACAACACTTTATAATAAGATTTGCAAAGATGAAGCAATCAACATCACCAAGAATGGTTGAGTTGAAAGCTTAACAAACATAGCCGGGTCTCTGCTTTTATAGAGAAATACATACAACCTCTTTCTGTATACGTGGCTGTCAGCAGATGGTGTGTAAAAGGTAATTAGTTAGCACATTCGCAACAGTAAAACGCTATAATGTGCTCCTTTCTGCAAGTTTCCATACATGTGACTTTCTGTAGATAGTAAACCCAGGGGATGTTACATGCTACGGCTGCACCCAAGTGGGCCGTAGCTATACGCCCAGTCTTATGACTAAGTTCCACAAAGACAAGTTTGTAGCAGGTTAGAAAAACACTAGCAAAAACGAGACACTTCTTTAAACAGTAAAACACGGGATAGCATGACTAATTATGTAATTTTCCACGATAGGATGTTGCCTGTAATCTATGGCTTCTGGTTGGGGTATGTACGTACAGTCACTGTGGGGATGACGTCATTGATGCACTTATTGATGAAGCCAGTGATTGATGTGGTGTAGTCCTCAATGCAATCAGAAGAATCCCAGAACATATTCCAGTCTGTGCTAGTAAAACAGTCCTGTAGCTTAGAATCTGCATCATCTGACCACTTCTGTATTGAGCGAGTCACTGGTGCTTCCTGCTTTAGTTTTTGCTCGTAAGCAGGAATCAGGAGGATAGAATTATGGTTAGATTTGCCAAATGGAGGGCGAGGGAGAGCTTTGTACGCGTCTGTGTGTGGAGTAAAAGTGGTCTAGTTTTTTTTTTTTTTTCTCCTCTGGTTGCACATTTAACATGCTGGTAGAAATGAGTTACAACGGATTTGTTTCCCTGCATTAAAGTCCCCGGCCACTAGGAGCACCGCCTCTGGATGAGCTTTTTCCTGTTTGCTTATGGCCTTATACATCTCATTGAGTGTGATCTTAGTGCCAGCATCGGTTTGTGGTGGTAAATAGACAGCTACAAAAAATAAATAGTGTGGTCTACAGCTTATCATAATCATTATTTTTTATTTTTTATTTTATGCAACTAGGCGAGTCATTTAAGAACAAATTTGTATTTACTGTGACGGCATACACTGGCCAAATCCGGACGATGCTGGGCCAATTGTGATACAGCCTGGATTAGAACCAGGGTGTCTGTAGTGACGCCTCAAGCAGTGATATGCAGTGCCTTAGACCGCTGCGCCACTTGGGAGCCCATTATGTGATACTCTACCTCAGACGAGCAAAACCTCAAGACTTCGTTGATATTAGATTTCGTGCACCAGCTGTTGTTTACAAATATACACAGACCTTGTTTTACCGGAGGCAGCTGTTCTATCTTGCCAATGCAGCAAAAACCACGCCAGCTGTATGTTATCCATGTAGTCGTTCAGCCACGACTCTTTGAAACATAAGATATTACAGTTTCTAATGTCCCATTGGTAGGATATTTGTGATCGTAGCTCGTCCATTTTGTTATCCAATGATTGTACGTTGGCTAGTAGGACTGATAGAGGCAGATTACCCACTCGCCATCGGATTCGTACAAGGCATCCTGACCCAGCACTCTATTGTCCCTCTAATCACTCTGACATCAATGGAAATCAAATCGAAAATCGAATCAAACACTTCATGAGAGCTCATGTTGCGCAATATTTCTATAGGTTATGCAATTTTGCGATAATCCCATCAGGATCCCATCGGTTTTCTGTAGGCTAGTAGGCCTACTATATTTATTCTCAACTTTCCTAATATTAAGCACATTGCTTATATTTACAACAGGAGTATAGCCTACCTGGCTGGCATGAAAATGAACCACATGAAAAGCGTCCTCCATTTGCTATTTAAGTGCATAGATGACATGTATTTTTTTCTCGCTGCCCTTGTTTCAAGACAGCTGCATGATAATGGTCCATTCTAAATAAAAACAAATGTCACACATATTATTTAGTATATGTAAAGGTAATATTAAATCAAGAATAGTCTGATGGGTGACAGTATTAGCCTATCACTTGTGAATTCTATATTATCATGATGAATGATGCCCAGCATCAGAAACGATGCTTTTTTTGCAACTTTTTCAAATCATAGTCGCACACTTAATGTAGCCTAGCCCATAGGCCTATATGTTTTGATAAGGTTTGTATCACATCTAAAGTGGCCTAATAACTCCTTAAAATTAAGCACATGAATCTGCTTTATACAAGCGGTGTAGAGCCTAACTGGCATACATAAGCAGCGTGTGAGTTTCAAGTTTGGGGAAGATCATTTTCACATAAAAATGCACCATTATAATAAAAGCATTACATGCATAATTGCATTTGCGGTCACTTTTGATAATGGTGTTTTCCGCTAATGGAACATTCTCGCTTCTAACCCACTACCATGTGCGTATTGTTGAACCTATAATGTGAAGACATAGCCTAATAGTTTATCAACATTTTAAGCTAAATGTTCTGATCTGTTGCGTCAGCCATATTACATAAATGTTGTTTATTTTGATGCTAGTGGTTGTATTAATTTGGGATCTATCGTATCCCACAATTGGCCCGGACTATGTTTGGAATATTTATATCTTGCACAGAATAGAATATGCTGACTTTTGTACTCTGGGGGATAGTAGATTTGACCTGAAATTTTATTTGTCACATGCGCCGAACACCTTACCGTGAAATGCTTAGTTACAAGCCCTTAACCAACAATGCAGTTCAAGAAATAGAGTTAAAATATTGACTAAATAAAGTAAAGTTAAATAAAATAACAAGGCTATATACAGGTGGTACCGAGTCAATGTGGGGGGGTTAGTCAAGGTCATTTGTATATGTAGGTAGGGGTAAAGGGACTATGCATAGGCTAGTGATTTTGCTTTTGCTGTTCGTTAGGCCTACTCATCTTGTTGGCTGACGAAAAGTAAATGTGGACAGTTCTTCCAATATCTTCAATATGCACCTTGGAATTGGATAAAGACGCTTGCAGTTGCGTCCCGATGTGTCTGTCTTCACTTGTATTCTGTGAGAAAGACCCGATCACGTGATGGAGAGCCATGTGAGTGATGGGTGATTTGGAGCGCGCAGCACTCAGGGAGAAGGGCACAACGGCCACTGGCCGCAAAAGGCATGGATTTGTTTAAGGTGCATTACAGCCACGTGAAGGGGATGCTGCCGTGAAATTCTAGGCATTATCAAGTGCTTGTCAAATTGTGAATGAGTGGCTGATGTAGTGTTTACAGCCTGCGCAAAAAACAAAGCAGGGTTCATGCCGTTTCAAGAGACTTTTTTCAAATCATTATTAGTCACATCATGCAGCCTTACAACGTATTAAAAATCAAAACAAATAGCCCAACGTTTGTAGAACAACTAAAGTTACATTAATAACTCTAAAGTAAGCATATAGGAATACCTATTTCTTTGTTAACCGCTCAACACAGAATAGGCGCATGTGCGCACTCCCTCAAATTGTTTGGAGAAAATATCATTTTTATTTTATTCAGCTTTGTTCAATTGTATTCTTCATACTATAAAATATGCAAAGCAAATTCGAAGCAAATCTTGTCTGCTAAATTAGCTAGTGTAGCCCACAGCTATTTGGCATAGCCAAATCAGGACCTAACATAAGGACAACTCAGAGTAGGTTCTTCTGAAATAGACTATATTTTCTTCATATCATGCTTCTTTAGACCTGTCTAAAATAAATAATGGATTTATTGTGAAGGTGTTGGCTATATTATATGGATTTATAAGACTTTTTAAAATGTAGATATTCCAACGGTCTGCATCAGTGGCTTGTGTGGAAGCCAAGAGATGCTAAATGTGTTTATGTTAATTAACGGTCAATTGTCAAGCAAATAACTGTCGGTCTCACGATAATCACTGGCTGATGAAATTTAGTGACCGCCACAGCCCTATACCCATCTACACACACTACTCCATAATGAGAAAGTGAAAACATGTTTTTAGAAAAATGTTAGCAAATTTATTGAAAATGAAATGCAGAAATATGTCATTTACATAAGTATTCACACGCCTGAGTCAATACATGTTAGAATCACCATTGGCAGTGATTACAGCTGTGTGTTTTTCTGAGTAAGTCTCTAAGAGCTTTGCACACCTGGATTGTATGATATTTGCAAGCTCTGTCAAGTTGGTTGTTAATCATAGCTTGACAGCCATTTTCGAGTCTTGCCATCGATTTTGAAGCTGATTTTTAAGTCAAAACAATACTAGGCCAGTCGGAAACATTCAATGACGTCTTGGTAAGCAACTCCAGTGTATATTTGGCCTTGTGTTTCAGGTTATTGTCCTGCTGAAAGGTGAATTTGTCTTCCAGTATCTGTTGGAAAGCAGACTGAATCACGTTTTCCTCTAGGATTTTACCAGGGCCTAGCTTCCATTTATTTTTATCCAAAAAGACTCCCTAGTCCTTACTGATGACAAGCATACCCATAACATGATGCACCCACCACCATGCTTGAAAATAGTTTTGGGGAGTGGTACTCAGTGATGTGTTGGATTTGTTCCAAACATAACACTTTGTATTCAGGACATAAAGTTAATTTCTTTGCCACAATTTTTGCAGTTTTACTTTAGTGCCTTATTGCAAACAGGATGCATGTTTTGGAATATTTTTATTCTGTACAGGCTTCCTTCTTTTCACTCTGTCAATTAGGTTATTATTGTGGAGTAACTACAATGTTGTTGATCCACCCTCAGTTTTCTCCTGTCACAGCCATTCAACTCTGTAACTGTTTTAAAGTCACCAGCGGCCTCATGGGGAAATTCCTGAGAGGTTTCCTTCCTCTCCGGCAAATGAGTTAGGAAGGATTTCTGTATCTTTGTAGTGACTGGGTGTATTGATACACCATCCACAAGAACTGTACATGACACACTGTTCACAGCCCTCTTGTTGGCGGAGAGAACATTTTGCAGGTTTAAAGCTTATATTGCCTGCATTTCTACATATTTTGTCATGGACATTATGCTGTTTTAAAACACATTTTCTTGCAATTCTATACATTTTGCCATGTCTAATGTGTATTAATTTGATATTTGACTGCAAAATCTATGGGCTTAAAAAACGTGGCTAAAAAACAGCTGACGGGATAGTGATCTGGACATTTCTGACAAATGGTTCTCTAAGGTATGCAATGACTGCTTCATTTAATTTCATTTTAGTCATTTAGCAGACGCTCTTATCCAGAGCGACTTAGAGTAGTGAATGCATACATTTCATTATTTTTTTCTTTTTTTCGCCCATACTGGTCCCCCGTGGGAATCGAACCCACAACCCTGGCGTTGCAAACACCATGCTCTACCAACTGAGCCACACGGGACGGAATTCTGACTGACATGACAAGAGGAAAACAATTTTGAAATTTCACCTTCTGCATTCCAATTTTCAGTGGTTCCCCCCGGTTTGGAACCACTTCACTAGATGACTGATGGGGCGCGGGGTCTCCCCCACCATTGTAAAAAATTCAATTATTGTCTACAGCTGATTTTGCCATGTTTATTCTATTACAGACACCTTAATGCATGCTTTTAAATTATATTATGTGAGCTAAACAATTTTTTTAAATAAAATAATGAAATGCATGTACTTTAAATACTGTAGAATTCCATTCATTCCTATGGAGGACTGCTCCTTCTGGGGAGTGCCAATATGACCAACCTGTGGCTTCAAAGCCTCTGATTGGACAATACATAGCATCAGCAATCCAGGGTTTACATGCATCATTATTTCCTATAGGATCCACTACCCCCTGCCTCTGCCCTACCATGGCAAGCCTGACCCTGCTGCCCTGCAGAAGGAGATCAGAGCCCTGAAGACTGAGCTAAACGCCCTTGCCAAACATGCAGGTCACAAACCAGCAGAGACAGAGATACGCCGGTTACGGGCAGAGTAAGTTATAATCTATTGTTGTTCTCTAGACTCTTGGCCAAACTCAGGCAAGAGGTTAAGGGCCCTGACTTCTCTCTGTCTGTTGTCAGACTCACCTTGGTGAGAGAAGAAAAGGAGGCCCTGACCAAGGCTCTGGAGCGTCTACAGATAGTGGGGGCTGGCGCCACCCCTGGAGGAGGGGCTCGGGGGCTCAGAGAGGTGGTCAGGAGTTTAGAGGACCAGCTCCTCAGAGAGCGGGCCAAGAGTCAGCGCTCTGCCACCAAGAGGGGCCAGGAGCAGCGCCTCCTACTTGAGCAGGTTGGTCCTTGCTTGCATCCTATTTCAAGTAAGCATGTTGTCTGTAACTTTAAATAATTCAGCATGACTGGCTTTGTGTTGATGGAAATAATGTAGCTAGTAACAGATTCCTGCATACCATAACAAGGCCTTGTGTGCATGTCAATACTTAGAAGTACTAATTTGTGTGCCATTATAAGTAGCATTGTTGGTGCTGATTCCTCTGTTAAGCTGGTAATTCAGACGTTTCCTGTCTCCTAGTTGGAGGAGCTAAGAGCATCAGAGCGAGCTCTCCGGATTCGCGTTAAGAGTTTGACCAATGAGCTGGCGTTGCTTAGGCGAGGGTTAGTCAATCTAAGCATGTATGTCTTTCCTTTTTCTTTTGTCTCTTTCACTCACTTTCCTACTTACCTACTGACTCACACACTCCTTATGATTCTCTCTGCCTGTGGCTAATGTTGTATACTATGTGTGTCTTTAGTAGGTTGACCCCTGCTCTCTCTGGGCGCAGTGCCTCACGGGGTGATGGGGAGATCAGGCGCTCACTGTCCCGGGAGCGCAGTTTGGGACGTGTTGTGGTCAGGGCTCGCTCAGGGTCCAGGGAGAGGACAGAAGAGAGGGGTCGAAGGTCAGAAGGCCGTAGGGCAGACTCCTCAGGGCCCCGCTCGCATGTTTCCAGACCCTCACCTTCTCCCACAGGTATTACATTTTTCTCTCTTTATTAGACTTTGGAGGTGAAAGGTAATTTAGCTTCATTGCATTGTTTTTGACTTAGTATAAGTTTGGTAATGAAATGGATTCAATCAAAGTTGATGTACCACCAAGTCTGAGTAAAGCTGTCAGAGCTTGACTCTCTGCTTGGTTTTTTACTAGGAGCTCCCAGTCAATCCTGTCGTTCCTATTTCCAGGTTCGCGAGCACCACGCTTTGACCCCACTGCATATATCCAGGACAGACAGCGCCGACTGAGAGAGGGGGAGCTCAAAAAGTCAGACATCTCCCTCTAATCATTTAACTGTCATAACTATCTGCAGTGCAAGCTTGTGCCAATTATACCAGTGTTTCATGCATGTGAAACACTGTTATAGTGATTTTCATCTGCTGAAATGCATTCAAGGATTTCAAATGGCAACCCATTTTAGCTTAATGCTAATACAAAAACCAATACTGAGTGATACTTTGACTAATCACGATTTAACTTGGCCTCCTGTGTTCTCTCTCTCCCTCAGCCAGAGGAAGGTCCGGAGGGACATGCTAGCATCGCCTGTTGTGGAAAGGGGCCGATCTCGGTCCAGGGAGGCATATCCCCAGCTAACCAGGGCAGGCAGTGGGAGCAGAGGGAGGAGTTTATCAATGGAGAGTAGGAGGAGCAGACAGTCCTCTGTGAATTCATTGGTGGAGTTGGATGAGTTGACAAGCGGGTAAGTTATTCTATAACTTGCATCTATATCATATGGTATTAAAGTTCAAACTGGGTTTGTTTGAGAAAATGGGAGATGTTCTGTTGCTTTACTGTGGGTCTCAGACAGTTTCTAATTTTGTTATGCGTTTCAGAGGAAGGAAGCAGACCTACAATGGTCCAACCATGGTGAGTGCGGTGTGTTTTTTTTACAGCTGCTGATGGACCTTGACTTGTTGAGTGACAGTGATTTCTTTTTGTAGCCCAGAGGAGGAAATTTGACCAGGAAGCCCCATTGCAGCACTCCCACACGCAGGATACGATCAGACAAAGGTAACCAATCCATTCCCTACTCTCCAATCTAAAGTGTAATCAGAGTCATTTAGCTAAATAAATTAATATATTTTTAATATGAGCCCTGGTAACATTCTGTGTGAGACCCTTGCTGAAACAAATAATTTAACATTGGCTGTGTACTGCTTGTCCTTTACCCAGAGGGCTCCATAGATGGGGCTGACCTGTCTGAGATCGATGCCCGGTTGCAGGCCCTACAGGACTACATGAGGGACCTGGACACGGGACACTAAAGCCATCAATTCTGCACACTCCCAATCCGGACAATAAGTTCTGACTTGTGTTTCCTGTGCTGCAAACTGAGACCAAGGACTACAATTGGAGTCGACACTGTGACTAAACAAGACCACTGCACTACACCTATGATATTTTTACACACAAGCAGACATTATCAACCGATAGGCTTATGCAAGTGCAAACACGGATGCACGCACAGCTTATTCTGTCGTCCTACGGCAGACAGTGCCTGTCTGTGGATGAAGATGCCACTGTGAAGGCTGTTAAGCCACAGTTTGTTGAACTTGAACTGAGTGACTGATTTTTATACTATGGTTTTATAACTCATGCATTGTGTATGTTGTGACAGTAATACCCCATTTCCCTTTTTATAAAACAAGTGATTGATGACTGCAAAGCTTATTGTGATTTGATGTATTTGAATCTGTAAATATTGTTACTTTTACTCAACATATCTACTCTATTAATCATCACTGCAGCAGCTTTGCCTCATAGTAGTGCAGTGTGTTGTATGAGTGAACTAAGTGCAGTGTCCTCTCTCTGCAGTACAGTTAGTGTTGCTTGGATGGGCTGAAGGTTCCTCCTTAGGGCTTTACTCAAGGGGCAGCTGCCACTACAGCTGGCTGGGTCTCATTAATTAACACTGAACCTTCCAGGCCTGGACCCTTCCACTCCTGGGTGAGCAGCTGGAAGAGCTGCTTCCATCTACCACTGTAGGAGGATGAGAATATTGGATGAAGTTGACAGGCCTTTTGTGCTGTTTTTTGGAGGGGAGTTTTGGTTTTTAGATTTGACCTCCACTGCTAATAAAATGTCAGATGCTTTCCACTTAACTAAATCACCATCTATCAGAAGTTGTTTCTTAAGAGGATCATTCATAACTTTACACATTTAAACAGTGAATGTCCTCTTTCAATGGGTTTTAGTTATGAATGCAAAATGCTGTGGTTGTGTAACACGTGCTCAATACTTTACAACAATTTTTAACTAAAATGGCAATTCTCCAGAAAATAAAGGCAGGACTAGTTCGTTATTGTAAGCTGAGCAACAGCTCCATGGCAAGACAGCCACTTATCGATGATTAACATGTGGCCAACGCAGTGTAATTTATGGGCGGGGTTAACTGGGTCAACAGGGAGTGGCTAAAGAATAACTAATGCACTAACTAGCACCCCTGCGTGGTGACGAAGAATTGTTGCCAGCATCTGGTTGAAAACATTTGGTCGCGGTTATAAAAAATGTGAATGTGTTTGCTAATTAAAACATCGCAATATCTGCCTTATTGCCTGTGCAGAAGGTAATGTAACAATAGGCCTGCTTAGGTGGTTAAACCGTTTTGGATGGTTCAAAGGGGCATCGAGTTGCTGAGATCAGCCAGGTTATTGTTTCCCTTCGGAGATGAAATGCACCGTGGCTCTCTTTTCGTTTGGATTAGCTAGCAAACCTCGGCAGCAGCGAAATCAGGTGAGGCTGCACTCATTCACCGCTAAATTTCCGATGAGTATGACTAAAACGCAGTGACCACAGCTGATGAGTATGGGGGATATGAACCACAGTTACCCAAACGCATCGGGGGTTCCTGTATGGTCGGCAGACTCTACAAAACATGCCGCTGATTTCCCCTCACATTGCGAAAACGCACACGAAAATGTTCCACAACTGGTGGTCAAATGTAATACAAGCCCATGCCGAATTGAATTGGAGTCCGTCAGGGTTAGCGGGATCTCCGTTGGCTCTCATCCCGACGAGGATTCGATTTGCTCGGACAGTGGGTTCGGAGGCTCCCCCGCATCACTTCTAATCAGAAAGTTGTCAAACGCCTCATCGTCTGGGTTGTCACCCGCCTCGTCTTTTGAAGAATACGAGGACGACCGCGGCTTTCCTGATGAGGTTCCCCGGGTGAGTGTGTGCGTGGTAACATTTGGGGAGTGCGCCCCTGTGATGGTAATGGCCCAACCAATATTATGTTAATGATATCATACTCTATCAGCTGCCATAGCATGGGACCGATCAGCATGAGTCTGAAATAATGTAACATTCTGCTCAGGAAGATGCAGGTTTCATTAGATTATATGATTAGAACTGGCTTTGGCTCAACAGTTCTGCTAAATGTAGTCTAAACTGCTGGAAATGAGGGCAACGTGTGTGATTTCTCCAGTCCGGGTAAATCTCCATCTGTCATGCCTGTACATCTTATACCTTTTCTATTACTGTGAAGGCACTAATACTGGGTGTGTTTGGGAGCTAACCTCTGGGGGGGGGGGGGGAAAGAAGTCCACAATGGCACAGAAACTCTAAACACTTGTGATCTGTCTCCTAGGTGTCCTCTCTCGCTACCTCTCCTCATCCCTCTGTATCTACAGACAGAGGCTCAAAGCCTGTCACTCTATAGGCTGAGCTGGGGATAGGATATTTGTATCATGCTAGCAGCTACATAACCTTTTTGGGCATTAAAGAGTATTAGACTGATACAGAGATGATTACAGAATTTCACCCCGGCAGCACCAGTGTGTTGCATCGTGTCTACTAGCCAACACTCCAGTGTTATATAGTGAGTATTGTCTACATGAACTAAGGTTTTCCATCCTCTCATTTCCTGATACTACGCAGGCCTCTCCCTTGGCATCCATCATTTGAGTTTATCTGCTCTGGCTGCCCACTATCCTACAGTTGACAACATGCAGGAGAGAGTGAATGGGTGATAGAAAAAGGATGGGCATAGATGTGTGGGGATATATTAGAGATTGGACAAAGATGGGACAATTATTCTTTGAAATCTCATTGTATTTGTATAGAAAGAAAGTAGTGTAGTTCTAGTCAACTAAGTTTTGAAGAACAAAAAGGTTTGGTCAAGTCCTCCAGGTGTACACTCTCCTCACCTGGGGGTTTGTAGTTTCAGGTGTAGATGCAGGCCACTACACTAACGGAGAACAGATTGGGCAAGTATTTCCACACAAACGCATATCCTCATCTGTACATACTGGGGGACATGTTTTAGAATATTGTGAAACTACAGAGACCTAGAGCAGAACAACAAACTCAACACCCACTGTGCAAACTCACTGTGGTACTTTAACGCGTGGGTGTGGTCTCACATTCACTACATCTTTGATCAAAACAAGTCCGGCAGCCTGTAAATGTTTGATGAATGTGTGCAGCTGTTGCACCAGCTATTAAAAATATTGTCTAGTCAGGCCATTACTGTTCCTGCTGGCCGATATGCGTTATTAGGTAGGTAATGTTAAGCGTAGCACAGAGACCCTTTACTTGGCGATTCTTCCTCAATTCCCGACTGACACTTCTTCTAAACTTCCATGTGTAGTTCGTTTGAATTTAGAAAATGCTCCGTTATTAAAATTCTGTTGGATTACTTCGGGGCACAGAACATTTAATGTAGTAATGGTGCATTTTCTAAATTCAAAGAACCCCCTGAAACTAGACATAGAAGTTTAGAACGTGTTGTCTTCCAAGTTGGGAATTTTGGCAAGTAAAGGTTTGGTTGAAAATTCTCTGTGCTACACTTAACATTACCTACCTAATAATGCATATCGGCCAGCAGGAACAGTAATAATGGTCTGACTAGGCAATATTTTTAATCGCTACTGTTGCGTAAGATTCCAGCCCAACCTCTCCTACATGTCTTGGCTCAGTCTGGTGGTCGGTCAATGGCTGTTTCCATAGAGACACTTAGCCATAGGTCAAAAAGTTGTGTGACGGAGTCTGAAGTCTGAGGTTGTCTTTCTCATGACGGTGTCTCTCAGTGGAGTTACAAGGCAGTAGGACAGACAGAGGAGGAAATGTAAGCTAGAGGTGTTGCACTGTACGCTAAGGAATGGGGTTGTGAGGTGTAATTACTTGCTTTCCCCATGCAGGGCGTCACATGGAAGAAACCCGGAAGTACAGGGACCTTGCCTCCCATCACCGTGCCCCTCAAGAAGCCACAGCCCTGGGTGCAAGTGGTCGGACATGCAGGTTGGTTCTTTGTCGGGCTTTCTTTAATTGGTCTTTTGCTGCCTTGATGGATTTGTGAAGTTAGTATTGCTTACTTCTAACAAAAATGGCTGTGTAGTACCAAATGTGTTTTGAAAGTATAACATGCATAGTCTCTCCCCTCTTTTCCCCTTTCGTGGCTGGTGTGCCAGGGAGCTTCCATGCAGGGGACTATGGGATGCTGCTGAAGCGCTACACTGAGGGGGAGCAACAGTGCCTGCAGAGGCTGATGGAGGACTCTTTGAGGCCCTTCGTACCAGGCTACCACGGAGTGGTGCAGCGGGCTGAGCAGGACTACAACATGATGGACGACCTGCTCACTCACTTCAACTCCCCCGCCATCATGGACTGCAAGATTGGCACCCGGTGTGTGACTGTGTGATTTAGAGACACTGGGAGCTGGTTTACCCTGACCCAGATTAAACCAACCTCTGGGCTAAAGTGTTCATTTGAGTCCAGGAATAGGCAAACTGGCTCTGGGTGTGTTGTCTTGTGATGATTATGTATATATTATTGAGCTGTCTGCTCTGTTAGGACATACCTGGAGGAGGAGCTGACGAAGGCTCGGGAGCGGCCCCAGCCTCGTCAAGACATGTATGAGAAGATGGTGGACGTGGACCCAGAGGCCCCCACTGCAGAGGAGCAAGCCCAACAGGCAGTACTCAAGACCAGATACATGCAGTGGAGAGAGACCCTGAGTTCCACCACCACTCTGGGTTTCCGCATTGAGGGAATCAAGGCATGGACACACACACACACACACACACACACACACACACACACAAATGGACAAATGCAGGGAGACGAGATAAGTTCAGATGTATTGATCCATTGTGTTTCTATGGCTTAAGTGCTGTATGACCGTAGCCAAGGCTGTTGAACTTTGGAAGAGAAATTACATCTGTCATTTAGCAGACAAAGCGGATTTATTTAAGATGCTCTTTAAAGAAGTAGGGTTTCAGACATTAGAAATATCTGAAATGAACTTTTAAATTTTTTTTATTTTTTATTATTTAACCTTTATTTAACTAGGCAAGTCAGTTTAGAACATTCTTATTTACAGTGACGGCATACCAAAAGACCTCCTGCGGGGCTGGGATTAAAAATAAATATAGGACAAAACACACATCATGACAAGAGAGACAACGCTACATAAAGAGAGACCTAAGACGACAACATAGCAAGGCAACAACACATGGTAGCAGCACAAAACATGGTACAAACATTAGTGGGCAAGGCTTCCTCATACTATAGCCTGATCCATTAGTTGTCTACAATCTTTCTTTCAATGCTTGAACATTTTGAGTCAGAGTGAGAGAGAGAACTTCCCTCTGTTTTTTCCCCCTGCATAGTCCTAGAGATAAGGAAGCAGGGATTGACTTTGAGGGTTGCCTGGTGCAAGTGAACTGAGCAAGTAGCCAGCAGCATACCACCCTGCATCCCACTGCAGGTTTGCTTCTGAAGTTAAGCAGGATTGGTCTTGGATGGGATACCAGATGCTGCTGGAAGTGGTGTTGGAGGGCCGGTAGGAGGCACTCTTTCCTTTGGTCTAAAAACGATGTACCAATGCCCCAGGGCAGTGATTGGTGCTGTCTTTCAGATGGGACATTAAACAGGTGTCCTGACTCTGTGGTTACTAAAGATCCCATGGCGTTAACCCTGGTGTCCTGGCTAAATTCCCAATCTGGTCCTCATACCATCATGGCCACCTAATCGTCCCCAGCTTCCAACTGGCTCATTCACCCCCCCCCCCCCCCCGTAACTATTCCCCAGGTCTTTACTTTACTAAATGATAGTGTTCTCAGTCAACTTACCTGGTAAAAATATATATATATAATAATTAACTGCTCTGAGGTTGCCCCAGTTGATGATAAATACAACTCGAAACAACAAAACTGCAAAGAATTCCACTAGGCCTAGCCTAAAACATATTTTTGGTTCATACCCATTGTTTTGTTTAAGTGAAAGACTGACAATTTGACTGCTCTGGGGTTTTCCCATTGGGCAGGTGATTTTTAAAACAACCATACTGCAAATCATTTCAATAGCCTAGCATAGGACCTATACTGGGGCCCAAGTTTCATTGAAATGAATAGGAGCGTCTCACGCTTGGCAAAAGTTGCGTGTCCAATGTCGCAAGCAGGTCAGTCAATTTTATTTATTTTTCCGTTTCCTCCCTGTTGTTTTAGGGCCTGAAACGTTATGTCATTTCTGCGTGTAAACAACTATTTCCAAATGTATGGGCAAGTGGCCATAATCTTCGGGAAACCAAAAAATACTCCTGACTTTCTCGATAGGTAGGTGCCTTTCAGACCTAAATGTAGTTTGTGGTGGTTAATTTCTGTATTACCAAATGAGGAGAGACAAACTTCACACACCAGTCAGAGTTCTACTTAAACTACATCTTTAATAATAAGAGCTTTGCAATAGCAATGACTTTCAACGATTCCCTATTTCTAATGAACCGTTGAGTGACAACACAATGGCTACTGAGGTCTTTTATAGCAAAGATCCACCCCCCTAGTCGACATGACAAACCACAGATATTAGGAACAGTTCACAAAGTGAGACTTTATAATGAGAGAGGAGTATCCCGTAGCCAGATAGCATTCGCTATAAATTATCGTTCAGTTTGGTCCCTAAAACGAGGTTCTAATCTCGTTCCTGGTATGGTATAGCATAAACGTTAACTCATGTTCTCTGGAATGCTCTTTAGGTTTTATCACCCAAAGACATCGTAAATCTCCTCTGTCAAGTGTTATCTCATAGAGTCCCATCCTCAGTAGAACACACACACAATAGTTAACAGAATAATCTATTCTGTCGAATAAAACAACCACTATAATGCAATACAAGCTTTATAACAACATCTTGTAATTTCCATGACAAGTTCCCTGAGGATGTTGCCAAAATATATTTTTAAATAAAGGTGTCCACACGCGTCCTCCACCAGGTAAGTTTACCACTGTTCCAGGGGTTTTCAACTTCTTAATTGTTGCCCTAATAGGGGTAAGTGGTATTTATTTTCCTATACACATTTTTTGTTGTTGCACCCATTGTTGGGATTTATGAAGAGAGACAACCATTTGTCTCTCTTCATTTGTGAGTTCTTTGCATTTCTCCATGGTGATGGATGACAAAGGGATTTTACCCAGTGTTTATACCCCAGTGAAACGGAAGCAGTGGAATGCCAAAATACAGTTCTTTAAAGGGAGATGTTATTTCTAAGAATATTTAGGGTTGCCAATAATTTAACAAATGTCTTTCTCTGAGCAATATTAGTGTAATATCATTTCCAAATGTTTTGGAGCATACAATATAGCATAATATTTGTACTGTATGTATTTTGTAGTCTTTTATCAAGGGTGCCAATAATTTGATGTGACTGTCTACAACATTGTTAAATCCCTGTGTAGAAGGCTGATGGTGTGTGCAACACAAACTTCAAAAGGACCAAGAGCAGAGAGGAGGTGATGCAGGCACTGCAGGACTATGTGGGTTGCAACGCTCTAATAGTGGTGAGTGTGTGTCGCTCTTAATCTTACCCCCTTCATCCCCCTTCCTCTTTCAGGATTACATTTCTCTTCTCCATTTTCAGAAGGGATATCTAAGACGACTGAAGGAACTTCGACTGGTGTTGGAGACATCCGACTTCTTCAGGACACACGAGGTAAGCTGTTTTGCACTGCTTTCACAGTATAATGCATGCTTTGCATGTCTTGATGCTGGTCTATGTATGGAGAGGTGCACACTAACATCTGTCTCTCTGCAGGTAGTGGGCAGCTCCCTGCTTTTTGTGCATGACAGTACAGGGAAGACTGGAGTATGGATGATTGATTTTGGGAAGACTGTTCCCCTGCCGCCGCCTCTCACCCTGGACCACCGCACCCCCTGGGAAGAGGGCAACCGAGAGGACGGGTACCTGTGGGGGCTGGACAACCTCATCGATGTCCTGACTGACATACTGCCTCACCTGACCTGAACCTCAATCTGACTGACACAGGACCTCATCAAAACCAAAACATCCTCTCCCACTTAAACCATACCCTATCTGAATGGCCACGTCACCTTTCACCTTAGAGGGTTGGACAACCAAGAGACTGTTCACACATTGGACTTGGATTCTGCGTTGGTGTTTTTAACCACATCATTAATGATGTTAGGTACTAGTGTTTGTTTTTGTAAGAGTGCTTTATATATTAAAGAAGCAATGAATTGACCTACGTGACTACAATGAGGGCCAGCCTACTTTCTGGTAAAGAATGCAGTGATGTGTACTGAACCTGTCGCCTGTAATAAAGCGTAGGGCGCTATGATAAACTGCTTCTAATGGCTTTAATGTAATGTCAGCTGCATTCATATACAGTGCATTTAGAAAGTCTGCAGACCCCCCCCCCCGAATTTTCAACATTTGGTTACATTACAGCATTATTCCAAAAAAAAAAATGTTTACAGGTGTGTGTGTATATGCATGCATGCATGCATGCATGCATGCATGCATGCATGCATGCATACATACAGTTGAAGTCGGAAGTTTACATACACCTTAGCCAAATACATTTAAACTCGGTTTGTCACAATTCCTGACATTTAATCCTTGTAAAAATTGCCTGTCTTACGTCAGTTAGGATCACCACTTTCTTTTAAGAATGTGAAATGTCAGAATAATAGTAGAGATTTATTCCAGCTTTTATTTCTTTCATCACATTCCAAGTGGGTCAGAGTTCACATGCACTCAGTTAGTATTTGGTAGCATTGCCTTTTAAATTGTTTAACTTGGGTCAAATGTTTAGGGTAGCCTACCACAAGCTTCCCACAATAAGTTGGGTGAATTTTGGCCCATTCCTCCTGACAGAGCTGGTGTAACTGAGTCAGGTTTGTAGGCCTCCTTGCTCACATACGCTTTTTCAGTTCTGCCCACAAATGTTCTATAGGATTGAGGTCCGGGCTTTGTGATGGCCACTCCAATACCTTGACTTTGTTGTCCTTAAGCCATTTTGCCACAACTTTGGAAGTATGCTTGGGGTCATTGTCCATTTGGAAGACCCATTTGCGACCAAGCTTTAACTTCCTGACTGATGTCTTGATGTTGCTTCAATATATTCACAATTTTCCTCCCTCATGATGCCATCTATTTTGAGAAGTACACCAGTCCCTCCTGCAGCAAAGCCCCCCCACAACATGATGCTGCCACACCCGTGCTTCACGGTTGGGAATGTGTTCTTCGACTTGCAAGCCTCCCTCTTTTTCCTCCAAACGTAACAATGGTCATTATGGCCAAACAGTTCTATTTTTGTTTCATCAGACCAGAGAACATTTCTCCAAAAAGTTCGATCTTTGTCCCCATGTGCAGTTGCAAACCGTAGTCTGGCTTTTTTATGGCGGTTTTGGAGCAGTGGCTTCTTCCTTGCTGAGCGGCCTTTCAGGTTACGTCGATATAGGACTCGTTTTACTGTGGATATAGATACTTGTGTACCTGTTTCCTCCAGCATCTTCACAAGGTCCTTTTCTGTTGTTCTGGGATTGATTTGCAATTTTCACAACTCTAAGAGACAGAACACGTCTCCTTCCTGAGCGGCATGACAGCTGCGTGGTCCCATGGTGTTTATACTTGCGTACTATTGTTTGTACAGATCAACGTGGTACCTTCAGGTGTTTGGAAATTTCTCCCAAGGATGAACCAGACTTGTGGAGGTCTACAACTTTTTTTCTGAGGTCTTGGCTGATTTAAATTTGATTTTCCCATGATGTCAAGAAAAGAGGCACTGAGTTTGAAGGTAGGCCTGGAAATACATCCACAGGTACACCTCCAATTGACTCAAATTATGTCAATTAGTGTATCAGAAACTCCTAAAGCCATGACATCATTTTCTGGAATTTTCCAAGCTGTTTAAAGGCACAGTCGACTTAGTGTATGTAAACTTCTGACCCACTGGAATTGTGATACAGTGAATTATAAGGGAAATAATCTGTAAACAATTGTTGGAAAAATTACTTGTGTCATGCACAAAGTAGATGTCCACAAATCCATATTATGGCAAGAACAGCTCAAATAAGCAAAGTGAACCGACTGTCCATCATTACTTCAAGATATGAAGGTCAGTCAATACAGAACATTTCAACTTTTAAAGTTTCTTCAAGTGTAGCTGCAAAAACCCTCAAGCGCTATGATGAAACTGGCTCTGATGAGGGCTGCCACAGGAAAGGAAGACCCAGAGTTACCGCTGCTGCAGAGGATAAGTTCCTTAGAGTTAACTGCACCTCAGATTGCAGCCCAAATAAATGCTTCACAGAGTTGAAATAACAGACACATCTCAACATCAACTGTTCAGAGGAGACTGTGTGAATCAGGCCTTCATGGTCGATGTCCTGGAAAGAAACCACCTCTAAAGGACATCAATAATAAGAAGAGACTTGCTTGTGCCAAGAAACATGAGCAATGGACATTAGACCTGTGGAAATCTGTCCTTTGGTTTGATGAGTCCAAATTTGAGATTTTTGTTCCAACCGCTGTGTCTTTGTGAGATGCAGAGTAGGTGAATGATGATCTCTGCATGTGTGGTTCCCACCGTGAAGCATGGAGAAGGAGGTATGATGGTGTGGGGGTGCTTTGCTGGTGACACTGTCAGTGATTTATTTAGAATTCAAGGCACACTTAACCAGCTTGGCTACCACAGCATTCTGCAGCGATATGCCATCCCATCTGGTTTGCGCTTAATGGGACTATCATTTGTTTTTCAACAGGACAATGACCCAAAACACACCTCCAGGCTGTGTAAGGGCTATTTGACCAAGAAGGAGAGTGATGGAGGGGTGCATCAGATGACCTGGCCTCCACAATAATCCGACCTAAACCCAATTGTGATGGTTTGGGACGAGTTGGACCGCAGAGTTAAGGAAAAGCAGCCAACAAGTGCTCAACATATGTGGTAACTCATGAAGCTAGTTGAGAGAATGCCAAGAGTGTGCAATGCTATCATCAAGCGAAAGGGTGGCTATTTTGAAGAATATAAAATATGTTTATATTTGTATAACACTATTTTGGTTACTACATGATTCCGTATTTGTTATTTCAAAGTTTTGATGTCTTCACTATAATTCTACCGTGGAGAAAATAGGAAAAATAAATTAAACCTCTTGAATGAATAGGTGTGTCCAGACTTTTGACTCGTACTGTTTATACATTTTTATTTAAGGAGTGCCACTGCAGATATATTTTTCTATTGATGAGACAGTTATGGTCTCCCCCGCACCTTTTCTCTACAACTAAGACATTAAGGCAACGAGCATATGTACAACTATTAGTGTGTTTATTGATTTAGTAGTATTATATGAGTAGCAGCTCATCAAATTGGCAGCCTGGAACTTAGAACTGAACAATTGTGATATTTGGAGAAAAGTCTGCAACTGGTTTCTTAGACAAGGCACTCAAATGGAAGCCATTAAAATGTGAACCAACTCACACATGTCTTGCAGTAGTTGTTGTCCTGTGTTATTTGTCAGGCTCACAGCAGTTTGTCAGCTGAACTGAGGTTGCTGAACAAAAATGTTTTATTTGTAACTGGGAATAGAAAGAGCTCTACTAGTTGCAAAAAATTATAGTATATGAAAAATAATGCTAGTTAACTTTGGTAAAAAAGATGTATTCATGTATATGTTGCCAGACTATAAGCTCTGTTAATATATCCCTGATATGGTTCAAATATAACTCTATGGGTCCCACATGAGTCCTCTTCCCTTTCGCTAAGAAAGGGTAAATCCTTGGCAGGCGGGGCTGAGAGGGGGGCATGTCAGTGTGTGAGCATCAGAGAGGGCTCCCTCAGGGCTCCTGGCACAGCCCAGCTCCAGCCTCCCATACCTGCTCTGTCCCCGCGAACACAGAGTGTAGCTGCTCAGCTGCCAGGGCAGAGGAAGCTCATGCTGGAACTGAGAGGAGGGTCTTTCCCAGGTCTTCCACCTTACCTGGGTCATGTGCACCACCCTCTCACCCAAGGCACACTGGCCCACAGGCCTGGAAGGCAGCTGGGGAAGGCTGTGGGCCATAGACTTGGCCTGGGGCTCTGTGACAAAGAGAGGAACAGGAGGCCCTGGGCAGAATGCAGTGTAAGGCGGGGCAGCCTTGGATGCTTTCTGGGAGCGAAAGCCATAGTGAGACCAGCTTGTGGAGGCTCTCCCTCCAGGTGGCGACTGCCTTGTCCCTGCTGGGCTGGAGGCGGCAGTACTCTGGGACAGGGTGAGGGGCAGGGACGAAGGGGGCCTGCAGTGAGGAGGACACCTGGCTAAGGAGGGAGCCTAAGCCTGAGTCACTGGCCTGGACCTGCAGGGGGTCTGTCTTAGCCCCAGGGCCAGCTGCAGGGCTGGATAGGGCCGCAGTGAGCCTACGGGACTTCCTGTAGATGTACAGCAAAGGATCGTTGAACACCAGAACCTCCTGTTTCTCAACAACCTCCACCACCTTTTGTCTGTCCAGCGGCTTGAAGGGCCTGTTCTTGATACACTGTTTGGGGGCACTGGCATGAGGAGGGGGGAATACTGGGAGGAACAGAGAGGCTTTTCTCCTTCACCTCCACAGGCAGCAGGGAGGCTCTCCTCACAGATTCTCTGCTGGTACTACTGACTGTCAGCTCAGGGATTATCGCCTGATTTGCTTGTCATGAGAGATGGAGAGAGAATTACCAACTTAGTCAAATGCTGAAAAACCATCTGGTTTAGATTCTCTGCATACTGCACCTATCATGCTTTAACTTTGCCTTCATGTCTCTCTGAAGTACACTATGCTTTCCCCTATGGCTGCCCTATGGGTAAAATATAATGCAGATGTTATTTACCTTGCTTTTTAACAGATATGACCAGCGAAAGCTTCTCTGTAATGGTCATGCCTGAAACAGGGAGAGAGTGATAACTAAGAGGACATATTGTAGTGCTGGGTTATGTGTAGTAATCAGAGGTGTTTGCTGTATAAACATACGTCTGGTCTGAGTAAGCTGTGGACGTTCTGCTTCCTTAGTCTTGTTTGGCTCTGGCTTCCTTTGCACCATGAGCTCTAAGTCTTCAGTCAGTATTTTCAGCAGTTGCATGAGATATTTCTTACTGATGGTAGGGTTGATTGTAATCTCGCCCACCAGCCGGCTCTCTCTCTGTGGAGATGTATGGTTTCCAAGCCCCTCAGAATGGGACTTGACTGGAAATCTATGGCAGGAGTGGACAAAACAACCGCTGTTTTTAATTGGCTGATCTCTCATTCCATCAACATCGAGCAAAACCCCTAGAACCTCACCTTTGGATTTCAAAGTGTGATCAGCGCAAGTGAGTTCGGGAAACAAGTGAGTTCGGGAAATTGGAAAATATGCATCTTTGAAATAGTTTCACATATACATTATATATGTCCAAAGCCAGAATCAATTGGGCTTGCCAAAAATAATATGGTCGCTGTGATAGAAAATGTATTTTGATCACCGATTTTCAGCATTTTTCACACTGTATTTCACAATCATCACTCCCAACATCACCAGGTCCATGTCTTGGAGCAGCTCCAGGGCTTCCAGGTTCTTCCAGCTCCCCAGCTGCCTCCATGAAGGCTCCTGCCCCCCCACTTGGCTTAGAAGCAACACCTTAATGAGTTGAATAATCTCAGAGTTCAGGGTATGTGAGTGTGAGTGGACCACCTCCAGCAGGGCAGCACTGTACTCCTCATAGCCTTGTTTATCTGCCTGCTCCAGCTGGTTCAAGATGGGGATGATGATTCTCTTCAGACAATCAATGTCTGAAATGGACTGGACCTCCTCCTCTGGCTCTAAGACTGGGAGAGGGTTTTTTGGAGGCATGGTGCATCTCACAGCTTTGGCTGTGGATAGAATGTGAGAGATGTCTGGTGTTTGCTGAAGCACATCCTCCTCTGGGAACTTCCTCTGCAGACCCTTGGGCTCAGTCTTAGTGGGAATAGACTCCTCCACCTTTTGGCCTTTGCCTCAGATCACTGAATTAGGAAGAAATCCGTCTGGAGCAACGGGCCACTCCAAACAATCTAGGCCTTTTTCTGAAGCCTGAGACTGATGTTTTGCCTCCTCACAGACATCAACTTCTGGCACAGGCTCACATTCCACTATGTCCTCCCACACCACCCCTCTGACAGGGGCACTCCACTTCACCACTTGGAAACAAAGAGATGAGCTAATCAATACGCTGTAATTAACCTCTAACAGATTTTTGTAATAAAACTTTAAATCTTAACTAAACTTACAAAGACAATGTCCTGTACACTCACCCTGCAGAGCTCCTCTGCCTGGTGTCAGGCTGTAGTGTTGCACTACAGACCTAGTCCTTCTCTCTGTCTGCTGAGGCTGCTGCTCAGGCGTCTCACTCACAGTGATCACCACAGGGGGGATTGGTTCAGGCATGTTTCCCTTAGACCCGGGGCTGGTCATGGGCACCAGGGCTATGTTGTAGCTGTCTGGGGAGCTGGGGAGGAAGGGGACAGGGTCCTCCAAGGCATCGTCTGCTGTGGCCTGCTCCAGCACTGTTCTCAGTAACCTGACAGGCAGGAAGTGCAGGCTGGAGATGAGGGAGATGTTGCCACTGAAGCAGTCCAGGATGTCTCCCGGCGCGTTAGCAAAGCACACTTGGCTCACCGCCGAGCCCAGCCTAATTTCACTTATCATGTTGCCACGGCAGACCCAGATCTCCATGTTCCCCCCAGGTCCAGACAGAGCCAGCAGACCCAGTTGGGGGCAGTAGTCCAGACAGGAGACAGGCTCTGCAAGGCTCCTCTCCCTCTCCACACACTCTACCCTTGTCAGCGAGAAGAGGAGCAGTCTATGTCTGGGAGAGATGGCACACACCAGGCCAGGCAGCAGACAGGACAGCACCGGGGTGGTAGGGCAGTTCACTTTAGTGTTCAGGGTCAGTTCCACCCGCTCCACCCCCACTCTGACTGACCACACACTGAACTGGTGGTCTGTGGCGTAGCAACATATGAGGGTTGTTGGGCCTGGGAGGCTGCTGGTCTGGATAATGGTCCCTATGTGTGCCTGCTGGACCTGGCAGTGCAGCCCATAGGGAGACAACAACTGTAGCTTCCCACTACGATGGCCACTGAACACTAGGAAAAGTGAGTCCCAGCCCACCCAATCCCCTCCACCTGCAATGCCTCCACACACATCACACCATCAATGTGGTCCTTGGAGGTGCAGATGAGGTGTTGACTGGACAGGGGCTGAGAGACGTATCCAGCACTAGGACCTCTGGGGCTCCGTAGGCCACAAACAGCTCCTCCTAGCTGGGGTTGTAGGCGAAGCCCAGAGCCTTGTCCAGGTGGAGGAAGGGCCACGAGAGCACCAGCAGCTCCCCATTAGCTGGAGAGAGGAGCCTTGCCACACCGTCGTGCGTCACCACCAGCAGCCGCGCCCAGACTCCACCCACTTCATCACCTTCAGGCCACAGCCTGTGTTGATGAAGAGCCGGTACAGACCGTGCAGACGCCACACTGCCAGCATAGGAGGAGACTGGCACAGGATGCAGTTCTGCCCCATCAGTGACATGCCCCTCACCCTGCCAGGCGAGTCCACATAGAGCTTGAACAGCAGGTCTCTCCCACGGCTCCACTCCTTAACCCAGCCCCCCACGGAGGCAGTCAACAGGCTGCAGGTGTCCGGGCGCAGCAGCACGGAGCTAACTAGCTGGGCGTGGACGCGGAACTCATGCAGCAGGCCGCCTATGTCCCGGCTCCATGTCTGCACATAGCCGGCGGCGTCACCCAAGGTAGCGCTGCAGCCAGTCTGTGGTGATGCAGCGCAGCGTAGCCAGGCTGTAGCCGTGGAATGGTAGCAACTCCTGCTGGCCCATGTGGTCAAAGCTCTTGATGTGACAGTTGCACAGGGCGTAGATGGAGGAGGTCTGGCGCTCGGTCACTAGGGCCCCCACCAGGGTATCCCTGCGCAGGGAGCAGCAGTTCCAGTCCAGCATCCTCACCAGGCCAGGGGGGTCTGAGGGGACGTCCAGAAGCCCCAAAAGGCAATGAGGCCCATGCTGCCGGTCAGCAGTTCGTTGGTCTCAGGGCAGAAGTGCATGCAGACCACAGAGGCAGGGCAGGTGGCGCGGTGAAACACGGTCATCTCCTGGGTGGTGTCAGTGTAGACACGCAGAGACAGATTACTGCAGGACCCATCTTGCACACGCTGGGTCGGCACAAACACCAGGTGCTCTACCCGGTACTGCTTCTCCATGGGGATGCTCAAGTAGTGCCTCAGCTGGCCCTGCCCATCATCTGCCCACATATCCATCTGAGGGAGAGAGAGAATTTAAGAGGAGGGGTGGAAGGAGAGTAGAAGGATTGGAGGCATGCAGAGGTATAATGATCACATGAACGATCAGCAGAAAGTGAAGAGAGGTGAGTGCATCACAGTGCAGCTCACTGACCCATATTCCCTCATTGTAAGACCCCCTCCCCATAGTCAGTCCCAACAGGTGACTCACCTTATGCCTGAGCAGCATATGTCCCAACTGGAAGCCCACCACCACTGTGTCACTGCACCCAGTTGTGAGGCAATGTAGGTAGTTAGGAGCACAGGTGTAGTGGAACTGTGTACTTGGGGATGCATCCAAGTACAGTGGAGCTTCTTGCTCCTCATCTTTAGATGTTCCTAAAGAATGAGACTGAGGTTCCTGGTTCTCCTGCTCTTTCTCCTTTACAATGACAATGGATTAAAAATATCGGAAATATGAATTATGTCCTCAAATGTTATATTACAAACAATACAAATGTTTTTACCTGTATGGTTTGTTTCAGTTGTGATAGAAAGGTTTTCCAGTCTGGTATAATTCTTCCAATTGATCCCATAATTTACAGTATTCGAGCTCTCTCACGCACCTCCTAAGCGACTAGTCACATGCTTTCCCCCTACAGAATTATGTTTTTCCCGCATTCCTTTTCATGAAGTGATCCATTTAACCGCATTATGATGGTCATAAAGAGAATCATAGAATCATTGCGAAAAATAACGTGAAATTGGAACGCTATTGTTTTGGGTTCCATAGAGAATGGATTGGTTTTGTGGATTAGTAATTACATGTGGAAACAGTCAAGGGGTCTGAATACTTTCCGAATGCACTCGGAATGTATTCAGACCCCTTGACTGTTTCTACATTTTGTTACGTTACAGCCGTATTCTTGTAGTATAATTCGTATAATTGTAGTTATCTTAGCAAGCTGAATTGTTTACCAGTTGCTAAGCAGTTGCTAGGGACTCTTTTGGAAGAAGCTAGCTAGCTAACGAAGAACAACAAAGAATATCTAGTTAACAGAAGAAAAGAAAGTGAAAATCAGGACAGAAGAAAAAGGATATCAAAGTGAAACAGTTCTCTAAAGACACAGGAGACAATAATACAAGAAACAACACTTCTGTAGCTTGTCAACTATGTGTCTGTCTATCCCTGTTCTCTCCTCTCTGCACAGGCCATACAAACGCTTCACACCGCGTGGCCGCTGCCACTCTAACCTGGTGGTCCCAGCGCGCACGACCCACGTGGAGTTCCAGGTCTCCGGCAGCCTCTGGAACTGCCAGTCTGCAGCCAACAAGGCTGAGTTCATCTCAGCCTATGCTACCCTCCAGTCCCTAGACTTCCTGGCGCTGACGGAAACATGGATTACCACAGATAACACTGCTACTCCTACTGCTCTCTCTTCGTCTGCCCACGTTTTCTCGCATACCCCTAGAGCATCGAGCCAGCGGGGTGGTGGCACTGGAATCCTCATCTCTCCCAAGTGGACATTCTCTCTTTCTCCCCTGACCCATCTGTCTATCTCCTCATTTGAATTCCATGCTGTCACAGTTACCAGCCCTTTCAAGCTTAACATCCTTATCATTTATCGCCCTCCAGGTTCCCTTGGAGAGTTCATCAATGAGCTTGACGCCTTGATAAGTTCCTTTCCTGAGGATGGCTCACCTCTCACAGTTCTGGGTGACTTTAACCTCCCCACGTCTACCTTTGACTCATTCCTCTCTGCCTCCTTCTTTCCACTCCTCTCCTCTTTTGACCTCACCCTCTCACCTTCCCCCCCTACTCACAAGGCAGGCAATACGCTTGACCTCATCTTTACTAGATGCTGTTCTTCCACTAATCTCATTGCAACTCCCCTCCAAATCTCCGACCACTACCTTGTATCCTTTTCCCTCTTGCTCTCATCCAACACTTCTCACTCTGCCCCTACTCGGATGGTATTGCGCCGTCCCAACCTTCGCTTTCTCTCTCCCGCTACTCTCTCCTCTTCCATCCTATCATCTCTTCCCTCTGCTCAAACCTTCTCCAACCTATCTCCTGATTCTGCCTCCTCAACCCTCCTCTCCTCCCTTTCTGCATCCTTTGATTTTCTCTGTCCCCTATCCTCCAGGCCGGCTCGGTCCTCCCCTCCTGCTCCGTGGCTCGACGACTCACTACGAGCTCACAGAACAAGGCTCCGGGCAGCTGAGCGGAAATGGAGGAAAACTCGCCTCCCTGCGGACCTGGCATCCTTTCACTCACTCCTCTCTACATTCTCCTCTTCTGTCTCTGCTGCTAAAGCCACTTTCTACCACTCTAAATTCCAAGCATCTGCCTCTAACCCTAGGAAGCTCTTTGCTACCTTCTCCTCCCTCCTGAATCCTCCTTCCCCTCCCCCCCCCTCCTCCCTCTCTGCGGATGACTTCGTCAACCATTTTGAAAAGAAGGTTGACGATATCCGATCCTCGTTTGCTAAGTCAAACGACACCGCTGGTCCTGCTCACACTGCCCTACCCTGTGCTTTGACCTCTTTCTCCCCTCTCTCTCCAGATGAAATCTCGCGTCTTGTGACGGCCGGCCGCCCAACAACCTGCCCACTTGACCCTATCCCCTCCTCTCTTCTCCAGACCATTTCCGGAGACCTTCTCCCCTTCCTCACCTCGCTCATCAACTCATCCTTGACCGCTGGCTACGTCCCTTCCGTCTTCAAGAGAGCGAGAGTTGCACCCCTTCTGAAAAAACCTACACTCGATCCCTCCGATGTCAACAACTACAGACCAGTATCCCTTCTTTCTTTTCTCTCCAAAACTCTTGAACGTGCCGTCCTAGGCCAGCTCTCCTGCTATCTCTCTCAGAATGACCTTCTTGATCCTAATCAGTCAGGTTTCAAGACTGGGCATTCAACTGAGACTGCTCTTCTCTGTGTCACGGAGGCTCTCCGCACTGCTAAAGCTAACTCTCTCTCCTCTGCTCTCATCCTTCTAGACCTATCTGCTGCCTTTGATACTGTGAACCATCAGATCCTCCTCTCCACCCTCTCCGAGTTGGGCATCTCCGGCGCGGCCCACGCTTGGATTGCGTCCTACCTGACAGGTCGCTCCTACCAGGTGGCGTGGCGAGAATCTGTCTCCGCACCATGCGCTCTCACCACTGGTGTCCTCCAGGGCTCTGTTCTAGGCCCTCTCCTATTCTCGCTATACACCAAGTCACTTGGCTCTGTCATATCCTCACATGGTCTCTCCTATCATTGCTATGCAGACAACACACAATTAATCTTCTCCTTTCCCCCTTCTGATAACCAGGCGGTGAATCGCATCTCTGCATGTCTGTCAGACATATCAGTGTGGATGACGGATCACCAGCTCAAGCTGAACCTCGGCAAGACGGAGCTGCTCTTCCTCCCGGGGAAGGACTGCCCGTTCCATGATCTCGCCATCACGGTTGACAACTCCCTTGTGTCCTCCTCCCAGAGTGCTAAGAACCTTGGCGTGATCCTGGACAACACCCTGTCGTTCTCCACTAACATCAAGATGGTGACCCGATCCTGTAGGTTCATGCTCTACAACATTCGCAGAGTACGACCCTGCCTCACACAGGAAGCGGCGCAGGTCCTAATCCAGGCACTTGTCATCTCCCGTCTGGATTACTGCAACTCGCTGTTGGCTGGACTCCCTGCCTGTGCCATTAAACCCCTACAACTCATCCAGAACGCCGCAGCCCGTCTGGTGTTCAACCTTCCCAAGTTCTCTCACGTCACCCCGCTCCTCCGCTCTCTCCACTGGCTTCCAGTTGAAGCTCGCATCCGCTACAAGACCATGGTGATTGCCTACGGAGCTGTGAAGGGAACGGCACCTCCATACCTTCAGGCTCTGATCAGGCCCTACACCCAAACAAGGGCACTGCGTTCATCCACCACTGGCCTGCTGGCCCCCCTACCTCTGAGGAAGCACAGTTCCCGCTCAGCCCAGTCAAAACTGTTCGCTGCTCTGGCACCCCAATGGTGGAACAAGCTCCGTCACGACGCCAGGACAGCGGAGTCAATCACCACCTTCCGGAGACACCTGAAACCCCACCTCTTTAAGGAATACCGAGGATAGGATAAAGTAATCCTTCTAACCCCCCCCCCCCCCCCCCCTTAAAAGATTTAGATGCACTATTGTAAAGTGGTTGTTCCACTGGATATCATAAGGTGAATGCACCATTTTGTAAGTCGCTCTGGATAAGAGCGTCTGCTAAATGACTTAAATGTAAATGTAAATGTAAATGTATTCTAAAATGTATGAAAACAATTTTTTCTCATCAATCTTCACATAATACCCCATAATGACAAAGCGAAAACAGGTTTTAATAAATGTTCACAGGAGGCAGGAAGGTATTTAGCTGACGATAGCTAAATCCTTTGCCCCCGCTTGTTGTGCACTGTTTTCCTGCAGTTCTGTTAACAACAGCGAGGGCAGGTGTTCAGCAAGCAGGAGCGAAGGACACTGTGTGCTAGTTAGCTAGCAGGCAGGATTGGTAGCTAGCTAGCACACCGATAGACAGTGTACTTCACCCCTGAAAAACTCAGATAATACTTTTATTACACTTTTGACCAACATTTTAATCTCATAGACAATCAGTGGAAATCCAGAATATCAAGTGTCGCACAAGCATAAAGATGGCATGCTCGAGGGGGGGTGTTCATGCAGGAACCAATGGGATGCTTGAGGGGGAGGACGTTCATGCAGGAACCAATGGGATGCTCGAGAGGGGGCATTGTAGAAAGATGTAGGAATGCCCACATGCAGGAACGGCCACATGCAATCACAAATTGATTAAAGTTGGACAATTCCATAAAATTCTTGAAAAACGAGTAGGTTGCTAGACAGAGTAGGATATTAAAAATAGCTGCTAATTTGTCAGGAAAAATATGACATTCTATGGGAGCTTGTGTGACACACACACACACACACACACACACACACACACACACACACACACACACACACACACACCTGGACAGAGGCTGAGAGCACTGTGAGTTCATTTAGGACATGTGAACTGGCTCATTGACACTGAAGAGAGGTAAGTATTCTGTTTTTCCTCTACAAGTTATTCCCTGATTTCTCTGGAATGTGATTTAGCATATGCAGATGATGGCTAAGAAATTGTATTATTGTGTCTGCTGTCAACAACAGAACGTCAGTGGTGACTGATAACATAGTCTAAGTACTTATTGACAAGAGTTATCCAGCTGTTTTGTGAGTGGTCATGATTGACGGATGCTTTTGGAAATTTTGCTGATGGTCTTGAGCACAGATAGATAGCCTGCTGTAGTTGTTATGTGCTGGCATTAGGCCTGTAGGCACTAACCTGTGGGGGTTAGTCGAGACACTTTTGCAACAATAACGTTTTACAACCTGTTCTCTAAAGATGACCAGTAGAATGGTCAGTGATTTGGTAGATACTTGCATTATGGTTGAGATGTTAAAATTGATTGATATTAATGGAATAAGGTCTTGCAGAAAAAAGCAATTGATGACATTTCATGAATAAATTCCTTCAACATTAATTTCTTCAGTCTGTGCTATTCAGTGCAAGCCAGAGCTCCAAATCCCAGTGCAGCACAATGCAGCTATGTGTTAACAAGGAGAGCATTGACCACACTCACATTAACAATCTGCCCTCTATTCCTCAGGGCCAGAGCATATAGCCCGTGCCTCTTCTAGGCTGGCTCTGGACAGTCCCTCCTCTCATATAGTGAAGCCTTAGCTCAGCTAAACCAGGCAACGAGTTTTGCTCGTGTTAGGGCTGAACAAGGGTGCCTAGTACTACCACACATGCTTACGCATTTCTCTCTCCCTAATTCTCAGTTTTACATTTTCAAGCCACTCTGGTCATACATTCTCCCATAGCTGCCATTGAACATACCAACCATCACCTCTGTCCGACACACTCTATTTCTCCGGTGGAGTTGCTGTGCTCCCCCCCCCTTCCCAGCAGTGACACTCTCTCCGCCATGGCCTCCTGTATCACTGCCCACAAGGGCTGGTTTGGTGAGAGGGGGGTTCACCAGGGGGTTGGGCTGGACATCCTCTTCAGTGGCAGGGACTTTGACACACCAGATCTGTACTCCCCAAATGACACTCGACAACCTCAGGAGGCCAAGTCACACTATGCCTGTCCCAGGGCCCCCCAGAGGTCCCTTTATGGCTGGGGCACATACAGCCCCCCTCCACAGAGATCCAGCACTGAGAGCAGAGGGGGGGCCTCCTCTTCTGCCAGGCCTGTCTCCCTCAACCAGTGCCAGGGCTACCACGCCCACACCCTGCCCCTGCCCCGCAGAGCCCTGGCTGTCTTCAGACCCAGGTGAGTAACAGACAGGGGAGTAAGGGAGTGAGGGAGGGACACCCTGGTGGGTAAGACACCTGGCGGGAGTGAGAGACAGGAAGGGGGGCAAAAAGGGAGGGAGGAAAGGGACACACAGGTGAGATACAGGCATAGTGAGACAGAGACCATAGTGGGAGGGACCCTGGTATAGATTGATGTGTGTAATGATTCCGGGTCAGCTGAGAGCTGCAGAGTCCCACATGGGGGGACCACCACCATCGTGTGACACATAACTGTTACATACAAACACACTGGATGGGGCATCGGGTTAGCAATAAATGATTGGATTAATGCTTGGATAAGTCTCAATTATGTCGACATTTCTCTATGCGTCCCATGTGCGAGTTTGCACATCTGCACTGTGTGTGCATTTCTTTGGTGTGTTTGTTTGTACTGCTGTGTGTGTCTATGTTTGTGCTGTAACCGTGGTTCTGATATGTGTGTGATTGTTTTGCCTGCAGTGTCTACAGC
Organism: Salmo salar; assembly: GCF_965601325.2. Taxonomy (NCBI): domain Eukaryota; kingdom Metazoa; phylum Chordata; class Actinopteri; order Salmoniformes; family Salmonidae; genus Salmo; species Salmo salar. The sequence continues at coordinate 86,838,361 of NC_138303.1, read as the reverse complement.
AGCCCTCAGGGATATAAGACTACCACAGTGGACAAACCTCGCATGCTCAGAGCCACTATCAGATCCCGCCCCTCGGACCCTAACCAGTCTGGCCGACAGCACAGCCAGCACCAGAGCCAGGACCAGCACCAGAGTCAGCCTTTCCAGCACCAGCAGCAGCCCAGACCAAACCAGCAGCAGCACCAGCCAAGCCTAAGCCCCAAGCTTCTCTACCAACCAAGCCTTCGTCCCAAGCCGGTCTACCAGCCAAGGCTCAGTCCCACTCTTCCTGTCTATAGGAGACTCACAACCTGGCAGCACAAGGACAACACCAACACAGACAGCAACACCATCAAGACCAACAACAGCTCTCACAGTAACAGCATCAAGAGGTGAGTTTGAGCGTAAGAGAGAGAGAGAACGATATTCTATATTATTTCAGTTATTGCAGTTCTATAGTGCATGTATCAAGTACTTACTTCATTAATGTGTAATTCATTGATTTGTAATTTGATTCTAGTTCTATAATGTTTAGAGAAAAGGCTATGTGATCTGAGTTGACAAAGGAAGGTTCCAAGAGGATTTCTATTGAGTTGATCCAAACAGGATTTGCAGCGTGTTGAGATAGATTATTAATTACTGAGTAACTGTGCAGTACCACTCTGTAATCAGACAGGTGGACATGACGTCCCAGAACGTGTTTGGTCAGCCACGTGTCCTGGCCTCGCTGCGGGGACCTCCCTCTCCGCGACAGACCCGCAAGACAACAAATCTAGAGGAGGAACTGAGGAGGCTCGTCATACTGGACAGCACATCAGAGGACTCAGGGAGGGATGCAGTGAGTTACAGCGAGGGAAAAAAGTATTTGATCCCCTGCTGATTTTGGACATTTGCCCACTGACAAAGAAATGATCAGTCTATAATTTTAATGGTAGGTTTATTTGAACAGTGAGAGACAGAATAACAACAAAAAAATCAAGAAAAACGCATGTCTAAAATGTTATAAAATTATTTGCATTTTAATGAGGGAAATAAGTATTTGAACCCTCTGCAAAACATGACTTAGTAATTGGTGTCAAAAGCCTTGTTGGAAATCACAGAGGTCAGACGTTTCTTGTAGTTGGCCACCAGGTTTGCACACATCTCAGGAGGGATTTTGTCCCACTCCTCTTTGCAGATCTTCTCCAAGTCATTAAGGTTTCGAGGCAGATGTTAGGCAACTCGAACCTTCAGCTCCCTCCACAGATTTTCTATGGGATTAAGGTCTGGAGACTGGCTAGGCCACTCCAGGACCTTAATGCACTTCTTCTTGAGCCACTCCTTTGTTGCCTTGGCCGTGTGTTTTGGGTCATTGTCATGCTGGAATACCCATCCACGACCCATTTTCAATGCCCTGGCTGAGGGAAGGAGGTTCTCACCCAAGATTTGACGGTACATGGCCCCGTCCATCGTCCCTTTGATGCGGTGAAGTTGTCCTGTCCCCTTAGCAGAAAAACACCCCCAAAGCATAATGTTTCCACCTCCATGTTTGACGGTGGGGATGGTGTTCTTGGGGTCATAGGCAGCATTCCTCCTCCTCCAAACACGGCGAGTTGAGTTGATGCCAAAAAGCTCCATTTTGGTCTCATCTGACCATAACACTTTCACCCAGTTGTCCTCTGAGTCATTCAGATGTTCATTGGAAAATTTCAGACGGGCATGTATATGTGCTTTCTTGAGCAGGGGGACCTTGCAGGCGCTGCAGTATTTCAGTCCTTCACGGCGTAGTGTGTTACCAATTGTTTTCTTGGTGACTATGGTCCCAGGTGCCTTGAGATCATTGACAAGATCCTCCCGTGTAGTTCTGGGCTGATTCCTTACCGTTCTCATGATCATTGCAACTCCACGAGGTGAGATCTTGCATGGAGCCCCAGGCCGAGGGAGATTGACAGTTCTTTTGTGTTTCTTCCATTTGCGAATAATCGCACCAACTGTTGTCACCTTCTCACCAAGCTGCTTGGCAATGGTCTTGTAGCCCATTCCAGCCTTGTGTAGGTCTACAATCTTGTCCCTGACATCCTTGGAGAGCTCTTTGGTCTTGGCCATGGTGGAAAGTTTGGAATCTGATTGATTGATTGCTTCTGTGGACAGGTGTCTTTTATACAGGTATCAAACTGAGATTAGGAGCACTCCCTTTAAGAGTGTGCACCTAATCTCAGCTTGTTACCTGTATAAAAGACACCTGGGAGCCAGAAATATTTCTGATTGAGAGGGGGTCAAATACTTATTTCCCTCATTAAAATGCAAATCAATTTATTACATTTTTGACATGCGTTTTTCTGGATTTTTGTTGTTGTTATTCTGTCTCTCACTGTTCAAATAAACCTACCATTAAAATTATAGACTGATCATTTCTTTGTCAGTGGGCAAACGTCCAAAATCAGCAGGGGATCAAATACTTTTTTCCCTCACTATAAGACCTCAACACACATCATAGAGGCACAGGTGTTGAATATTGTTCTAACATACTGAAATGCAATATGAGTACGAACCTTACAAACGTAATTTTCCTGTGTTTTACATATATTTCCACACTATGAAGTTGGAATAATACTGTGAAATAGTGAAAATGATGATAATGCCCTTTTAGTGAAAGAGCTGTTTGAAAAGACTGCTTGAAATTGACATTTCAGCCTGTCTTGTTGGACGGAGTTTTGGCCTGCCTGGTGACATCATAAGTGACCAATAAGAAAGAAAGTTCCAAACCTCTCTGCCAATAACAGGCAGTTTTCAGTTTTTCCATTCCCACTCAGACTACTCCCAGACAGTCCTAGCAAAATTCTTGCTTGAGAAATTGCTCTTTGCTAAGAAGCTATGTTCACTTTATTTTGACAATTTTAATTGAAAATAATCACAGTAAGGTACTTAATTGTTATCCAGAAATTATTTGATATTAAGATAAAAACAGCTGCATTGAACCTTTAAAGTTCAAGATTATGTCCATGTACACATTTAACTGACCACAGCTCATTTTGCTTCTGTCCCCTAGTTCTGCCGTCATAGCCTCTCTACAGAGATAAGTCTAGGCAGTGGTCCCGTGGACTACAGTCTGGCCTGTTCCCCAGTGTCTGACTGCTCAGAGTTGGCGGGGCTGGAGGACCTGTCTGCCTCTGAGCTGTCCCTGACAGAGGGCTGGGACTCTGGGCACATCCCCCTACCAGACCCTGCAGGGAGCCTGAAGTGGAGCAACCTGGTCAACACTGCCAAGGCCTATGAGGGTAGGAAAGTATGTGTGCAAGAAGCATGTCCTTGTGCCTGAACTTGCCTATGAATGCTTGTGAGATGCATGGCATTTAAGACTAAATGAGAATATGCAGGGATTTGTGTGATATCAGTGTATGGTGCATTTATTCTTCATGATAGTAGCACAGAGGACAGTGGAGCCCATTCCCCTCAGCAAGCCCATGAAGCATGGATCAAAGGGTGGACCCACGGCTTGCCCACCCAATTACTACCCTCCTCAGGACTACAATTCCCAGCCTGCAATAAGAAGGTACTGTACACACATTCTCTCTCCCTATGGTTCCATTCCCTTTACTGTGTGGACATACACACATAATGGCTCTACTCTGACTTAATGAAACTGTGGGTCCTGTAAGATCTGGCTATTCATTCTCAAAGGCACATGGGAATAGTATGGAGTGTGCCATTATGGAGTTGTACATTTTAATTCATCTTCAGCACATATTTTTTTTCCCTTCATGGAGCTTGTGTTGAAGTTATTCTGTATTAACAAGATGTTTTGCTTCTCTAAAGTGAAGTGCCCAGTGATCTGTCTGATAGACTTCACGACCTGGAAGTGCTGCTGAGACACTTGGAGAGCAACCTGGAGAAGGTGAGACATTTCTACCTCAGATACACAACCCCCATCTGTCATCATTAAATCCACGTGTTGACCACCTCAGCATCTCTTTTTAAATAACCCCAATGACCTCTCTCTCTCTTTGTCTCTCTGTGACGGTCAGGAGAAGCAAGACAGAATAGCCCTGATGGGGGAAGTGACGATTCTGAGGGAGACCAACCAGCGCCTGTGGGAGGAGTCTCTTTCATCCAATGAAAAGCTCTGTAAACTCAGCCTGTTGTTCAACGTGGCCCCAGGAATGGTGCCTAGAGAGAGAGAATGACCAACAACACTAAGAGGAGAGAGGGATAACTTGAACAGAGGGGTGGAGGACTGTCTGCAAAATGTGATCAGAGAAAGAGGATATATAAACTCAGCAAAAAAAGAAACGTCCTCTCACTGTCAACTGTGTTTATTTTCAGCAAAATTAACATGTGTAAATATTTGTATGAACATAACAAGATTCAACAACTGAGACAAACTGAACAAGTTCCACAGACATGTGACTAACAGAAATTGAATAATGTGTCCTTGAAGAAAGAGGTGTTAAAATCAAAAGTAACAGTCAGTGTCTGGTGTGGCCACCAGCTGCATTAAGTACTGCAGTGCATCTCCTCCTCATGGACTGCACCAGATTTGGCAGTTCTTGTTGTGAGATGTTACCACACTCTTCCACCAAGGCACCTGCAAGTTTCCGGACATTTCTGAGGGTATTGACTCCAGCCCTCACCCTCCAATCCAACAGGTCCCAGACGTGCTCAATGGGATTGAGATCCAGGCTCTCGCTGGCCATGGCAGAACACTGACATTCCTGTCTTGCAGGAAATCACACACTGTCATGCTGGAGGGTCATGTCAGGATGAGCCTGCAGGAAGAGTACCACATGAGGGAGGAGGATGTCTTCCCTGTAATGCACAGTGTTGAGATTGCCTGCAATGACAAAAATCTCTGTCCGATGACGCTGTGACACACCGCCCCAGACCATGACGGACCCTCCACCTCCAAATCGATCCCGCTCCAGAGTACAGGCCTTGGTGTAACGTTCATTCCTTCGACGATAAATGCGAATCCGACCATCAACCCTGGTGAGACAAACCACGACTTGTCAGTGAAGAGCACTTTTTGCCAGTCCTGTTTGGTCCAGCGACGGTGGGTTTGTGCCCATAGGCGACGTTGTTGCTGGTGATGTCTGGTGAGGACCTGCCTTACAACAGGCCTACAAGCCCTCAGTCCAGCCTCTCTCAGCCTATTGCGGACAGTCTCAGCACTGATGGAGGGATTGTGCGTTCATGGTGTAACTCAGGCAGTTGTTGTTGTCATCCTGTACCTGTCCCGCAGGTGTGAGTTTCGGATATACCGATCCTGTGCAGGTGTTTTTACACGTGGTCTGCCACTGCGAGGATGATCAACTGTCCATCCTGTCTCCCTGTAGTGCTGTCTTAGGTGTCTCACAGTACGGACATTGCAAGTTATTGCCCTGGCCACATCTGCAGTCCTCATGCCTCCTTGCAGCATGCCTAAGGCATGTTCACGCAGATGAGCAGGGACCCTGGGCATCTTTCTTTTGGTGTTTTTCAGAGTCAGTAGAAAGGCCTCTTTAGTGTCCTAAGTTTTCATAACTGTGACCTTAATTGGCTACTGTCTGTAAGCTGTTAGTGTCTTAATGACTGTTCCACAGGTGCATGTTCATTAATTGTTTATGGTTCATTGAACAAGCTTGGGAAACAGTGTTTAAACCCTCTACAATGAAGATTATCTTTGAAAGACAGGGTCCTGAAAAAGGGACGTTTCTTTTTTTGCTGAGTTTATTTACAAATATATATATATATATATATATATATATATATATACAGTACCAGTCAAAAGTTTGGACACACCTACTCATTCCAGGGTTTTTCTTTATTTTTTACTATTTTCTACATCGTAGAATAATAGTGGACATCAGAACTATGAAATAACACATATGGAATCATGTAGTAACCAAAAAAAGTGTTAAACTAATCAAAATGTATTTTATACTTGAGAAGCTTCAAAGTAGACACCCTTTGCCTTGATGACAGCTTTGTACACTCTTGGCATTCTCTCAACCAGCTTCACCTGGTGACTACCAAATTTAATTACCAGCACTGTGAATATACTTTAACCTGAGATGCCCAAAGTCAAGTAATAATAACTTCTAAAGGTTTGAGGGCACAGTGGCCTTGACTTTAGATTATGAAAAACTGAGTTACACAATGTGATTTTTACAAAGAATGAATTTTTAATAATCTAAAATACTATATTGTGTGGTATTTCAAATAAATGTTAACTTGTCTCAAATAACTCAAAGTAGTAATAACAATTTAAGATATTTTATTTACAGAACATACATTACATGACCAAAGGTATGTGGACACCCCTTCAAATGAGTGGATTTGGCTATTTCGGCCACACCCATTGCTGACAGGTGTATAAAATCAAACGCACAGCCATGCAATCGCCATAGAAAAATATTGGCAGTAGAACGGCCCCTGCTGAAGATCTCAGTGACTTTCAACGTGGCACCGCCATAGGATGCCACCTTTCCACAAAGTCAGTTTGTAAAATTTCGGCCCTGCTAGAGCTGCCCCGGTCAACTGTAAGTGCTGTTTTTGGGAAGTTGAAATGTCTTGGAGCAACAACGGCTCAGCTGCGAAGTAGTAGGCCACACAAGTTCACAGAATGGGACCGCTGAGTGCTGAAGCGCATAAAAATTGTCTGTCCTCGGGTGGTTTGCCGAGATCAGTGTGGAAGAACTTGACTGGCCTGCGCAGAGCCCTGACCTCAACCCCATCGAACACCTTTGGGATGAATTGGAACACTGACTGCGAGCCAGGCCTAATCGCCCAACATCAGTGCCTGACCTCACTAATGCTCTAGTGGCTGAATGGAAGCAAGTCCCCGCAGCAATATTCCAACATCTAGAGGAAAGCCTTCCCAGAAGACTGGAGGCTGTTGTAGCAGCAAAGGGAGGACCAACTCCATATTAATTCCCATGATTTTGGAATAAGATATTTTACAAACAGGTGTCCACAGACTTTTGGTCATATAGTGTATTCACATCAGTAAAGAAAAACATTCAAATGCTTAATGAAGTGGCCTTTATCCGCTCATAATTACTTAAACTATATTGTCGGCTGTTTGCAGGTGGGGGACTGCAAAGTGATACTAGAATAGCTAACATGTTATTTTCATTAATTCTAGAATAAATGTATGTCCTGGTAATATTAAAGTTAAGGTGAAATCCTGACTCTTGATTGTAAATTCCTATATAAAGACAAGTTCCTTTAGAGAATAAACCTATTAAGCAGGGCTTGATGGATTTGATGCAATTATCATTAAAATAACCCTGCAGGTCCCTTTCCCTCTCCCTTGCTTTTGAAAGAATCACTAAGAAAATGCTCTTGGCCCAAATCAAAGCCAATTCCTAGAATAGCTAACATTACCACATACTTTAGGCCATGTAGAGTATAAACATATTTTGACACCATGCATAGAAACACTTCAGCAAACTTCAATTCTCAATTTGAATAACTAAATACAACAGTAAGACTTCAGTTCTTACCTGCCTGGAAAAAAAATCTTTACACAATGTGTAATATAGAAACACAGACATTACACATATATTCATAAATTCAGTGTGTATAAATAGGTAATAAATACATCTGTCAGTCCATGGTGCAAGTGATTGTTTTGTGCTACATACTGTGTAGTCTGGAATTTATTTGGTCCTTTGCATTATGGTCATAAATACAGAGTGATGAAATAAATGTCAGAATTACATGACCAGTAAAACACTGACTTGGCATAATAACCCATGGGAAGACCTCACTTAATGTAAATAGAAAACTCCCAAGTAAAAATGTAATCAATGATATCTGTAAAATCAAGTTTGAACATTTTGTATAAATACATTTCAATTTGAAGTAGAAAACAATAAGTAACAGTTAAAATGTGGTGTGCAAGACAGGGATGAAGTGTCTGCGTTTGAGAATATAATTTAATCTCCAACGAACTCCATAACTAACTCATACTGTAAGACAAATAAACAGTGTTATTTATTTGAATATGGACACAGTTACTCACCAGAGGTAGGTCTTCCTGTTGATGCGGCAGAACATGATAAAGCCATTGACACACTTCGTCTGGTGGCGGCGTTGCCTGTGCTGCGTCCTGTGTTGCTGGTCTTCAACTTCAGAGGGACTAGTTGTTGCTTGGGGGTCCAGGTGATGTCCCCCTCCTCCCCCGGGGAGGACTGCCACCCTCCTTCATGCCTCACCACAGCTTCACCCTCCAACAGCTAGGGGGAACAGTGGCTTTATATTTGACTTGAACATACTCATGTACCTAACATAATTTAAAATCAAAGGTTATTAGTCACATGCTCAGAATACAACAGGTGTAGACCTTACAGTGAATTACTTACTTACGAGCCCCTAACCAACAATGCAGTTTAAAAAATACGGATAAGAATAAGAAATAAAAGTAACAAGTAATTAAAGAGCAGCAGTAAAATAACAGTAGCGAGACTATATACAGGGGGGTACCGGTACAGAGTCAATGTGCGGGGGCACTGGTTAGTTGAGGTAATATGTACATGTAGGTAGAGTTATTAAAGTGACCATGCATAGATGATAACAACAGAGAGTAACAGTGGTGTAAGCGGGGGGGGGGGGGGGGGGGGGGGGAATGCAAATAGTCTGGGTAGCCATTTGATTAGATGTTCAGAGTCTTATGGCTTGGGGGTAAAAGCTGTTTAGAAGCCTCTTGGTCCCAGACTTGGCGCTCTGGTACCGCTTGCCGTGCGGTAGCAGAGAAAACAGTCTATGACTAGGGTGGCTGGAGTCTTTGACAATTGTTAGGGCCTTCCTCTGACACCGCCTGGTATAGAGGTCCTGGATGGCAGGATTCTTGGCCCCAGTGATATACTGGGCCGTTTGCACTACCCTCTGCGTTGCGGTCGGAGGCCGAGCAGTTGCCATAATCAGACAGTGATGCAACCAGTCAGGATGCTCTCGATGGTGCAGCTGTAGAACCTATTGAGGATCTGAGGACCCATAAAAAATATTTTCAGTCTCCTGAGGGGGAATAGGTTTTGTCGTGCCCTCTAAACGACTGTCTTGTGTGCTTGAACCATGTTAGTTTGTTGGTGATGTGGACACCTGCTCCACTGCAACTCCGTCGATGAGAATGGGGGCCTGCTCGGTCCTCTTTTTCGTGTAGTCCATAATCATCTCCTTTATCTTGATCAGGTTGAGGGAGAGGTTGTTGTCCTGGCACCACAGAGCCAGGTCTCTGACCTCCTCCCTATAGGCTGTCTCGTTGTTGTTGGTGATCAGGCCTACCACTGTTGTATCATCGGCAAACTTAATGATGGTGTTGGAGTCGTGCCTGGCCGTGCAGTCATGAGTGAACAGGGAGTACAGGAGGGAACTGAGCACACACCCCTGAGGGGCCCCGGTGTTGAGGATCAGCGTGGCGGATGTGTTGTTACCTACCCTTACCACCTGTGGGCGGCCCGTCAAGAAGTCCAGGATCCAGTTGCAGAAGGAGGTATTTAGTCCCATGGTCCTTAGCTTATTGACGAGCTTTGAGGGCACTATGGTGTTTAGAGGCTTCTAAACAGCTTCTACCCCCAAGCCATAAGACTCCTGAACATTTAATCAAACGGCAACCCAGACTATTTGCATTGCACCCTCCTTTTACACCGCTGCAACTCTCTGTTGTTATCATCTATGCATTGTCACTTTAATAACTCTACCCACTTGTACAGTTGAAGTCGGAACTTTACATACACTTAGGTTGGAGTCATTAAAAAGCATTTTTCAACCACTCCACAAATTTCTTGTTAACAAACTATAGTTTTGGCAAGTCGGTTAGGACATCTACTTTGTGCATGACACAAGTAATTTTGTCAACAATTGTTTACAGACAGATTATTTTACTTATAATTCACTGTATCACAATTCCAGTGGGTCAGAAGTTTACATACACTAAGTTGACTGTGCGTTTAAACAGCTTGGAAAATTCCAGAAAATTATGTCATGGCTTTAGAAGCTTCTGATAGACTAATTGACATCATTTGAGTCAATTGGAGGTGTAGCTGTGGATGTATTTCAAGGTCTACCTTCAAACTCAGTGCCTCTTTTCTTGACATCATGGGAAAATCAAAAGAAATCAGCCAAGACCTCAGAAACAAATTTGTAAACCTCCACAAGTCTGGCTCATCCTTGGGAGCAATTTCCAAATGCCTGAAGGTACAGCGTTCATCTGTACAAACAATAGTACAGTATAAGTATAAACACCATGGGACCAAGCAGCCGTCATGCCACTCAGGAAGGAGACGCGTTCTGTCTCCTAGAAATGAACGTACTTTTGTGCAAAAAGTGCAAATCAATCCCAGAACAACAGCAAAGGACCTTGTGAAAATGCTGGAGGAAACAGGTACAAAAGTATCTATATTCACAGTAAAACGAGTCCTATATCGACATAATCTGAAAGGCCGCTCAGCAAGGAAGAAGCCACTGCTCCAAAACCGACAAAAAAAAGACAGACTATGGTTTGCAACTGCACATGGGGGCAAAGATCGTATTTTTTGGAGAAATGTCCTCTGGTCTGATGAAACAAAAATAGAACTGTTTGGCCATAATGACCATTGTTACGTTTGGAGGAAAAAGGGGGACGCTTGCAAGCCGAAGAACACCATCCCAACTGTAAAGCACGGGGGCTGCAGCATCATGTTGTGGGGTTGCTTTGCTGCAGGAGGGACTGGTGCACTTCACAAAATAGATGGCATTATGAGGCAAGAAATTATGTGGATATATTGAAGCACCATCTCAAGACATCAGTCAGGAAGTTAAAGCTTGGTCGCAAATGGGTCTTCCAAATGGACAACACCCCAAGCATACTTCCAAAGTTGTGGCAAAAGGGCTTAAGGACAACAAAGTCAAGGTATTGGAGTGGCCATCACAAAGCCCTGACCTCACTCCCATAGAACATTTGTGGGCAGAACTGAAAAGGCTTGTGCAAGCATGGAGGCCTACAAACCTGACTCCGCTACACCAGCTCTGTCAGGAGGAATGGGCCAAAATTCCCCCAACTTATTGTGGGACGCTTGTGGAAGGCTACCCGAAACGTTTGACCCAAGTTAAGCAATTTAAAGGCAATGCTACCAAATACTAATTGAGAGTATGTAAACTTCTGACCCACTGGGAATGTGATGAAAGAAATAAAAGCTGAAATACATCATTCTCTCTACTATTATTCTGATATTTCACATTCTTAAAATAAAGTGGTGATCCTAACGGACATAAGACATGGAATTTTTACTAGGATTAAATGTCAGGAATTGTGAAAAACTGAGTTTACATGTATTTGGCTAAGGTGTATGTAAACTTCCGATTTCAACTGAACATATTACCTCAACTAACCGGTGCCCCACGCACATTGACTCTGTACCTGTACATCCCTGTATATAGTCTCGCTATTGTTATTTTACCGCTGCTATTAAATTACTTGTTACTTTTATTTCTTATTCTTACCTGTATTTTTTTTAAACTGCATTGTTGGTAAGGGGTTCGTAAGTAAGCATTTCACTGTAAGGTCTTGTTGTATTCGGCGCATGTGACTAATAAAATTTGATTTGATTTGTTGAACGCTGAGCTGTAGTCAATGAATAGCATTCTCACATAGATGTTCCTTTTGTCCAGGTGGGAAAGGGCAGTGTGGAGTGCAATAGAGATTGCATCATCTGTGGATCTGTTGGGACGGTATGCAAATTGGAGTGTGTCTAGGGTTTCTGGGATAATGGTGTTGATGTGAGCCATGACCAGCCTTTCAAAACACTTTATGGCTACAGACGTGAGTGTTACGGGTCGATAGTCATTTAGGCAGGTTACCTTAGTGTTCTTGGGCACAGGGACTGTGGTGGTGTGCTTGAAACATGTTGGTATTACAGACTCAGACAGGGAGAGGTCGAAAATCTCAGTGAAGACACTTGCCAGCTGGTCAAAGCATGCTCGTAGTACACGTCCTGGTAATCCATCTGGCCCCGCGGCCTTATGAATGTTGACCTGTTTATTTACTCACATTGGCTGCGGAGAGCGTGATCAGTCTTCCAAAACAGCTGGTGCTCTCATGCATGTTTCAGTGTTATTTGCCTCGAAGCAAGCATAGAAGTAGTTTAGCTTCTGGTAGGCTCGTGTCACTGGGCAGCTCTCGGCTGTGCTTCCCTTTGTAGTCTATAACGGTTTGCAAGCCCTGCCACATCTGACGAGCATCAGAGCTGGTGCAGTACGATTCGATCTTAATCTTGTATTGATACTTTGCCTGTTTGATGGTTCGTCTGAGGGCATAGCGGGATTTCTTATATGCTTCCGGGTTAGAGTCCCACTCTTTGAAAGCGACAGCTCTAGCCTTTAGCTCAGTGTGGATGTTGCCTGTAATCCTTGGCTTCTGGTTGGGGTATGTACGTACGGTCACGGTTGTTGTAGGAAGGAGCGGACCAAAGTGCAGCGTGTGTGTCGTTCCACATTTTATTTTCACTGTGAAACTAAGCAATACATACACATAACTAAAGAACAAAAACAACAAACTGTGATACAGAGGTGAAACATACACTAACTCAAAATCAATCTCCCACAAACCCAGGTGGGAAAAACACCTACTTAAATATGATCTCCAATTAGAGACAACGATGACCAGCTGCCTCTAATTGGAGATCATCCCAAACAAAACCCAACATAGAAATACAAAACTAGAACATCACAACATAGAAAAACTAAACTAGAAAAAAAACCTGTCACGCCCTGACCTACACTACCATAGAAAATAACAGCTTTCTATCGTCAGGATGTGACAGTCACTGTGGGGACGACGTCATCGATGCACTTATTGATGAAGCCAATGACTGATGTGGTGTACTCCTCAATGCCATCGGAGGAATCCTGGAACATATTCCAGTCTGTGCTAGCAAAACAGTCCTATAGCTTAGCATCTGCTTCATCAGACCACTTTTTTTATTGATCTAGTCACTGGTGCTTCCTGCTTACATTTTTGCTTGTAAGTAGGAATCAGGAGGATAGAATTATGGTCAGATTTGCCAAATGGAGTGCGAGGGAGAGCTTTGTACGAGTCTCTGTGTGTGGAGTAAACGTGGTCCAGAGTTTTTTTCCCTCTGGTTGCACATTTAACATGCTGATAGAAATTTGGTAAAACAGATTTAAGTTTCCCTGCATTAAAGTCCCCGGCTACTAGGAGCGTCGCCTCTTGGTGAGCGTTTTCTTGTTTGCTTATGGCGGAATACAGCTCATTCAATGCTGTCTTAGTGCCAGCCTCAGTCTGTGGTGTTATGTAAACAGCTACGAAAAATACAGAGTAAAACTCTCTAGGTAGATAGTGTGGTCTTCAGCTTATCATGAGATACTCTACCTCAGGTGAGCAATAGCTCGAGACTTCCTTAGATATCGTGCACCAGCTGTTATTTACAAAAATACATAATCCGTCGCCCCTTGTCTTACCAGACGCCGCTGTTCTATCCTGCCGGTACAGCGTATAACCAGCCAGCTGTATGTTGATAGTGTCATCGTTCAACCACGACTCCGTGAAGCATAAGATAATACAGTTTTGAATGTCCTGTTGGTAGTTTAATCTTCCGCCTAGGTCATCTATTTTATTCTTTTTGCTAGCAGAATGGAAGGAAGTGGAGGTTTATTTGATCGCCTACGAATTCTCAGAAGGCAGCCCGCCCTCTGGCCCCTTTTTCTCCGCCTCCTCTTCATGCAAATCACAGGGATCTGGGCCTGTTCCCAAGAAAGCAGTATATCGTTCACGTCGGGCTCGTCAGACTCGTTAAAAGAGGTTAAAGGAGAAAAAGGATTCTGCCAGTCCGTGGTGAGAAATCGCAGTCCTGATATCCAGAAGTAATTTTTGGTCATAGGAGAAAGTAGCGGCAACATTACGTACAAAAGAAGTTAAAAAAGAAGTTAAAACAACGCAAATAAACAAACAAAAAAACAACGGTTGGGGACACGTAAAACGTCAGCCTTCTTCTCCGGCATCATACTATGCACTCAACATTTGTGTTGTGAAAACAGGATTCTGTGAGGCTTACCAAGTCAGTGGAGTCATGGCGGGGCAAGCGGGACACTTTCGTGTGGGTTGTTTTAGGGGTGATCCAAACATCCTCGAATAGCACTGTAAAAAGATGAAGGGCTGTGAGTGTGTGTTGGCTCTCGGCTATGTTTCACGCTCTCTCTCTCTGTCTCTCTCCCTTGCACCAGGAACTGTAGATGATTAAAATCTGATGGAATCCTTCCAATTGAGTTAAAGCCAGCTTTTACAGACTGCACTGCTTGGTAGACTGCACAATACAGCGAGCTTCCCTTAATCTATTTGAAGTCAGACACTTCAAATACACTTCAATGGTTAGGAACCAATATACACAGGCAGTTAGGAAAGCAAAGGCTAGCTTTTTCAAACAGAAATTTGCATCCTGTAGCACAAACTCCAAAAAGTTCTGGGACACTGTAAAGCCCATGGAGAATAAGAGCACCTCCTCCCAGCTGCCCACTGCACTGAGGCTAGGAAACACTGTCACCACCGATAAATCCACGATAATTGAGAATTTCAATAAGCATTTTTCTACGGCTGGCCATTCTTTCCACCTGGTTACCCTTACCCCGGTCAACAGCCCTGCACCCCCCACAGCAACTTGCCCAAGCCTCCCCCATTTCTCCTTCACCCAAAACCAGATAGTTGATGTTCTGAAAGAGCTGCAAAATCTGGACCCCCACAAATCAGTTGGGCTAGACAATCTGGACCCTCTCTTTCTAAAATTATCCGCCGAAATTGTTGCAACCCCTATTACTAACCTGTTCAAACTCTCTTTCGTAACGTCTGAGATCCCCAAAGATTGGAAAGCTGCCGCAGTCATCCCCCTCTTCAAAGGGGGAGACACTCTAGACCCAAACTGCTACAGACCTATATCTATTCTACCCTGCCTTTCTAAGGTCTTTGAAAGCCAAGTTAACAAACAGATCACCGACCATTTCGAATCCCACCGTACCTTCTCCACTATGCAATCTGCTTTCCGAGCTGGTCATGGGTGCACCTCAGCCACGGTCAAGGTCCTAAACGATATCATAACCACCATCGATAAGAGACAATACTGTGCAGCTGTATTCATCGACCTGGCCAAGGCTTTCGACTCTGTCAATCACCACATTCTTATCGGCAAGACTCAACAGCCTTGGTTTCTCAAATGACTGCCTTGCCTGGTTCACCAACTACTTCTCAGACAGAGTTCCAGACCTCTGGCAGTCTCTAAGGGGGTTCCACAGGGTTCAATTCTCGGGCCAACTCTTTTCTCTGTCTACATCAATGATGTCGCTCTTGCTGCTGATATCTGATCCACTTCTACGCAGACGACACCATTCTGTATACATCTGGCCCTTCTTTGGACACTGTGTTAAACCCCCTTGCGAGCTTCAATGCCATACAACACTCCTTCCGTGGCCTCCAACTGCACTTAAATGCAAGTAAAACTAAATGCATGCTCTTCAACCGATCGCTGCCCGCACCTGTCCGCCCATCCAGCATCACTTCTCTGGACGGTTCTGACTTAGAATATGTGGACAACTACACACACCTAGGTGTCTGGTTAGATTATAAACTCTCCTTCCAGACTCACATTAAGCATCTCCAATCCAAAATTAAATCTAGAATCGGCTTCCTATTTCGCAACAAAGCATCCTTCACTTATGCTGCCAAACTTATCTCAGCTCACTGGTCACCATAGCAGCATCCACGCGTAGCATGCGCTCCAGCAGGTATATTTCACTGGTCACCCCCAAAGCCAATTCCTCCTTTGGTCGCCTTTCCTTCCAGTTCTCTGCTGCCAATGACTGGAACGAATTGCAAAAATCACTGAAACTGGAGACTCATATCTCCCTCACTAACTTTAAGCACCAGCTGTCAGAGCAGCTCACAGATGTACATAGCCCATATGTAAATAGCCCATCCGACTACCTCATCCCCATACTGTTATTTATTTTATAAATGTTTTTGCTCCTTTGCATCCCAGTATCTCTACTTGCACATTCATCTTCTGCACGTTTATCACTCCAGTGTTTAATAACTAAATTGTAATTATTTCACCACTATGGCCTATTTATTGCCTTACTTCCCTTATCTTACCTCATTTGCACACACTGTACATAGACTTTCTCTATTGTGTTGTTGACTGTATGTTTGTTTATTCTATGTGTAACACTGTGTTGTTGTTTCTGTCGCACTGCTTTGCTTTATCTTGGCCAGGTCGCAGTTGTAAATGAGAACTTGTTGTCAACTAGCCTACCTGGTTAAATAAAGGTAAAAAAAATGTTTTTTAAAAATGGCAGGCAGGGTCTCATATGTACTAGAGGTCGACTGACTGCACTCACTGCCGGTGCGGTCCTCATAGACCGAGCAGTGGCCTACCTGTGTTGGAGATGGAGTCCACAGAGTCCCACTGCTCCCTAGGGAAGACATAGAGAGAGGCATTGACTCATGTACATTTGTCCTAAACATACCTGTCCTGTATAGCCCTACAACCTCTGAGGACCCTCCAGTCTAACTCCCCCTCCAGAAGCGTGCTCAAGGGAAGCAGCTGATTGAGACTGAAGCCTGAATCCAGGGAACTCGGCTGGGAGTCGCTGTCATACACAGGCCACGCCCCATGGCTATCACTAGACTGGAGCTCTGACCATTCAGAATGCACTCCCCACATGGGGACAGACACACCCTTCTCCTCTGGGTCAACTATTTTTCCATTGGCTACAGCTTTGTACAATCTCCTTCTTTTCATCTGAAGCTCTGCCTTAACATCTGAGTAAAGCAAACAGAAAAGCATCATCCTGGTTAGTGTGATGTTATTACACACAAAACTAGAGTTTGTAATCATATTTGATGTAATTAACAGAACTACTCTCGTCACTTCACAATAGTCTTTAACTGTGTTGAACATAATGTCATGGGGAGTTGGGGGAGAGGTGTGGGGCTGGTACCTAAGCTGGGGGCAGGTCTCTTGCGGGAACGACTGCAGACATACTTGCGTTTGGCCTTTAGATTGTGAGGGGGAGTACAGGGCTCAGAGGGGGTGTTCTCTTCACTCTCAGACCCTGTGCATGCACACACATACAGTGTAAATGCATTGATATGAGACTCAAGCACATAGTCTGTACTTGTCTTGATGCTTGGGTGGGGTGGTACCTGTGTTGGGTTCCTGCTTGGGGATGCATTGTGGGGTCTGGATCCTACTCTGAAGAAAGTCAAAATAGCGCAGCATGTGGACCAGTCTCCTTCTGAAGATAGATTAGAGGAGAGACATCACACACAGAAACACCCACCCACATAATGTAACTGTACTGAATTCAGGCAAAGACATGCACCCACATACTGTCTATATAAACGAACACAAAGACTGGTACAGTGAATCCATGAATACAAATAAATCAATAACGTCAGTGCATAAACCTTGGTGAGTCTTCGGCCATTCCTAGGCTCAGATATGGGCAGGAGGCCTGCAATCTCTTTCAGACTGTTACTCCAGCATGTGCTCCAGTCCAGCTGATCCTTACCGTAAGATAAGTTACTCATTTTTTAGCTACAGTAAATAATGCTCATGATCTCATTCAAGCCTCGTTTCTAATAATTTTTTGACAGTGACATGCAACAGGCCATTTTAGAAGCTAAAACTAACTTTTCCAGCGAGTCTCATCCCTGCCTGCGGGTCCTGGTGCCATTGCTCCAATCTGCCACAGGGGGCATCAAATATGCACGATTACCATTCACAGTCCCATACAAAGTAACGTTAGCTTGCTAGCTAGCTGAAGTTTGCCATCTCTCAGTCTAGCTAACGTTACTGGTTTTAAATTCACGCCTTTAACCAAATATTATTTTTACTTTTATATGCTTCGCCTCTTCCTCAGCTGCTTAAACAAAAATATCTTAACGTATCTACGTTTGAGCTAACGTTAATTCTATAGCAAAATCGATATAGCTAGCTAGCTAGCCAGGTAGCCAGCTAACGTTAGCTGAGTACAAATGTTTTGATAGTGAGCGGACGAGCAGAGATAAGCAAGCGAAATATAAATTACAATTATTAGCTACTAAATAAAAATATCAAAATCTGTGGACGTAATTGTTAGTGTTAATTTACGGCCAATCACTTACCAAGCAGAAGTTTAGCAGTGAAGGAAATTGTGCCTATCTTTCGACCATTTCGAATCCCACCGCACCTTCTCTGCTATGCAATCTGGTTTCCGAGCTGGTCATGGGTGCACCTCAGCCACGCTCAAGGTCCTAAACGATAACTTAACCACCATCGATAAGAAACAATACTGGGCAGCCGTATTCATTGACCTGGCCAAGGCTTTTGACTCTGTCAATCACCACATCCTCATCGGCAGACTCAACAGCCTTGGTTTCTCAAATGATTGCCTCGCCTGGTTCACCAACTACTTCTCTGATAGAGTTCAGTGTGTCAAATCGGAGGGCCTGTTGTCCGAGCCTCTGGCAGTCTCTATGGGGGTGCCACAGGGTTAAATTCTTGGGCCGACTATTTTCTCTGTATACATCAATGATGTCGCTCTTGCTGCTGGTGAGTCTCTGATCCACCTCTACGCAGACGACACCATTCTGTATACATCTGGCCCTTCTTTGGACACTGTGTTAATAACCCTCCAGACGAGCTTCAATGCCATACAACTCTCCTTCCGTGGCCTCCAACTGCTCTTAAATACAAGTAAAACTAAATGCATGCTCTTCAACCGATCGCTGCCTGCACCTGCCCGCCCGTCCAGCATCACTACTCTGGACGGTTCTGACTTAGAATATGTGGACAACTACAAATACCTAGGTGTCTGGTTAGACTGTAAACTCTCCTTCCAGACTCACATCAAACATCTCCAATCCAAAGTTAAATCTAGAATTGGCTTCCTATTTCGCAAACAAAGCATCTTTCACTCATGCTGCCAAACATACCCTCGTAAAACTGACCATTCTACCGATCCTCGACTTCGGCGATGTCATTTACAAAATAGCCTCCAATACCCTACTCAATAAATTAGATGCAGTCTATCACAGTGCCATCCGTTTTGTCACCAAAGCCCCATATAATACCCACCACTGCGACCTGTACGCTCTCGTTGACTGGCCCTCGCTTCATACTCATCGCCAAACCCACTGGCTCCAGGTCATCTATAAGACCCTGCTAGGTAAAGTTCCCCCTTATCTCAGCTCGCTGGTCACCATAGCAGCACCCACCTGTAACACGCGCTCCAGCAGGTATATCTCTCTGGTCACCCACAAAGCCAATTCCTCCTTTGGCCGCCTCTCCTTACAGTTCTCCGCTGCCAATGACTGGAACGAACTACAAAAATCTCTAAAACTGGAAACACTTATCTCCCTCACTAGCTTTAGGCACCAGCTGTCAGAGCAGTGCACAGATTACTGCACCTGTACATAGGCCAACTATAATTTAGCCCATCCGACTACCTCTTCCCCTAGTGTATTTATTTATTCATTTATTTTGCTCCTTTGCACCCCATTATTTCTATTTCTACTTTGCACTTTCTTCCACTGCAAATCTACCATTCCAGTGTTTTACTTGGTATATTGTATTTACTTCGCCACCATGGCCTTTTTTGCCTTTACCTCCCTTATCTCACCTCATTTGCTCACTTTGTATATAGACTTATTTTTCTACTATATTATTGACTGTATGTTTGTTTTACTCCATGTGTAACTCTGTGTTGTTGTATGTGTCAAACTGATTGCTTTATCTTGGCCAGGTCACAATTGTAAATGAGAACTTGTTCTCAACTTGCCTACCTGGTTATATAAAGGTGAAATAAAATAAGTAAAAAATGTATCAAATAATTTTACTCTAGCCAGCTAGTCCAAGTCATGTCACCTCAATGGCAATAAAAAAATACCAATCCCTTTGCACGAGGCTAGACACAGACCTATCCTAGCGAGTACATTGAACGTTCTAAGATTTTTAAGAAATATATTGGATTTGAACATTACCATGTGGAAATGTGGCCTACTTGATTAACCAATCAGTTGTTTGGTTCAATCATTTATTCATCAATGTACAATTATACAGATATTGATAAAACAATACACATATAAAGATATAATTCGGGGGCTACTGTGGAATTATTTTATTTGTTTAAATCTAGCCTGTTGTCATTTTAGAATGTATTCCAAAAACACTACGCCACTTTTCCAGTGGTTTTTTTCTCCATCGATTGTAAACCAAAACCTTTTCGCGCACGACAATTTTCGCAGCAGGTACCGGTCTGAACTTGTTTGCGTGAATACACTAAATAGCCACCACAGTAGTGGCGGGATGCCCATGTTTTTGCACCAACGGCAGACACGGAACTTCGGGGTGCAAAAATGAGGCCATAACGAATGATATGGCGGAATCAATATTCGACTAGTGTGGACGTTGGTAGATTTAATTGAATAGATCCGCCGCTGCATATATGTTCCAACATGACTGCGTAAGTGTTCCATTCAGGTAAATTATCCCCTATGTTCTTGTTGAATGTTAGCCTATCCTGTTGAGATTGTGTTAAATGAAATAATAGATGTCATACATGGGCTCGAGTCTCAGCAGCCAGTGGCCTCATTAATTACATAAACAGTCAATCAGTCATGGAAGGTGTCGTATTGTTTTTTTGTGATATTTAACATGCGCGTTCTTCTCCATTCCCATACGCCAGCCTGGAATCATTACGCAAATAGTTGAGAAAGGCTCTGTAGCAGACTGTACCGTTGTGTGAATCTATCCGTACTTCAAGTCATGAGAACCATCCGGAGGCACCGAGCTGCTACTGGCACCGAGCTGCTACTGGGACGCTGCAACCGGCTCCGGATGTCCCGAGTTCGGATGCTTCTCGTATGTCTATGCGGGATGCTGGCTATGGCTCTGACACTTGGATTTTATTTGTCGAGTAATGATACAAGCGATGATGATGACAGTATTCATATGGACGATAACATACAATTTCGTGTGCCAGACCTAATAAGAGACAAGGTAGGTGATAAATACTGTATTGTATATTGTAGCCTCCAGTTTTCCAATATTGCACCAAGCCGAAAGGAGTAGCATACTTTTTTAGGTGATGCTATCTTGCTACAGCGTACATACCCCAGTTAGCAGGAATACTTAACCCTGCCTGTTCAACTATAGATGCTATAATAGCATCTATATTGATACATTTCACTGATGGCAGAAAGTTAACCTCAAGTCAGATATTTGATTGCTCAATAATAAATAATATTTTCTGCAAGGTAACAGACAGTTTTCAAAATGCATATGTGAAAGAAATACTGCAACTGCCTCCTCTCTCTCCTGCTGTCCTCCCCTTCTGCAGTTGACCCATAACCCCCGTAGGTCCACTGTGGCCCAGATCAAACGTCTGGTGGGCCAGGTAAATTCGGGGAGGCTGTGGTACTCTCTCCTGAGGCCCATCCTGGTAGAGAGACTGCCAGGTACCAGGGGCAGCCGTAGGGTGCGTGAGGTTAGGAACTTTATTGACTCCTGCAAGAGACATCAGGGTAGAAAGTCTGTAATGTCTGAACTGGTATCTCTTAATCTCTGTTTTACATGTTATTCTAACAATTAACATTTTGTTTACTGAAATTAAAATCACACTTTTTTTCTGTGATTGCCACAGCACATCTACAGCCATCTAGAGTTCCTGTCAGCGGGTTGGTCGTTGGAGGTCGACTCCTTTAACTCTGCTACCCCAAAGGGACTAATCACCTTCTCCAACCTGCTAGCAGTCCTGGACCCCTCGGCCCCGCGTCGTCTGCTGCTGGCCTGCCACTACGACTCCAAGGCCATGCCCCCAGCTTCCAAAACCCCTGACGGTCCTCTCAGGAGGTTCCTAGGGGCCAGCGACGCGGCTGTCCCCTGTGCCATGATACTGGAGCTGGTGACTGCACTGGACGTTCACCTGAAAGTGCTAAAACAACAGGTAAATACTGTGTCTGCTCTGCTACTGTAGGGCAAAGGTAGAGGGCAAGGATGAAAGTGATGACTTCACAGATCCTTTTAAGTTCTCAGTTGCATGGGGAAAAGAAAATGTTGGATTTGCAGAAAGTGTAGGAAAACAGATGAAAGAATGTGCTTTTGTGTGTGGGTGGACTACACTCTGAAGAGTTTGTCACTCTCCCGAGATGTCAGTCTATTTATAGATCTGGAGTTTTACCCATGCTTACACATTAATTATTTATATATTTATTTCCAATTTAAACTGTGCAGACATTGATGGGTTGGAGCTCAGACATCATTAACACTCACCTGTCATCTCCCATGTTGGCAGCAGAAGCAATGCATTTTAAAGGATATTGAATGGTAGTCACATATTATTCAACCAATAACTTTCTTTTCTAAACATATACTGTATGTTATATTACAAGAAGATCTACCACTCCATCCCCTGTACATTTTTTCTCTCTGTCTGTTTTTCTCTCTGGTAGAAGTCACAGGTGACAGTGCAGTTGGTCTTCTTTGATGGTAATGAGGCGTTTGAGCAGCCGAGTCCCTCTGACTCTCTGTATGGCTCACGTTACCTTGCTGACCAAATGTCCCGCACCCCTCACCCCCCCGGAGCCGAACATACCACCCTGTTAAATGCTTTGGTGAGGCTCTTTTAGTGTATGTTACAATGTTCCCTTGCCAAGCCATATGTAGTATGCAATGTGTTCTGTGTGTTGATTTGCTGACTTTTACTGGCAGGACCTGTTTGTTCTGTTGGATCTGATTGGTGCACCTGACCCTATGTTTGTCAACCACTTTGACAACACTGTACGCTGGTTTGATGAGCTCGTATATGCAGGTAAGGCCCCCCACCCCACTTCTCAACATTTTTACTCCACATACAGTATCACAAAAATTGCCTGTATTGCCAGATAAATTAATGAATTGTTATCACATTGATTGCTCACTGTAATCATAATGGGGCAAAACATGTTGAAATGGAGATTGTGAAGTAGAGGGAAGGAGGCAGAGGTACACTAGAATGACAGAAAGAGCCAGGGAGCAAGGCAAAGAGAGTTTGGCAGGTGGATGACTGACTCATGCTGATACAGGACCAGGCTCTCCAGTGCTGATCTGACTTTAATTTCACTCAGGCACAGTAATAAGACACCTGGAGTGAGCTGTTTTTCCTCCCTAAATGTTCTGTCTCTCTGCTTATTCCTCCTGTTCTTCATCATTGGCCTTGACCATGGCCCGTCTGCCAGAGAGGAGGCTCCATAAGCTGGGTCTGCTGTCCTCCCACCCCAGAGAGGTGAGCTACTTTAGGAAGGACTTAAACCTGGGCCCTGTGGAGGACGACCATGTGCCCTTCCTCCAGCAGGGTGAGAGAGCACACCCACATAGATAGACAGATGGTTAGAGAGCACATTTACTGACTAACAAGAATGGATGTTTAACAGTACACCTTGAATACCTACACAGCTGATTAGACTATGGCCTTATGACTGTACTGTATCTACAGAGATTGGTTCCCTCCTTCTCTTTAGTTTTATCCCTGTAGAACTTAATGTACCATCTGCCTGTTTTCTCTCTCGCTCTATCAAACTCTGTCTACCCTATCTGTCCTCTACACTCTACCCTATCTCATTTTTCTTCTCTCCTCCCCTATCTCTCTGCCATTCCCACCCACTCTGCTCTATGCCTACAGGGGTTCCAGTACTACACATGATCACAACGCCCTTCCCCTCCTTTATGCACACTCTGGAGGACACAATGGAACACATCCATTCTCAGACTATCGAGAATCTCACCAAGGTGCTAGTGGTGTTCCTTGCTGAATACATAGGACTCTGACTGACATTTTTCCCCCATTATTATTTATCATACACATGGATCAGTTCGATTTTATGCCACAATCACCCACCCTTGTTTTATAATACCAGCCACTCTCCCACTTACAGTTAATTACTTGATTACTTAGTATCACATCCCCACATCATACATTTCCAAAGTCCTATCACACCAGGCAATTTTTCCACATCACCTATAATCCCACATTCTATACCCTATTCTTATTGTTTTTTCTTTATCCATTCTGGAGCCAAACTAGAAAACTGTTGAAATTAGCATTGTGATTATAGAGGCCTTTTACATACCCTGTCGCTCTAATTCCCATAATCGATGTGGGTCTCAGATTTATGCAAAAACACATGGCTAAACTTGATAATGTGCCTTTTTTCAATATGTTCAGTAAATAAGGTTGTGAACATTAGAGTATAAAGTGCTTCCCAGTGAGGGATAAAAAAAAAAACAGTTTAAAAGGCGAAATAAAGAGGTGATATACAGACATTACTGTACATATTTGTTCACCCAAAAAATAATTTATAGTCCAGCCCAGTAATAATATAGCAATAAATATGTGCTTTGACAAGTGCCAGATTATATGGAATATAATTGTGCATGTAGCTAATACAAGTTATACAAAGTAAAAGTTTCCAATATTACATACACCCAAGAACTCTGTTTGTTGAAATGTATGTATTATGTATTAGGATGAAGATGAATCAAATGTATTGGTATGACTTTGTATATTGAGCATTAAGATATTTAGAGATATTCATCTAAAATCAATACTAGGTTCTGTGCCAATGCTTTACATATCACTTGTATACTGAAAGAGTTGCATCTACCAGTTAACTGGGCAAAAGTGATAATAACTCATTGAAAAGTATTATCTATTGCATACTGTATGCATCCACTATTGTAGCATAACAATGGCCTTGACATGAGGTGTCAGCCAGCAGAATGTAATAATGCATAATGAGAAACTATTTAATGCGCAATACTTGTTACAGCATACTCAGTTCCAACATTATTATACTGTGTGAATGGATGCTGAAACTGCCACTGTTTTGTTACATAGCCTGGGTTCCAGTCTGTTTCTGCTAATGTAGCACATGGGGATGTGTGAAACTTACTCCTCAGCCTGAAGTGTCCCTACTTGCACCAGTGTGTAGCTGGCTTTTCACGTGGTGTCGACTGGTAAGATGCTTCAGGAAGGCAGTCATGTGTGTTAGCAAGGCAGAGGTCCTGGGTACGAGCCTCATGTGAGCTGAGTGAAGAAGAAGTGGTACTTGCTAAGTAGAATGTCTGTTAACACTCAGTTGTTTATGCACAACAAGCAGGCACCCAGGCTCCAACTGGAGTCATCTAATCGCCTATGTGAAAGATTGATTGATGCTATACTTAAGCAATAAGGGCTGATAGGGTGTGGTATGTTGGACATATACCACAAACCACAGAGGTGCCTTATTGCTATTGTAAACTGGTTACCAATATAAATAGAACAGTAAATAAGTATTTTTGCGTCATACCCGTGGTATATTGTCTGATATACAAGGCTGAAATACTGTTTTAGCCAATCAGCATCCAGGACCCAAAATACGCAGTTTGTAATGTACCTCAACCCTTGTATTGCACTAATATCTGACATTGCCTCATACTTTCATTGTAGTGTATAAAAAACAGATGTGAAATTAATGATAGCTTGCATAGAATTCCTCTGAGAATATTTTGTTAAATAAAAAAATGTATGAACTTGTTTGATTTGTTTTATTTCATATATGAAAAAATTGTTGAAACGTTAATTTCCCCCCAACATCTGAGCTGCTACCTTCCAGCAGGCGGTACCGGAGCATCAGGTCTCGTCGGTCCCGGGACAGCTTCTTTCTCCAGGCCATAAGACTGTTGAACAGCTAACCCTAAGCAGTCTACCTGCACAGACCTGTCTACCTGTACTCACCTGCACCAGACTATTTGCACTTGCTCTTTTCACACCTGTATCTTAAAGAGACTATTTGCAGACTCTCACCCACCCTTACACACCATTGCTGCTACTATTTGTCTAAGCTACTCTACCACGTCCCTACTCACTTTAGCAAATTTCATAGTTAGGTCTGTATATTCTTATTATGTGTAAATATTTACAAACATTATCACTTACTGTGTATTTGTTTGTATAAATGTGTATTGCACTGTTTCTGAAAGCTTGCAGGTAAGCATTTCACTATACCATTTACATCCGGTATCCTGTGCATGTGACCAATACACTTTAATTCGATTTGAGCTGACAGCAACATTGAGAAGTAAGACATCCAAGCCAATAGAGGGAAGTGTAATACCCAAAGCAATAGCACCGTGGTCTTTGGCTTTCGTAACATGAACATAACATGCGTTATCATTAAGGTCGTACTGTTAGCTAGTGGCTAGTAGATTTTTTTTTAGCTAACCCAAGATAGACCACAGACTCGTTTCCAACAGAAGCAAATTAATCATAGTGGGCCGAGCCATGCACGAGCTAGCGAGATCCTATTGGCGGGTTCTAGCATATATTTGCATATTTCCGTTAGGGAACGCTTCTGTGAAGTGCGCATGTGCAATAACTCAATTTGCCCTTGCACTCCTAAACAACGCACCTTTTTAGAAGCTTTGGCAAAGTGTAAAGTCTACAAAACGTAGTCCAGTCTGTTCTTAACAGATTATAGTTTTGGGAACATAAAATTGTTTTGAGCTCCATATTCTCCCACTGCCAGCCACTGGGCTTGCTCTGATCACCAAATTTGGTGGTGAGTGGTAACGCCAACCGGATGCTTCAGATTTACACGTCTGGTAAACAGTCTGGCTCATTATTTTCATCTGTGGTAGTGTGTGTTAGCAATATTCTCCTCGGGCTGTTTAAATTGTAGCTAAGTAGGTTATTAATGAAAGGTTCATCAGAGTTGATATGAGACGCACTTCTTTGTCAAAGACAAGCGAAGCTATTTTCGAAGTTGATACTGACTGTCAAGGTAGGTTAGCTGGCTGGCTGGCTAGCTAGCAGTTCTAGCTACCCCTGTAAAGCTACGCTAGCTATCTAGCTAATTGACTTTAACCCATATTGTGGTGTTTCGGTATCAGTCTATATGTAAAATGTGTTGTAAAGTTTTCCTCTTTGTTGTTCATATAGGTCAGTCAGAAAGCGCGCAAGCAAGAAGTTGTCAGATTTTATTGATGTGACTCACTGATATAATACATTTGCTGTACTGTCCACACTTTATTAATCGTCAGAGATAATAAGGTTCATGGGCTGTCATCAAATGTTATTCCTCACATGCTTCATAAACAACAGGTGTGGACTAATAGTGAAATGTTTAATTATGGGCCCTTCACAACAATGCATAGAGATATTTTTTGGGAGAAGTAATAGAAAAGTAAAACACATTATATAAGTAATAATAGATACACAATGATGAAAGATAACTTGGCTATATACAAGCGCGGCCCTCCACCTCAAGGTAAAACATAGTGGCCCCCTCTCTTGACGGCGGAGAGAATTGTATGTTTTATAGTTCATTTTCTGCAGTTCTACACATTTTGCCATGGGGCGTAGAGAAAATAATGTAGTTTTAAAGCAAGTTTTCTGTGGGAGAAGTAATAGAAAAGTAAAACACATTATAATAAAAGTAATAATAGATACATGATGATGAAAGATAACTTTGCTATATACAAGCGCAACCCGGTTCAAGACTTTTGGGGACCCTAAGCAAAATGAGGTTGGGGGGCCCTCCACCTCACGATAAAACATTATTGTGGCCCCCCTCTTGACGGTGGAGAGAAATGTATGTTTTCCTGCAATGCTACTCATTTTGCCATCGGGTGGAGAGACATTTTTGCAGTTTTAAAGCTGATTTCCTGCAATTCTACACATTTTGTAAGGACTTATGTTAATATGATATCTTAGTGAGAATGACTTACAAAATGAATGGGGGCCCCCTGGAGGTCAGGGCACTTGCCCTGCGTGTCGGTCGATATTCGGCCATGAATACTACAAGTTTAGATAACTGGCTAGACTAACAATCTATAAGTTGTTAGCTGACATGGCTGATATAACAAGAGAAAAACTGCTGATGCACAACCAAATTTCAAAATTGCACCTGGTGTATTCTACTATTCTTACTCTAGTCTAAATAGTAAGTTTAGACCCTGACTGAGTTCCTTAGGGTCCCCTAGCAGCTGGGGGGCCCTAAGCGACTGCTTATGTCGCTTATGCCTGGAACCGACCCTGTACAAGGGGTACGAGGTAATTGAGGTTGATATGTACATACAGTTAATTTGGAAAGTATTCAAACACCTTCCCTCTTCCAACTTTTGTTACGTTACAGCCTTATTAAAAAATGTATTAAATTAATTTCCCTCATCAATCTACATACAATACCCCATAAAGACAAATCGAAAACAGGTTTTTCGGAATCTTTGCAAATGTTTAAAAAACATTAACCTTATTTAGATAAGTATTCAGACCCTTTGCTATGAGACTTGAAATTGAGCTCAGGTGCATCCTGTTTCCATTGATCATCCTTGAGATGTTTCTACAACTTCATTGGAGTCCACCTGTGATAAATTCAATTGATTGGACATGATTTGGAAAGGCACACACCTGTCTATATAAGGTCCCACAGTTGACAGTGCATGTCAGAGCAAAAACTAAGCCATCGTCGAAGGAATTGTCCGTAGACCCCCGAGACAGGATTGTGTCAACGATCTCTGCAGCACTCCACCAATCAGGCCTTTTTGGTAGAGTGGCCAGACTGAAGCCACTCCTGCATGAAAGGCACATGACAGCCCGCTTGGAGTCTGCCAAAATTCGCCTGAAGGACTGTCAGACCATGAAAAACAAGATTCTCTGGTCTGATGAAAACAAGATTGAACTCTTTGGCCTGAATGCCAAGTGTCACATCTGGAGGAAACCTGGCACCATCCCTGCGATGAAGCATGGTGGTGGCAGCACCATGTTGTGGAGATGTTTTTCAGCGGCAGGGACTGAGAGACTAGTCAGGATCGAGGGAAACATGAATGGAGCAAAGAGATCCTCGATGAAAACCTGCTCCAGAGCGCTCAGGACGTCGGACTGGGGCGAAGGTTCACCTTCCAACAGGACAATGACCCTAAGCACACAGCCAAGACAACGCAGGAGTGGCTTCGGGACAAGTCTCTGAATGTCCTTGAGTGGCCCAGCCAGAGCCCGAACTTGAACCCGATCGAACATCTCTGGAGAGACCTGAAAATAGCTGTGCAGCAACGCTTCCCATCCAACCTGACTGAACTTGAGAGGATCTGCAGAGAAAAATGAGGGAAACTCCCCAAGTACAGGTGTGCCAAGCTTGTAGCGTCATACCCAAGAAGACTTGAGGCTGTAATCACTGCCAAAGGTGCTTCAACATAGTACTGAGTAAAGGGTCTGAATACAATTTTTTGCTAGGTAAAGCTCCGCCTTATCTCAGCTCACTGGTTACCATAGCAACACCCACCCGTAGCAAGCGCTCCAGCAGGTATATTTCACTGGTCATCCCCAAAGCCAACACCTACTTTGGCCGCTTTTCCTTCCAGTTCTCTGCTGCCAATGACTGGAACGAATTGCAAAAATCACTGAAGTTGGAGACTTATCACCCTCACTAACTTCAAGCATCGGCTGTCAGAGCAGCTTACCGATCGGTGTAGCTATACACAGCCCATCTGTAAATAGCCCATCCAACCTACTTCATCCCCATATTTGTTTTTTTGTTTTTTCTGCTCTTTTGCACACCAGTATTTCTACTTGCACATCCTCATCTGCACATCTATCACTCCAGTGTTAATTGCAAAATTGTAATTACTTCACCACTATGGCATATTTATTGCCTTACCGCCTTACTTAATTTGCACACACTGTATACAGATTTTCTATTGTGTTGTTGACTGTACGTTTGTTTATCCCATGTGTAACTCTGTGTTGTTTTTGTCGCACTGGTTTGCTTTATCTTCGCCAGGTCGCAGTTGTAAATGAGAACTTGTTCTCAACTGGCCTACCTGGTTAAATAAAGGTGAAATAAAATGTAAAAAACTAGAAGTGTAATTTTTCATTTCTAAAACATTTCTAAGAACGTGTTTTTGCTTTATCATTATGGGGTATTTTAGATTGATGAAAAAAATTGTTTTAATCAATTTTAGAGTAAGGCTGTAACAAAATGTGGAAAACGTCAAGGGGTATGAATACTTTCTGAATGCACTGTAACTAGGAATAAAGTGAAAGATATTAAACAGTAGCAGCAGCGTATGTGATGAGTCAGACTTTTTGCACAAACTTTAAATGCAGATAGTCCTGATGTAGCTATTTGGTTAACTATTTAGCAGTCTTATGGCTTGGGAGTAGAAGCTGTTTTTTATTTATTTAACTAGGCAAGTCAGTTAAGAACACATTTTATTTTCAATGACAGCCTAGGAACAGAGTGTTAACTGCCTTGTTCAGGGGCAGAACAACAGATTTTTACCTTGTCAGCTCGGGGATTCGATCTAGCAAACTTTCGGTTACTGGCCCAGCGCTCTAACCACTAGGCTACCTGCCGCCCCATTCAGGGTCCTGTTGATTACAGACTTGGTGCATCAGTACCGCTTGCCGTGCGGTAGCAGAGAGAACAGTCTATGACTTGGGTGGCTGGAGTCTTTGACCATTTTTATGGCCTTCCTCTGACACTGCTTGGTATAGAGGTCCTGGATGGCAGGGAACTTGGCCCCAGTGATGTACTGGGCCATACGCACTACCATGTGTAGCGCCTTGCAGTCGGATGCCAAGCAGTTGCCATACCAAGCAGTGATGCAGCCAGTGAATATGCTCTCAATGGTGCAGATGTAGAACTTTCTGAGGATCTGAGGGCCCATGCCAAATCTTTTCAGCCTCCTGAGGGGGAAGAGGCATTGTCATGACGCTAATACATTATTTTGGACAGTAGCTATAGTTGTATCTTCAGCAATACACCGAGCTATAACCATAAGAGAAGATTATTAACATGGCCAGATAAGATCCTTGTTTCACCAGCCACTATGTCTTTCCCCCATAGGTTTAGGAGACACTTCATCTACACTCTGATGCATTTGTGACTTAGTCAACGGTGAGACTGCTTAATCCTCCGGTCAGTCGCCCTCCCTTGTCATCTGTGTTGCTGTTGCCCTGTGTTCCACACCATGGTACGCCACAGTAAGCTGCAGAAACAGGTGTTGTCTCTGTACCGCCAGTTCCTGCGTGCTGGCCAGGACAAGCCAGGCTTTCTGCCCAGGATCCAGGATGAGTTCCGAGAGAACTCCAGCATCAAGAAGACTGATGTTATGCACATAGAATACCTTTACCGGCGCGGACAGAGACAGCTAGACCAGCTGAAAGATGTGAACACAAAGCAACTAGGAACTTTCTCCAAACCTAAGGCAGAGCGATAACCAACACTATTTCCGTCTCCACACCCTCTGTTGTAGCTACCTCTAGTTATGTGGATAATACACCGTTATCCATTATGTGTTACATTCATCATTCATTAGTCAGATTACTACTTTCAATCTGCAGCTGAGTATGTGCAGTCATTGTCCTAAGCAATGGCCATTGTTCTGAACTGTATGACAGTACCAATGTACTGTACTCTGTCATAGAGCTGGATACCACTGATGATGATGATGATGATGATGATAAATGTTTAAGTCAATCTCTGGCCAGTGAGTTTGTTGGGTTGAGCAGACCAGTTGCTCTGGTCATTGTTGTAAAATACTTACTTTCATCTAGCTACATTTACCTGTTGAGTGTTTTGGATTAAAGACTTTATCATCAGTATGGGAAGTGAATTTGACTATTATGTAAAAGGTCTAGTTAATACTATTATATGCTTACGTGTCACAGGAGGTCAAGTTATGGGATCTTATATTTTTATAATACTTTTCAAAATTAAAATGGTGGACTTTTTTACTGCATTGTTAGAGGTCGTAACATAAGCATTTTTCTGCACCAGCTATAACATCTGATAAACTGTGTATGCGACCAATACATTTTGATTTGATTTAATGCTCATGAAATATACAGTCAATTAGAAATGCCTGAGTAATTTTGACATTGCCAAATCTAATGATCCAATCCCAAATTGAAAATAGATTTAAAATAGAGCCGTGACTACATGGATCTCTCTGCCACCCCAGGTAACTCAAGCTAGCAATAAAACCAATTTCAAAAAACGGATAAAAGAATACCTTACTGCACAAAGGGGACTGTGAAGAGACACAGACATTTTATATATAATGTATTGTAATTTGCACTGTACTAAGATATATTGTGTGTATGTACTGATTATGTATGTTGGCCATATACCACACCTCCTCGGGTCTTATCAAGTACCCCTGACTGCAGTGTGCAGTTTGGGGTGAGGATCAATGTGGGCGGAGTCAAACATTTGACCCCGCCCACCACCTTTTTTTTATGTCCGCCACAGGTTTGACAGTCACACACTGAATACGAACACACACGTTTGTGCAAGGAACATGTTGAATACAAACATATTTCCTTTTTGAAGATTGTAAGAAATATTATATAAAGTGGTACCAGCACATATGTTGTAACACTTTTTGCTTCATGCTATATTTGAGACAAGCTACTGATATTGTTGCAGTGAACAACAGACTTGTTATGTATGTCATGTCCTGTTAAATTTGTGTTGATAAATGTTATAACTTTGTAATTATATTATTTGAGAATAAATATACAGTTACTACCTATCCTGATTTATAATGCTATTTACTTTCCTCATGAGAATGGAGACAGACTATATGCTTTGTACATTAAGTTATACCGGCTCCAGTAAAGAGATCAGAGACTCGGGTGACTTTTATGTCATCTTTAGTAAACAACATAACACAATTAACAAATGAAACAATTAACACAGCAGACAAAAGCAAGGTTTGACCACTCCTCAAAAATGGCTTCACTCATGCTCCTCAAAAGAGGCAAAGACAGTAATTTTTGTGTTGTCAACTGCCTCCACAAAGAACATCTAATAATCCCTCTGTAACTGGAACGAGAACATGAATGGTTCCTTGAGGAGAATATTTCCTCTTCATCCAGGCCATCATACAACCGTAGTTCTTTATGGGTTGTAATGATGTCTTCCCTGTCCATCATACAACCGTAGTTCTTTAAGGGTTGTAATGCGTCTTCCCCCTCCATCATACATCCGTAGTTCTTTAAGGGTTGTAATGCGTCTTCCCCCTCCATCATACAACCGTAGTTCTTTAAGGGTTGTAATGCGGTCTTCCCCCTCCATCATACATCCGTAGTTCTTTAAGGGTTGTAATGCGGTCTTCCCCCTCCATCATACAACCGTAGTTCTTTAAGGGTTGTAATGCGTCTTCCCCCTCCATCATACAACCGTAGTTCTTTAAGGGTTGTAATGTGGTCTTCCCCCTCCATCATACAACCGTAGTTCTTTAAGGGTTGTAATGTGGTCTTCCCCCTCCATCATACAACCGTAGTTCTTTAAGGGTTGTAATGCGTCTTCCCCCTCCATCATACAACCGTAGTTCTTTAAAGGTTGTAATGTGGTCTTCCTCCATCATACAACCGTAGTTCTTTAAGGGTTGTAATGCGTCTTCCCCCTCCATCATACAACCGTAGTTCTTTAAGAGTTGTAATGTGGTCTTCCCTGTCCATCATACAACCCTAGTTCTTTAAGGGTTGTAATGTGGTCTTCCCCCTCCATCATACAACCGTAGTTCTTTAAGGGTTGTAATGCGGTCTTCCCCCTCCATCATACAACCGTAGTTCTTTAAGGGTTGTAATGCGTCTTCCCCCTCCATCATACAACCGTAGTTCTTTAAGGGTTGTAATGCGGTCTTCCTCCATCATACAACCGTAGTTCTTTAAGGGTTGTAATGCGTCTTCCCCCTCCATCATACATCCGTAGTTCTTTAAGGGTTGTAATGCGGTCTTCCCCCTCCATCATACAACCGTAGTTCTTTAAGGGTTGTAATGCATCTTCCCCCTCCATCATACAACCGTAGTTCTTTAAGGGTTGTAATGTGGTCTTCCCCCTCCATCATACATCCGTAGTTCTTTAAGGGTTGTAATGCGGTCTTCCCCCTCCATCATACATCCGTAGTTCTTTAAGGGTTGTAATGCGGTCTTCCCCCTCCATCATACAACCGTAGTTCTTTAAGGGTTGTAATGTGGTCTTCCCCCTCCATCATACATCCGTAGTTCTTTAAGGGTTGTAATGTGGTCTTCCCCCTCCATCATACATCCGTAGTTCTTTAAGGGTTGTAATGCGTCTTCCCCCTCCATCATACATCCGTAGTTCTTTAAGGGTTGTAATGCGGTCTTCCCCCTCCATCATACAACCGTAGTTCTTTAAGGGTTGTAATGCAGTCTTCCCCCTCCATCATACAACCGTAGTTCTTTAAGGGTTGTAATGCGGTCTTCCCCGTCCATCCCAGTTACACTAGGGAGGGAAACTGTGCCTTCATATGTTAGGTGTTCTCACCACCTTGCTGCCTCTAGGGTGTCCCTTAGAGAACATCTGCTTCCTTGAAGAAAAAGGAAGAATAAATATTAAGAGAAGTGCCTCATTGGGTGAATAAGTAAAATGACTCCCCACTTTTACAATACCACCATGCAAACAAAAGCCACTATTACTAAAGAGGTTTTCAGTGATATCTATAACTACTCAACAACTAACAACAATATGAAAATATATTCAGGTCAGTCTGGCTACAGTGAAACAAGTGATTTTAAGGATGCAAATGAAAAGTTTGTGTAATATACATACAACATGGGAAAGTTCTGCAGGAGAACTAGGCACCACAATAGTGTGCCTAGTTCTAGTGTGTTGCAAGCACAGAAATTATAATTGTTCATATGTTATAGCAACAGAAAATATATGACTAATATAATATACTGAATAACCAGCATCTTACTATCAAAACAAACACCCCCCATTTGTTTGAGAAACTTTGCGTTGGTAGGCCCTGTGGTGTGAACAAGGTACACTTTTCAATAAAGGAATGACAATCAAATGGTACAGTTCAGTGGAATAATTTAAAGAAATATCTAACCTGAACATCATCCACACCAAAAGTCCTCCAAGGTCCAGGGGACAAGATCCGAGCAATGTTTCTGTGAACTCAGTGTATGTGAAAGTAAAGAAAAAATACAATTCAACAGCTTTTTATACTCCAGCATGCATAACAGTTTTGAACACAGTTGGAACTGAATTAGCCCAAAGGCTTGAACTCAATATTTTGAAGGGGTCATAATGGGTTCAAAGAGAACTGCCCACTGATAATGTTGTCTATGGTTCTGTTTCCATCTGTTTAATGCAACGAATGGGAAATGATGTATCATACATGTATGTAAGTACAAACATATTTTACATATTACATTTTACTTTAAATAAAACAGAGCCTTACATTTTTTTTAAAAAATGGACATGTGGTCTTAAACTGAACTACCACTATCCAGATGGGATGAAACCGGGTTCCCTAAAAACCAGAATGGTTGGGTGCGACTTTCATCTCTCCAGCCAGTGCCATGGAGGGGATCTAGAAAGAAAATCTCCCTAGCTTGTGGCCTCAGTATGTGTTAAATGTGTTCAAATATGAACAGACACACTTTGACATACAACTTTCAAACCTATGACTTTAAAATAGTAGGATTTATACTGAAAAACTAGAGGTAGTGGTTAATGAAACATAGCTATAACGCATTGTAATTCTAGAAAATAAGTGCGGCAATGATCAAATTCGTTTTACAGTAAACAAACAATAACAAAGGCTAAACTAAATTGACCAGCACCTAATGTCCAATGTTTTTATCCATGTAGGTTAGGTTCGATTAAGAATCGCTTTTCGATTAAGACTCGTTGATACCTTCGACGTGAACATAACTATTTAGGTCACCGGAAGGGAGGGGTTCGGGTTAAAAGCGTTTGACTCTGCCCACATTGATCCCGGCTCCGAACGGCACACTGCAGTCAGGGGCTTCTCGGTCTTATTGCTTAATTATATTATTATTATATATTACTATGTAAGGTTCTCGCTATAGCCACAAGGTGGTGGCAATTTGCGTAGCAGATCTTAGCACACGAAGTAATGTAGTTAAACGTAAACAGGAAGTGGATACACGGGGTTCGTTTTTGGCCTGTGAGTCTTTTGAGATTGAGACTACATTTTTGTTCATTTCAATCGGATAATTACACATCTACAGAATTATTGTTATAGTAGCTTGTATATTTGTTTTACGTAAAATATTTGAACATGTCCGGATCATCGAGCCCAGGTGAAATGTCCAATTCGCAGTTGTTCCAGCAGGTCAGTATTTTCGATTGAAAAAGCCTGGATTTATTTAGTTTACAAATTATAATAGATAGAATGTAATGCAGATAGATTGGTTAGTCAGAGCCATAGCTATGTTTAGATGTATCTTAATACATGGCTCTGGTCATAGGCATATACATTATTGGTTAGAGCCTGTTTGATCTGTTCAATGGCTATTTAAATAAATGATATCCCTAGCGCTACATTCATTGGCAAAACCGGGCAGGGTACTTCATATAGCATTTTTCCTATTCCATTATGTCCCAAAATACAAGGTTGTTTTACTCAGATGTTTATAAACAATGTCAGTTCTTGCATCTATAGGTCAGTCTTTGAATTTGAGAGTGGTTATTTCTCCAGCCACATAGCTCAGCTATAGTAAATTAAGTGGCAGGGCTTTCGTTTGGCTGAAAAATGAATTAAGAATTGTGCCTGTAAGATCATAGATGTGGTTGCTGTAACATGTACTCAGCTGCTAACCTGCCCTCTCTTTTTCCAGTTAGCGCTTTTGGGCTGGCTCCGTTCAGACAGCGAAAAAGACAAGGAGATCTTAACGGCCATCACAGGCATTCAGGTGGCACGAGAGCTCATGAACCGTCTCACAGGACAAAGAGAAGTGGACGCTTTTAAGGTGATTTGATTAAACAGAATGGAAAGACAATTCTTATAGTCTATAGGAGCAGTCTACATACTAAACAATCTTGGCAGAAGTTGTCAAACATACTGTAGTCAGGCCCCGCTCGAGGATGACATGCCTGAGGGGGCATTTTAAGTCCATGGTCATTCCCATCAACAACCTTCGTTGTATATAATAACACAAGAAATATATGCACCCCACTAGACATACTAGTGTATCTGAAATGCAGCTGTAGCTGTCTAAGGCCTACACGTAATTTGCGCCTACCAACACACACAGATCAGCTCAACAGAATGAGCACCACTAGGCTATCAAAGATGCTTACAGGCTTCATATCTTCAACTTCAATCATTACAACTATAGGCAACATTGCTGTTGAATTTGTGACACTACACAATAAGCATAACCAAGCCGCCACTTCTCCAGGTGTGCAATATTTTCTGTGTGGGAGAGTTTCTCACACACACACACACACACACACACACACACACACACACACACACACACACACACACACACACACACACTATAGCAAGAGAGCAGGGAGGGGGGTGAAAAAGTAGGCTATGTGTCGTTTTCATACTATTGACATCACCTTTACAGTAGCCTATCACACAACGACTGTGTAATGCAAATGAATGATAAGAGTGAACGTTTGCCTGCTTCTTTTAGTAGGCTACACACGGTATTGGTCCTAATACTGCGACATACAAAATCTAGGCCTATCTGAAATGCAGCCATATACACAACAAATGTCATTTTGCACACAAGAAAGCGTGTGATGTTGAAGTGGACAGCCAGGACAACAGGAGCACTGTGCCAGGGCTCACCTAATAGCACAACTAATTAGGCTACGTTGGTCATTGTCCTTATACCCTTCAAATAACTCAAAGCCGTATATCTATCATTAGCAATTAGACCTATAAAAGCAATCGATGACATTAAGAATCACAGATAAATCTAAAAGATTCTCCTTCCTGGCAAAATATACTTGTCAGTTATTTTTTGTATTTTATTAGGATCCCCATTAGCTGTTGCAAAAGCAGCAGCTACTCTTCCTGGGGTCCACACAAAACATGAAACATTACATAATTCAGAACATTAATAGACAAGAACAGCTCAAGTACAGAACTACATAAATGTAAAAAAAAAGGCACACGTAGCCTACATATCAATACATAAACACAAACTATCTAGGTCAAATAGGGGACAGGCGCTGTGCCGTGAGGTGTTGCTTTATCTGTTTTTAGAAACCACATTTGCTGTGTCCCTCTCAAAGGCTTGCTGGATAAGCTGGGCTTTTCGTTGATGTAGCATGCTCTATGTTCAGAGTCTGTGTTCACTGACTATGTTCTTCAGGGTGGGTAATGAATTTTCACACATTGCTGTAGATTCCCCAAAAATGTTAATCATGTTTCAGTGCGAAAAGCACAGTAGGCATTGCTGACAAAGGCCCGCCATATCTTTGAAGAACACTGATGGTGGTTGGGCCTGCAGGCTGGTCAGTGAGCTTGGCATCACTCTCGGCATGGTGGTCATCTGTGTTTTTATGCTCTTGGTAGTGCCCAGCCATTTTTGGATATCCATGCTGATCAAAGCTTAGCCAATTAGCTATAATTATTCTGCGCGCCATTACCAAACTTAACGAAGCTACTAGCTAGGCTATTATTAGCTGTCGCTGACTGCAAAAGTGAACTTTTTCCCCCTCTCTGTAAAAAAAATTAAACCGACCCTGGGATCCAATGAGCTTCCTAAACAAGGCAATAAAGGCAGTACCTTGTAACATTGCATGGCTAGGTGCCCAATTGAATGCGTTTTTTAATTTTAAATACAAAATATTACATTATTACATACCCCCTCCCTCACACCTCCTCAGATCATGAGCGTACACCCGGCATATAGCCTCTGTCCCGGTCTGTGCTACTGGCAGGCCTGGCAAAACCGGGTAGGGTACATATACCATTTGTTATGTTTATGGGGAAACAAAACTGAGGGGGGGGGTCCATGCCCGGCTTTACGAACCCGTACAGCCGGCCCTGACTGTAGTGTTCATGTGGTTCATGTTTATGTGTCTGGGTAGACACTTGCTGACCTGCTTGCTTTACCTCTGTCCTCACAGAAAGAATGTATCCAGAGCATTGCAGACTTTGTGCAGAAGAATCCACGTGCCTCACAAAAGGAAATCAATGCAGCAGTTGAGAAGCATGTCTTGCTTTTTGCTGCTCGAGTACAGGCCCTTGATTCTGCACCCCTACTATGAGTCCCACACAGCTTACATACAGCTTCTTTGTTGTAGCTCACTATCGCTGACTGACCACTGTATCTGAATAGAAAACCTTCTAAAATCAAGAAATGATTACACCAATCAAGGTATGCCTACACACATGGGTTCTATCTGCTCTCTCTCTCTCTCACGCTGTATTGCAAACAACCCTATTGCAAGGTTGTGCTACAGTACAAAGAATACTGGATAAACAGCTTTATGTCATGGACCAGGAGATGACCAGACAAATGTACATTTTGGTAAAGTTCCAATAATTCCACCAGCCAGTCTGTTTAGATTGTTATCGGACCTAATTTAATCTAAACCATGTTTTTGATATAGTTTTCACAACGTAGATAGCCTTATCTAAGGCAGATGTAATTGTTGTATATCTGTTGTATGTTGTCTTCATATATTGTCTAATATTATACATATTGCCTTATTTTAATTATTGTAATGAATTCATATTAAAAGGGAGACTCTTCTGATGCTTTTTTGGCTAATTATTGGACACAGGATAAAGAAAAGGAATGGGTTGTATGATTTAGGGATATTG
Organism: Salmo salar; assembly: GCF_965601325.2. Taxonomy (NCBI): domain Eukaryota; kingdom Metazoa; phylum Chordata; class Actinopteri; order Salmoniformes; family Salmonidae; genus Salmo; species Salmo salar. The sequence continues at coordinate 86,798,798 of NC_138303.1, read as the reverse complement.
CCATCTTTCATTCTGTGCATAACAGCATGATAAGTGTCAGTGTGGTAAGTGACACATGAGCATTTTAAGACGAAAAATAATGGATGCAAAAAACTTCTGAACGCAAGACTGCAGCACTAAACTTGTGCTAGCAGATATGCTCTTAAAATAGCCTTTCCTAGACACACATTGATATACGATCTGAAATCACTAACAGAAGTGTCAGTTGAAGGCTATTTTGTACAGTGCCTTCAGAAAGTATTCATACCACTTGACTTATTTCACATTTTGTTGTTACAGCCTGAATTCAAAATTGATTAAATATTTTCTCACCCATCTACACACAATACCCCATAATGACAATGTGAAAACACCATGTTTTTCGAATGTTATTCTAATGTTTTGAAAAGGAAATGCAGTGATTTTGGAAAGTATTCAGACCCCTTGACTTTTTCCATATTTTTAATTACATTTTATGTCTCAAGGACATTCCGAGATTTGTCCCGAAGCCACTCCTGCGTTGTCTTGGCTGTGTGTTTAGGATTGTTGTCCTGTTGGAAGGTGAACCTTCACCCCAGTCTGAGGTCCTGAGTGCTCTGGAGCAGGTTTTCATCAAGGATCTCTCTGTACTTTGCTCCATTCATCAATCCCTCAATCCTGACTAGTCTCCCAGTCCCTGCTGCTAAAAAACATCCCCACAACATGATGCTGCCACCACCATACTTCACCGTAGGGATGGTGCTAGGTTTCCTCCAGACGTGACACTTGGTATTCAGGCCAAAGAGTTCGGTCTTGGTTTCATCAGATCAGAGAATCTTGTTTGTCATGGTCTGAGAGTCCTTTAGGTGCCTTTGGGCTAACTCCAAGCAGGCTGTCTTTAATTGAGGAGTGGCTTCTGTCTGGTCACTTGACCATAAATGCCTGATTGGTGGAATGCTGCAGAGATGGTTGTCCTTCTAGAAATGTCTCCCATGTCCACAGAGGAACTCTGGAGCTCTGTCAGAGTGACCATCAGGCTCTTGGTCACCTCCCTGACCAAGGCCCATCTCCCCCGATTGCTCAGTTTGGCCGGGAGGCCAGCTCTAGGTCTGAGTACTTTCCGAATGCACTGTATATGCAATTTAGATAAGTATTCACACCCCTGAGTCAATACATGTTGGAATCACCTTTGGCAGCAACTGCAGCTATGTGTCTTTCTGGGTAAGTCTCTAAGAGCTTTGCACACCTGGATTTTACAGTTTTTACACTTATCTTTTTAAAATTCTTCAAGCTCTGTCAAGTTGGTTTTTGATCATTGCTTGACAGCCATTTTCAAGTCTTGCCATAGATTTTCAAGACATTTCAGGTCCAAACTGTTTCTAGGCCACTTAGGAACATTCAATGTTGTCTTGGTAAGCAACTCCACTGTATATTTGGCCTTGTGTTTTAGGTTATTGTCCTGCTGAAAGGTACATTTGTCTCCCAACGTTTGGTGGAAAGCAGACTGAGCCAGGTTTTCCTGATTCAGGATTTTGCCTGTGCTTAGCTCTATTACGTTTATTTTTATCCCCCCCCCAAAACTCCCTAGTCCTTGCCAATCACAAGCATACCCATGACATGATGCAGCCACCACCATGCTTGAAAATATGAAGTGATACTCAGTGATTTGTTTTGTTGGATTTGTCCCAAACATAACGGTTTATATTCAGGACAAAAAGTAAATTTATTTTCCACATTTGCAGCAGTTTTTCTTTAGTGCATTACTGCAAACAGGATGCATGTTTTGGAATATTCTGTGCAGTCTTCCTTCTTCTCACTCTATCATTTAGATTAGTATTGTGGAATAACTACAATGTTGTTGATCCATTCTCAGTTTTCTCCTATCACAGCCATTAAACACTGTTCAATGTCACCACTGGCCTCATGGTGAAATCCCTGAGTGGTTTCCTTCCTCTCTGGCAACTGAGTTAGGAACGATGCCTGTATCTTTGTAGTGACTGGGTGTATTGATACACTATCCGAAGTGGAATTAATAACTTCACCATGCTCAAAGGGATATTCAATGTATGATTTTTTTTTTTTACCTATCTACCAATAGGTGCCCTTCTTTGTGAGGCATTGGAAAACCTCCCTGGTCTTTGTGATTGAAATTCACTGCTCGACTGAGGTACCTTACAATTATCTGTGTGTGTGGTACTGAGATCTGGTAGTCATTCAAAAATCATGTTAAACTCTATTATTACACACAGACTGAGTCCATGCAACTTATTATGTGACTTGTTAAGCACATTTTTACTCCTGAACTGATTTAGGCTTGCTATAACAAAGGGGTTAAATACATATTGACTCAAGACATTTCAGCTTTTCATTTGTAATTAATTTGTAAAAATGTCTAAAACCATAATTCCACTTTGACAGTATGGGGTATGGTGTGTTGGCCCATGACAAATCTAAATTGAATCCATTTTAAATGCAATTTTAAATGCAGGCTGTACAACAGAATGTGGAAAAAGTCAAGGGGTATGAATACTTTCTGAAAGCACTATAGTTGTTGTGGAAATTCTACACAGGGACTCTCAAAGTCAATATTAAATGAATCATCCTTTATTTTCAGTGCGCTGGAGAACCTCTCAATGCACCAAATACACCAAATTATTTAACTATATTTTAAACATTTAAAAAATGTTGTGTATCAGGATTACATTGGCTTTTTCAGTACATTTCTTATCATGAGAATTTACATGTATGCAACCAAACCTCGGATATTAGATACTTCAGAGATTTTCATTTGTGTGCCCTTTAAGCTGCATCCTTTCCTCAGGAAGTCTTTCAAAGGGAGTAATACAGAGAATCATTGTTAAATGTAAAAATAAAACTTGCTAGCGGCCATTCCATCAATGCTGGAAGAAAGAAAATAAACATGTACTTAGTTTTCATTACGCTACATTTTAATCAGTCCTAAAATTTCTTAACCATTAATCGAGTTTACTGCATATTGGGCAGGAAGTCTTAATAAAACCATGTGTATACAGAATTATACTTCATACACATTTATACTTCAGACACATCAAATGATACGATGTCCCGTAAAGCTGAATTAGGCCCCTCTCTTGTAATCTTAATCTGTTGTTTAACAAATCTGCTAGGACCTTCTGATCTGGTGCAGGCTTATCGGCTCAATATTCGGTACCTACATTTTTACTGGGATCTACTTCTGGACACAGTTCCACGTAACAGATTATTGTTTTAGATGACATTACTGAACTCAAACAGGCTGTAAGGAACACAGTGGGGGTAAGGGACACAGTGGGGAAATTTGGGACAGAGGTTTGAATAATTGAATAACACACATTTTTGACAATTTATTGCTCAATTCTATAGTTTGGCTAGCACAAATGATTTAAGTAAGAAGGTAATGTCATCTAAAACAATAATCTGTTTCCATAACGTGGAACTGTGTCCAGCGATTTAAGTATGTGTGTACGATCTATTGTTCCACTGGAGGCTTATCTCTAACCCAAACACAAGATGGCGCCCTCATACCTCTGGTCGTCATGTGATCTTGTATTAAAACATTTACTTCTTCAAATTACTAAGATATTGTTTTATTAGAGTGCTATCTGAAAGCCAATTACCATTCGCTTTGTTACTTTCACTAGTCTCCATATGTTTCCTTCAACTAGGACTCCCTTCTTCCCAATAGGAAGACCTTCTCAATCTATTACTTCTAATACACACGGGTCACTCTCAAACAATGTTCTGCTTTTCCCCCTATTGCAAGGTTTAAAACAAAACAAACATGATAACTTTCTCCATATTGGAAGGCATTGTTTTAATTTTAGTCTACCCTAACAATGCTCTATATTTTTATTACCAATCTCTGTTGGATATTCAGTTTCTGCTTCACACTTATTAAATGTCTATTATTTTAAGATTCATATGTAATACTTTGGAGGGATCAATATGTATTAAATGGACTGGCACTGTCTATCAGTCCCCTGTAGATGGCATGGTGATCTGTCCATAATAAGTCTCTACCTAGCAAGTTAAATGGCTGAGTAGGTGAATACAGAAAATCAATGGGTCTTTTTAACAGGGTATGGGGTTTATTTACAAGGGTGGGGGAAATCTCATAAGCGTTTATAGTTTTATTGGTTAGGGGTAAGTCAAGTCCCGTACAATGCTTTAACCTTATCATACCTCAAATTATCCATAAAGGGACCACTCTGAACATTTCTCAGAATACCTTTTACACCACTTACGTACGTGTGGGTATGTAAGTTAATATAATTTTTTCTATTGTTACATCATCAGATCTGTAGTAACCCATTATACTCAATATTATGTTACTTTATCTCTAGTAACCCATTATAAATGTGTGTTACATCACAAATTCCTCCTCTACACCAGTGTTCTATTCATACAGGGGTTTAAATAGGCTCCCGAGTGGTGCAGCGGTCTAAGGGACTGTATCTCAGTGCTAGAGGCATCACTACAGACCCTGGTTCGATCCCGGGCTGTATCACAACCGGCCATGATCGGTAGTTCCATAGGGCAGCACATGGGGAGGGTTTGGCTGGAATGAGCCAATTGCAAGCTGGGGATGATTAGGTGACCATGATGATATGAGGGACAGCTTGGGAATTTAGACAGGACACCAGGGTTAACACTCCTACTCTTACAATAAGTGCCATGGGATCTTTAATGACCTCAGAAAGTCAGGACACCCGTTTAACATCCGAAAGACAGCACCCTACACAGCGCAGTGTCCCCAATCACTGCCCTGGGGTATTGGGATATTTATTTAAAAAAATATATAGACAGAGGAAAGAGTGCCTCCTACTGGCCCTTGAACACCACTTCCAGCAGCATCTGGTCTCCCATCTAGGGACTGACCAGGACCAACCCTGCTTAGCTTCAGAAGCAAGCCAGCAGTGGGATGCACGGTGCAGATGGTCCTAAGGAGGGCATGTCGCCCCCCTCATATCTTTACCAAGCACAGGCAGGAACCAATAATTATTTATGACACTAAGACAAGATGAACATTTTCAAGACTGTCTCTTCACATTACACACATTTCCATCACAAGGTGTAAAGGTCGGTGTCTCTCATTCATGCACAGCATCTTTCTTCTGCACCTGGACACTCAGTACTCCAGTGTCATAGCATGAACCAATGCCCCTCTAGTACCCCTCAGCCCTCATCCAAGATTAAAGGCAGACGGATAAACACAAAAGAGCAGTCAGAAAGAACAAATCCATCCCTCCCACACAAACTACAACAGAGAGGAGGCACACCGTGTACCTGAGACACTTGGTACTAAACCAAAGGAGAGAGGAGAACATGTGGTTGTCTGAAAATTAGACTCAGTTAATCACTTGGTAAAGCCTGATAAGAGTATAATCAATGAGCTGTGTGAACCACCTCAGAACACCTCTGAAGGTCTGATGTATTTGAATGCCACATTTGCAGTCAGATGTTGCATGGATAAATACCATGCAAATAAGAAGTTGCTGTGTTTTAATCAGTTTACAGCTCAAATCCAGTGTTTTAATCAGTTTAGAGACAGTATTTGCATATCAATAATATATTGAAGACCATCTGTTACTGTCTGCCCAGTGAGAGAGAATATTAGATTGAATGTTGATTACAGGTTGGAGGACATGAATAGGAAATCTTCTAAAATCAAGAAATGATTACACCAATCAAGGTTTGCTTGCAAACATGGGTTCTATTTGCTCTCTATCTCTCTCTTTCTCTTGCTCGCTCTCTCTCTCTCGCTCTCTTTCTTTCTCGCTCTCATCTCCATGGTCACTGATCATCAGATCCTTGGAAAAGCATGCTCAGTGCAGGTACCTTAAACCGCAGATCAAGTCTCACCATGGCCATGTGCAAAAACTGTTTGAATAAAGTGTGAAATTATCGGATTAATCAAGATCTCAAAAATCAGGTATGTTTTGCCTCTCTTTATTATTCAGATAATATGTGATATGAATTATCGAAAAGCCTTATGAGCAATTCATGTAAAAAAAATAAAACATGATGAGAGGTGTAGGTTTTAATGATGCTCTCTGATATTCAGGAAAAGTAAAGAGCTCTAGTGATTCATGATAGTTTGACTTTACAAGACAGATGTCAGTAAATGAAAATACACATTTTGAGAAAAGATCGGAAAAAGTATTTCTACTTGTTGATTGAAAACAATTCCAATACCAAGTTAATTACCCAGTAGTACTTGTATCTTGTTCACAGACCAGTTCAGGATTTCATAGTCATAAACTGTGACCATACAGTCAGGAGTCCTGAGTCCTCCATACAGATTCAGAACTCATAGAGGTGAATGACCAGTCAGGACATTACAACACATTGAGAGCACTCTGGATGGATCAACCATCAACATCCCTGGCATCGGGGGGCAGCTGTGTGTGTAGGTTCTCTGTGTGGGTACCCACTTTTTTTAGCATATTAGGGCATGTTAAGCTTGTATTTTTGTGTCTGTGCTGTAGTTTGGTGTGTGTGATGTATGTGTAGTGAGTGGGGTTAATAAGGCAGGCTCAGACAGGCAGTGTATGTTAGTGCGGTGTTGTATCTGTGCTGGGCTAGCTGCACTCATGGCTCGTAAACGGAGTGGAGGCTGCTGCCCCCGGCCGCCCCTCAATGAGGACAATGCCCGCTTCTGCCTGCTGGCAGGGCTTATCCTGCTCTACCTGCTGTGTGGGGCAGCTGTGTTCTCCGCCCTGGAGCGCCCCTCCGAGCTCCGTGCCCGCCGCCTCTGGGACCAGCAGCTGGCCAACTTCACCCTGAGTCACCAGGTAAGCCTGGGAGCCTTGCACACGCTACTGCGACAGTATGAAGAGGCCAATGGGGCTGGGATCAGAATGGACGCTCTTAGGCCCCGCTGGGACTTCTCTGGAGCCTTCTACTTTGTCAGCACGGTTGTGTCCACCATCGGTGAGTTGGACAGCTGCTCTCTGTGAGGGTCAGGGTATTTAAGATGCAAAAGTTATTTGCTGTCATGTAGATGCAAACTGAACACAACTGTCTCAACAGATACACAGTATAATGTAGAATATTTATTGAGTAGATGATGGGGATGACAAGAGAGAGGAGAGGAAGCTGGGATGGGATTAGATTGATGATCGGTGAGACTCCGAGGCACTAATTGTCAAATTAGTTCAATTTCAATGTACATCTGGGCATGTGAGGTAAATTTGCATTTCTGGGACTTTAGCTTTTTGTTATGTGATCACTACTCATGACTGAACATTGTTAATGTTTCCATCTCATCCCTTCTTTCTCTCAGCTCCTGTTTTCATGACTCATTCAGTCTCTCTTATTTTGAGTTTGTCAACATAAAGTGCCCAGTACTGTAAAATGATAATCCCTTACTCTAATATAAATTGCATTCATGGTATGAAATGAAAAGACCTATATCAATAGCCACTTCACATCCTTTATCATCTCGACATCTAGTGCTAAGTAAGAACAAATGTAAAGGCACTTATTTGACAAACAATTGGCACATTGACCCTTCTCTTTTGTACTCTTTCCCACCAGGCTTTGGTATGACCACCCCAGCTACCATCCCTGGTAAGATATTCCTGATCTTCTACGGCCTCATCGGCTGTGCCGCCACCATCCTCTTCTTCAACCTCTTCCTGGAGAGGATCATCACCATGCTGGCCTACATCATGCGCTGGTGCCACGAGCGGAGGATGAGTCGCTCAGGGGTGGGGCCTGTGTCTGGGGTCGGGGAGCCCCGCAGTGAGGAGGACAGTCTGGAGGGTTGGAAGCCCTCTGTCTACTACGTGATGCTGATCCTGGGAGTGGCGTCTGTGCTGATCGCCTGCAGTGCCTCCTCTCTGTACTGCTCCATGGAGGACTGGAGCTACATGGACTCCCTGTACTTCTGCTTTGTGGCCTTCAGCACTATCGGCTTCGGGGACCTGGTGAGTAGCCAGAGGGAGCGTTATGAGGCCCAGGATGCCTATCGCCTGGGCAACTGTCTCTTCATCCTCATGGGCGTGTGCTGCATCTACTCCCTGTTCAACGTTATCTCCATCATCATCAAACAGACTCTCAACTGGATCCTGACCCGGCTGGCTTGCCCAGGCCGGCGCTGTCCCTGCTCTTGCCCTAAGAGGGGCCTCTGCCGGCGGCTCTGCTGCCCCTGCTTCCCTAACAAACACGCAGGCTTGAGGCCTCCACCCGCACGGGTCCGCCAGCAGCGGCTCAAACGCAACGCTGTGCAGCCCACCCCGTCCCACCCCCCTGCGAGGCGACACCGCTACACAGACGCCTCGGTGGAAACAGTGTGTAACAGCGAGACGGACGCTGGGATGGGGGTGGACGGGGTCGCTGGAGGCCGTCGTCTCTCTGGGGAGATGATCTCGGTGAATGACTTCACAGCGTCCAATAAGGTGTCTCTGGCGCTGCTGCAGAAGCAGCTGTGTGAGACGGCTCACCAGGGCCCCCGTCAGAGCCACGTTCCTCGTCACAACGGCTTCTCTGGGGGGGTGGGCGCATTCGCCATCATGAACAACCGCCTGCAGGAGACCAGTGTGGACAGGTAATCACACCTGACCCCAGTCACACTAACTCACACAAATAAAGAACTGTTTTCTGAGGGTAATTGTAATATTACCGAATGGTAGACTGGATGCTGGATCCTCTTCTGTTATTCCTAGAAAAATAGTGACGTTTCATCCTCAGAATTAGCATTGTTTGTAGATCAAAGTACAGTAGTGAAACAGAACAGTTGGATGCTACAGCTGGACATACATATTTGCCAAATGTAAATATATTCACACATAAAACTCATTCGTTTTCAATGTAACTCATGTTGAGGGTAGCTAGGTTCTTAGTTCTAGACATGATGATAGCCCACAGCAGACCTCTACTCTGTCTGACAGCTTTTCAGAATGCCAGACATTCATGATGATCACTGACAATGGTCCCTCTAAACTGCACACTGGCGCACAGCTCCCCTCAGACAGCCGCACAGATAGAACTTCTCTCAACTTTCTAGAGTTTTCCCCTTCAGTTAACACTATCAACGTTTCGCTCTGCTGTGGGAATTGTGCTCGAATCAACGCAATATTAGCCACTTTCAATGTAACATTTCGAAACAAAATGAACTATGCAAAGCTAACTGTGCAAGAGATGTTATTGTAGGCAGCACGCATTGGAGTAGGATTCTGTTGCATTGACATGCACGACTCAGGCCCGTACTCTATGCAGGCCGGTGCGCCATAACCAATCAGAGCTGCAGTAGACATATTGGCTGCATGAGGGTCGTGAGTAGATGCACTTGTTTTGAGATAAAAGCGAGAGCTGTGTAGCCACCTGCGCACATTTGTTCATATTCTTTGCTAGTTTGTGAGTTATTAGCCGAGTTATAGTGAATTCCTAGTCAACAATTTGAGAGTGGTTTCTTCCTACAAGAGCACAAAATGTGTGCATTTCTAGCCATCTTTGAAAATCAAGTCAGGTAAAGAGCTTTTTTTTATGTCTTAAAGGGGCAGTGTTATATTTTGAGACGGTCTTGAATAAGCTAAATAGTCAATAGGCAGAGGGTAGCATAATTTGTCTGATTCTCTGTAATAATGGTATGGGGATAATAATGAATTTTATTTTGTAAAGTGGTTTCTTGCATCAAACAACACAACTGTTCAGTCACCTCCTTGTCTGAAGAACAAGTGGATAAACAGGTTAATGTCAAGCCCTGCATGTTTTTGTCAAAAATCTTATGGAATGTAGGCCTACGTTGAACACCACAAATTTGCTGCTACCTTAGGCTGAATGATAGAACAGCTATTTCCATGTTAAAACATTATGGGATGCATTTTCCTCCATTGTTTTTGATGGTAGGCCACTCTGGTAGGCCTACATTATGAACAAATAGCCACAGTAGCCTACTTGGCTACTGTTAAAACTGTAACTCAAAGAAGTAAATGCACACCAGGAGTTGCACAGAATTTTCACAATGTTTAAGTTTGCGCTCAGCAGACCTGAAATTTGCTCAGTGACGAAAAAATTTGAGGGAACATTGATCACTGATCTCCTATTAATACACTGCTTGAATGTTCCCGTTTGGTTCAGTGGTGTGATGCGGTGGACAGATGCCTTTCATTTAAACAGCGTCTGTCTGGAGATGGGTTTGAAATGCTCAAGTGATTGGCTCAAATACAGTGCTGAATGCAATCAGGCTTTGTGCGGAGTATGGAGACGTGGAGGGCCTCTTGAGAAGACCCACTGATTTATGAGAGCTTTGCAGATGTGTCCTGAGCTCCACCACAACACAATGGATTTGTGTGAGGTGGTATCCGGGATCAGTGAACATAGAAATGTATCCATATTGTGTATATGCATCCTCGGTCACCTAATGTCTAGGGCTCTGGTAGAGAACCTGTTGAATATGTATCACAGTTGAATTGTGTTGCGTTAATTAGATAGAAAGCCCTCAGACACACAGTATGAGAGCTGTAAAAGGGAAAACAAAACCTCTTCATCTTAATCAAATATAGTCTAGCCCTGGGAAAGGTTTTTATGTCAATAAACGGTATGAGAGTGTGACATCCACAATAATCTGGAGTGAGTTCCGTTTTGCCAATATTCTGTGCTCATTTTAACAGTGCCTAACTGGTTCGGGCCCCTCATACCTATGCAAATATTTCCCTCAAGCATGACCTTGTTCATCCATATTTATCTCTTTACCATTTTCCTATACCATATTATCATTACCAGTGGTGTAAAGTACTTCATTAAGTCGTCTTTGGGGGATCTGTACATTACTATTCATATTTTTTACAACTTTCACTTTTACTCCACTTCATTCCTAAAGAAAATATGTACTTTTTTACTCCCATTCATTTTCCCTGACACCAAAAAGTACTCATTACATTTTTTATGCTCAGGATGGACAGGATTATGGTGCAATTCACGCACCTATCAATATAACGCATTGCCATCCCTACTGCCTCTGATCTGTCGGACTCACTATACACAAATACTGCGTTTGTAAATTATGTTGGAGTGTTGGAGTGTGCCCGTGTCTGTCCGTATATATAGAAAAAGAAAATCATGCCGTCTGGTTTGCTTAATACTTTTACTTTTTACTTTGACAATTGAGTACTTTTCCCACCACTGTACTTAAGTACATTTAAAACCAGATACTTTTAGACTTTTACTCAAGTAGCATTTACTGGGTGACTTTTACTTCTACTTTAGTCATTTTCTATTAAGGTATCCTTACTTTTACAATTTAGTACTTTTTCCACCACTGTTCATTACCAGTGGCGACCAGTCATTCAGGGCAGGTGGGGCAGAGCCTGTTTGAGCCTGTTTGAGCCCCACTTGTTTAGCTAAAAAAATTATATATGTGTATATTTTTTGGGTTGGCTGTTTTGCATGTTATTTTGCCATTCATTCTTGTCACATATCAGTTTGCAAACAATGTAAAAACAAATTTATTGAGTGAATAAAGCCGCATACAAACAGGATTTCTTTCTTGCTTTCTTGAGTAAGGCAGCTCCAAAATGCAGGTGTTTCAGTCAAGCTCAGTGCTTTCTGTGGTGGACAGGCAACCAGCGGAAAATACAGAGTGTAGGCGATGGTAATCTTCTCTAGCTGCGCCATGATTGGCTCAGTGTTCTGTCACTCATTGGGACACTACGTCACCCGCAGGATCTACAGGGAGAGCTAGGCAGTTCAAGCCCCCTTGGGTGCTGCCATAGATTTAAATTAGAAGTGCCCATCGAAGAAAGCTCAAGGTCATTGGCCACAGATAAAATTCTATCAAATCATGTTATATCTACCGTAGCTTTGACTGGACTGATCATAACATCATACTTTCAAAATCTTAGCTATCAAGCTAGACAAGCAGTCATCATCATGAATCACGTCGACAATCTACTGGCAAATCCTTTTCAATCCTTGTTATATGAAGAGAAATTATAGATGAAACGTATCAGTGCTCATCGGCCATTGGACATAAACGCTACACAACAGATCAGAAATCGCAAATTCAACAATGAGTGGTTTGGAAGGAATCAGTGGCTAACTTGGGGCTCCCGAGTGGTGCAGCGGTCTAAGGCACTGCATCTCAGTGCTAGAGGCATCACTACAGACCCAGGTTTGATTCCAGGCTGTGTCACAACTGGCTGTGATAGGGAGTCCCATAGGGCAGTGCACAATTGGCCCAGCATCGGCTGGGTTAGGGTTTGGCTGGGGTAGGCCGTCATTGTAAATAATAATTTGTTCTTAACTAACTTGCCTAGTTAAATAAATGTAAAAAAACTGCAAAACTGCAAGTGTTGCAAAAAGCAATCACCATTTTTTTCCCCCTGCCTGCTATTCGGTGGAGAGGGTGTGTGGTCCAAACGGGGTTAAGGATTTAAAACATCTGTCTGAAAGGGTATTTTTTCCAAGTTTAAAAGGATAAACATTCACACGGAACACCATAGGCCAGAAAAGGTTGAATACATTGGCCATGCTGTCAATCCAGCATGACTTCTGCTGCGTTCAAGACAACTGAGAACTCTGAAAAAAAACAAGCTCCGACTGGAAAAATAAGTTTTGAACGGTCATCCAACTCGGAATTCCAAGTCGGAACTCGGGCCTCTTTCTAGAGCTCCGACCTGAAGGTGACTGACGTCATGATTCGACTTTGTTTTTTTCAGAGTTCCCAGTTGTCTTGAAAGCACCATAAATCCAGAGAATGCCAGAAGTTGATGATAAAGTTTGATGACAAAATGTTCCCACAAGAAGGACAGCACAACAACGGTGAGTCCAAAAATGTATTGTATGCTGCTGCATAAATTATGTAATATGTATACTGTAGCTAAGAAAGAAATACTAAGCGTACAGTATGTTGCGTATGTAAGCTGTTAGTAGCCCATGTGCCTACTGTTCTCTTGGACATCAAATTTGGCCTATAGCTGGGGCGCAATTTTGGTTTTAAAAGTGGGGAGGACATAATAATAATTATTATCATTATTATTGTTTATCCAGTCGGATAAACACTCCAAACAGCCTACCCGACCACTCGGAGGCGTCCACACACCGTTCTCTAAAACAGGCTATAAGTCCACACACCGTCCACAGTGAAAGTTGTGCCCCTGGCTTATAGCCTGTTTTAGAGAATTGTCATAATTAAATATTGTAAGAGCTTTCTTTGTCTGCTTGTATGCCCCCTTTATTTATCCTATGGTTCTGACTTGGTGTACAGGGAGAATACTGTAAGAACGTCCCATGTTCTGAATTCTGTCACTGTACATTTCATAAGTGCTGAACAAATAGTTATATTGACTACGTCCATCTTAGCTCGCTCATTAATGTCTTAATCGAAATGACGGATTGCCTCTGATACGCTCATCATTCCCTTATGCCATATTTTGTACATCTCCATTGATATAGGCCTATTGCTTATATAGGTCTATCTCATTAGTATCTTATTCAACATTTGTCATTGTTTTGCTTACTTTGTGTATTATAATTAGCTCATGTGCTTTTCTTGACGAGAAGGCGATACTATATAATGTTGTTGGGTCTGTAACCATGTTTGCCAGGGACAGTCTCTTTCCATTCAAATATTTGTTTAAAAAAAAAAGTTCAGTAATAGACCCATGTAATTCCAGTTGATATTGCGAGGGTTGTTCTGTTTGCGCAATGCGCTCTCTGTGCGTCAGTATATTATATATAAAAGTGGATTCTCATGATTGTATTTTCCTTCCTTTTTAGACTACATAGGCATAATAAAATACCGAGTCTCTCCCTCTCTTTCTCTTTCTCTGTGTGGTGACTTAAAGAAGAGCAAAGTTAAGGCCTTAACATCTCGCTGAATTTATCTGAACTAACATCTATCTGAATTTCTGTCATGTCCATTTTGAAAGTGCTGAACGAATAGTCCTACAAGCTCGTTTGCTTGCACTTGCTTATACCTAGAGCTAAGTGTTAATGATATAAGAATAAACTTTAGGAATTTACTGAACATAAATGTAATAATGTTTGTGTATGGTTCAAAAGTGAAAACTCATTTTGGCATTCGTTATTATTGAAGGAGAATGCCCTTACAAATTAAAACTGCAGTAAAAGTGCAGCAACTGCAGTCGACTGTGAAGTAATTGTAGAATAACTGCAGTGTATTGCAGTTGAACTGTAGTTATACTGCACTCCAACTGCAGTTGCACTGCAAAATTACTGCAATAAAACGGGTATTTTGGATGCAGTGTTTGCAGCATACTGCACTCTAACTGAAGTTATACTGCCGTTATATTGCACTATGACTGCAATCTTTTTTCATAAGGGTTATCGACTTACACAAATCCACAAGGAGTCAGTAGTAACCACATTTGTTTAAGCAAGTCAGCCATATCAGCTATGGTTTTTAAAAAGCAGTAAATGAGGCTGAATGAACTGTTTCTCTGTCAGACAAGGCTCCGCTGATAGCCAGGTGTAGCGGTGGTAAGGATTCCCTCCATGGTGTTGAAAGAAAAGCTCTGCTGTTGGGACAGATTTTTGTAGGCCCTAAAAGTTTGTGGGCACTGTTTTTTCACCATTATAGTGCTATAATTTATTGTTTAGTGTTGTGTTGTGGCTTTGCTGGCAGGCAACTACATTTTTTTTTTGTGTTTGCCCCACCAAGATTTACATGCTAAAATCGCCACTGTTCATTACACATTTTTCAAAGAGAAATGTGCTGAACACTTGTATTTTATCTAGAGAAACAAATCCTCCTAGTGGACATGAATGAAATGAAGTCTCTTCGTTGTCTGTGATTTACCGTATGTCAGTAATCATTTATTACATGAAAACATTTAATGGTCTTGCATATCAGTTAATCACATTAACTATTAAAAAAAAAAGTCATAATAAATAAGTGGTTGTAACTGGATGTTGTGGTGCTCTCTGGTAAATCCTAAACAAGTTCTTAGTCACATTATCTTTATTCTGTCTGAAAACAGTCAGAACATGTAATGTCTAAACAGTATGTAAGTAAAGCACATACTCATTTAAATCACATTTGATAATATATTAACAAGTTCATGGATCTACTGACCATTCTTGGGTTTGTCTTGGTCATATGTCATATCACTGTAACATGTTAAATCTAATGACATCAAGGTAAGTAATGCAGCACGTACAGGTCATGCAAACCAGACCAAACACAGGACTGAGAGAGAGGTTTGGTGACTCTTAAAACTAAACATCAACCTGAAATCCATAAATAAATGTTTTTAGAATTTTACATTGTTATAGATATTATTGGATGAATATATATCAGATGGTTTGTCAACTACTGAATCATATTGCTGAGCCAGAATCTCTGTGTTTGAAAGTGCCAGGTCCTATAAAATAAAATGTTCCCCATATTGTATAAATATAAAATCTATAGTTTTAGCTTTCACAAATTGCGTTGTACTTGTTACATCAGGATTTTACTTGGCGCGAGGGATAAGAGACAAAATTCCTTTTGTGATTGGTTGAATTGCCACATAATGAAAAGTTTTTTTTTGCCATTGGTTGTCTTCCAGAGACGTTTCCCAAACGACAGACCCTAGACGAGCTTCTCAGAACCACCAAGCCCCTGGAGAAAAATGTAGACTGCTGTGAGGTGATTGTGCATAAATTCTGACAAAGTCTGAGATTATATAGTATTG
The DNA here is from genome assembly GCF_965601325.2 of Salmo salar. NCBI lineage: Eukaryota > Metazoa > Chordata > Actinopteri > Salmoniformes > Salmonidae > Salmo > Salmo salar. Next base: position 86,783,181 of record NC_138303.1, on the reverse strand, counting down.
GTATAGTAACTGAGACAGTTTGATATAAATACAAACCCTTACATTAGGTGTAGTAGGATTGTGTGCCTCTTTCTTTTCGTAATAGGCGGAGATGATACAGTTCCTTCTGCAACACACAGGAAACAGGTTTGAGGACAAGCAGTTTCTCTACACAGATGATCCTTACTGCACTTTGTTATTTAGTACCTCTTGTACTGTAATGAACTTTTGGCACCATGCATTCAGATGAATTTACTTGCTCTGCAGACCACCTCCAGGTGGTAAGCCTGGGACATCAGTGTTTGCCAGAACAGTGAGGACAGAGAGCAGGTCAGGCTCCTCCCCCTGAGAACTCAGTTCCTCATAAATCTCTATCGAAGGAAGAGGGCAGTAGTTACAAACAAAACAATGATTAAAATGCCTTCTCTCAGGGGCAATTAACTATAGCTGTGTAAATCCTGTTGTAAACTCATGGATAAACTGAAGTGGGTGAATATAAGTATGCACTCAACAACCGCCACATCACTGCACCTGCCACTTTGGACTCCAGCAGGTCTTCCAGCTCTGCCTCCTGGTGTATTGCTTCTGCTGAGAGCTGGGGGGCGCCAGGGAAGCAGACCAAGATGATACTGATATTGTCCAGACTGCCCTGCAGAGGAGAACAAGCCATGGTTAGTAGCTACAGTTACAGTACACAGAGATGACCTCATGTTAGGGTACAAGTGCAGACCTGACATGAGTACGTCTTACGTTTGTAAACAGGGTTGGCTGTTATTAGTGAATCTTAGTGATGTATGCTGACCTCTGAACAGAGTGTGAGATAGGATCATCTTTCCAACCATTATGATAATGATGAAAATCGCCTACGCTGTAGATGTTGTTGTTGGTCAAGTGCCAAATTAGGTGAGTGCCAAACAAGGCTTACTAGAACGCCACTAGCAGGATTACAACAGACGCCTGCTCTGAGGTCAGGTGCTAAGTAGTGACCTTTGACCTCCAATTACGACCACTTCTCTTCTGTGTTCATCTGATCCTTACGAAATAAGGCCCCTTTTGTCGAAGAAGTCACCCATTCTCAACTGATAGTAGGTGTGTTAGAATAGCTTGTTAGCCACAGGTAGCCGTTTTCAGTGACTGATGTTAGCCGTTGGTGACTGGGGGCTGGTTGGCTTTAGATTATGTGTGTCTGTCTGTAAGATGTGAGCAAGCAGCATTGGCTTCCCTGAATAAAAGTCTGATGTACCAATGCTGTAGGCAACCTTAGCCTTTGTTTAACACTGGCCGTCCACACAGCAAAGCTAAGGCACTGTCTCCTTTCAGGAACATGAATAGCTTACTTCCTCCTTCATGCAGAACTGAACTGATTCTCGAAATGACTACTAAGGTGAAGTGTGGTGAAGTGTGTGAGAGGGTTAGAAACTGTGACATTTTGAGGTTGTTGGGTAGCATCTCTAAACTAGAACACTGTTATACAAACACAAACCAGCCCAGCTCAGCTCACTTAGCCTGGGTACACACAGAGTATGTGTTTAATGGGTGTGTGCTGGTGTGTATGTGTTTGTAAAGGTCTTGTGGCACCACACATTAAATTCCCAGTAATCTGTCTAAACCTGCTGGTATATCCTCAAAAATCTTATTTCACAGGATTAAGATTATGAAATAGAAAATAAAGCCTCTGCTAAAATAATGTAATCACATATTGTTTAACTAACAGCATGTCCATGTGGCTCATGTTTAACCAGATCAGAGAATGTTGCCTTGTCTACATTGAGGAAAGTGCATCCACATTTTGACAGCGAATTGATACACTTATGCTCCAACATGTACATGTAGGGATTATTTATAAAGGTCACTGATGTGGTCCACATGCACTGATCTACAGGTGATCTATGACCATGAGTACTGACCTTGTAGAGGCAGAGGTCAATGACCTGGGAACAGACATCTCTGAGGTCAGTGCAGACGCGCAGCCGACTCTGAATGAAGGCGCATAGCTCCTCGTTGGAGACCATGTCCCACACCCCGTCACAGGCCAGCACCAGAAACTCATCCCCGGGCGACCGCTCCACCACACACACCTCTGGCTCCGGAGACACCATCTGTTGGGTGGGCGGCCGGTTCACTGTCCCCTTGTAGTTGAAGTCCCCCAGGGCTCGGGACACGGCCAAGGAGCCGTTGATGCGCTGCAGGGACACGGAGCCGCCGGCACTCTCGATGCGCTCCCTCTCCAGAGGGCTGTAGGGCTTGTGGTCCTCAGTGGAGAAGCACACCTGCCCTGCCTGGCACAGCATGGCACGCGAGTCTCCACAGTTGGCGAAGTAGATGTATCGTGGTGAGATGAGAGTGGAGGTCACGGTGGTGCCACCCCGCTCCCAGCCCTCACGGCGGGCTGCAGTCAGCAGGTGTTTGTCTGTGTGTAGGAAGCCATCTGTGAAGCTCCCTCTCACCCGATCAGGGTGGTCCTCTGGCCCGATTCCTCCTACAAGACACAGACAGTACAGTAAGTACACCCATGCAGTAAGAATAAATAGGCAGTAAGTACACAAGCAGTAAGTACACACAGGAAGTTAGTTCACAGTGCACACAGGCAGTATAATTTTAAATGGTGTTATTCATTTATATACATAATTTATATAACCACATCAACACTGGCAAGATAAAATGGCAGTCACCAGTAATATTCTTCTAAAATGTAGTGTTCTTTTAAAGTTATTACCAGGTATAAACCTCTCTCTAACACACTATTCAATACATATTTGAGGAGTCACATGCTTTACTCCTATGAGTACAGTGAAGGAAAAAAATATTTGATCCCCTGCTGATTTTGTACGTTTGCCCACTGACAAAGAAATGATCAGTCTATAATTTTAATGGTTGTCACGGTTGTCGTAGGGTAAAGTGGACCAAGACGCAGCGGGGAAATGTGCACTCATCTTCTTTTATTTAAATGGACAAGAAGGTGAACCAAAACGTACACAAAAAAAAACACAACAACTAATAACAGGCCGGTAAGGCACAAAGCTATACACAGCACAATCTCCCACAAAACACTAAAACAAACACATACCTATATATAGGACCCTCAATCAGAGGCAACTAGAAAACACCTGCCTCCAATTGAGAGTCCAATCCCCAATTAACTAAACATAGAAATACAAAGAACTAGACTAAACATAGAAATACATTAACATAGAACAGTGCCCAAAACCCCGGAATAATAAATCAAACACACCACTAAACACACAACCACCCCGAACCACATAAAATAAATACCCCCTGCCACGTCCTGACCAAACTACAATAACAAATAACCCCTATTACTGGTCAGGACGTGACAATGGTAGGTTTATTTGAACAGTGAGAGACAGAATAACAACAAAGAAATCCAGAAAAACACATGTCAAAAATGTTATAAAATGATTTGCATTTTAATGAGGGAAATAAGTATTTGACCCCCTCTCAATCTGAAAGATTTCTGGCTCCCAGGTGTCTTTTATACAGGTAACGAGCTGAGATTAGGAGCACACTCTTAAAGGGAGTGCTCCTAATCTCCGCTTGTTGCCTGTATAAAAGACACCTGTCCACAGAAGCAATCAATCAATCAGATTCCAAACTCTCCACCATGGCCAAGACCAAAGAGCTCTCCAAGGATGTCAGGGACAAGATTGTAGACCGGGACAAGATTGTAGACCTACACAAGGCTGGAATGGGCTACAAGACCATTGCCAAGCAGCTTGGTGAGAAGGTGACAACAGTTGGTGCGATTATTCGCAAATGGAAGAAACACAAAAGAACTGGCAATCTCCCTCGGCCTGGGGCTCCATGCAAGATCTCACCTCGTGGAGTTGCAATGATCATGAGAACGGTGAGGAATCAGCCCAGAACTACAGGATCGTGTCAATGATCTCAAGGCAGCTGGGACCATAGTCACCAAGAAAACAATTGGTAACACACTACGCCGTGAAGGACTGAAATCCTGCAGCGCCCGCAAAGTCCCCCTGCTCAAGAAAGCACATATACATGCCCATCTGAAGTTTTCCAATGAACAACTGAATGATTCAGAGGACAACTGGGTGAAAGTGTTGTGGTCAGATGAGACCAAATGGAGCTCTTTGGCATCAACTCAACTCACCGTGTTTGGAGGAGGAGGAATGTTGCCTATGACCCCAAGAACACCATCCCCACCGTCAAACATGGAGGTGGAAACATTATGCTTTGGGGTGTTTTTTTGCTAAGGGGACAGGACAACTTCACTGCATCAAAGGGACGATGGACGGGGCCATGTACTGTCAAATCTTGGGTGAGAACCTCCTTCCCTCAGCCAGGGCATTTAAAATGGGTCGTGGATGGGTATTCCAGCATGACAATGACCCAAAACACACGGCCAAGGCAACAAAGGAGTGGCTCAAGAAGAAGCACATTAAGGTCCTGGAGTGGCCTAGCCAGTCTCCAGACCTTAATCCCATAGAAAATCTGTGGAGGGAGCTGAAGGTTCGAGTTGCCAAATCTCAGCCTCGAAACCTTAATGATTTGGAGAAGATCTGCAAAGAGGAGTGGGACAAAATCCCTCCTGAGATGTGTGCAAACCTGATGGCCAACTACAACAAACGTCTGACCTCTGTGATTGCCAACAAGGGTTTTGACACTTGTACTAAGTCATTTTTTGCAGAGGGGTCAAATACTTATTTCCCTCATTAAAATGCAAATCATTTTATAACATTTTTGACATGCGTTTTTCTGGATTCTTTTTTTGTTATTCTGTCTCTCACTGTTCAAATAAACCTACCATTAAAATGATAGACTGATAATTTCTTTGTCAGTGGGCAAATGTACAAAATCAGCAGGGGATCAAATACTTTTTTCTCTCACTGTATAATGCTGCATATAAATATCTGCTCTCAAATGAGTCATCAATGTATCAAGATCTGTTCATGCATCTATTTTGAAGCAAGCATCTTTTTAAACTAAGAGATAAAACTGGCTGGTAAGTAACATGATAAGTCTGTCAAGTTTGTTTCACCTGTAGCTAGGACCTGATCCAGCAGGTGTTGTGAAACGTACTGTGCTACTTGGTTTCCCGCGTGCCCGTCAAACACAGCAAAGAAGCTCCAGTCTGCCAGCCCTGTGCCCAGCTGAGGCACACAGTTGTGGTAGTCCTCCATGTTTGCCCTCCAGCCCTGCATGCTGCACAGGGCGTAGGTCAGGCCCCAGCAGGAGCAACCCTCCTCAGTCAACTTGTCCAGGATGGGACGGTCCAGGTAGGGGCTGGGGATCACCTCCTCTCTTTCCCCGTCTGTGTGCTCTGCCCCTCCATGCCCCCCTCCTTTGAAAAAGGAGCTGACCCTCTTCTCTGTCTCCTTCACCAGCTGCCGGAAAAATGCAGGCATCTCCACGCTCCCCTTCCGTGCAGTCCTCATGGCTACAGCAGCTGACACTGTGGACTGGGCGTCTTCTCTCCCTCCTGTGGGCCGTTGGCTAGGCCTGTGCCCTGCTGTGTGCTGCCTGTGTAGGCCCGTTGCTTCAGGCCTCTCAGAGTATGGATGCCCAGGTTGATGCTGTCGGTCCGGCTGACGTATTTTCTCTGTGCTGATGCTTCTAGCTGCTCACCCCCACCCCTCTCTTCTCTCTTCCTGTTCTCTCTGGAAATCTCATTGATCTGCACTCTCTCCCATTTTATACCTTCTCTGTCTTTGTTAGCTCTGCATCTACTCTGTAGTCTTTTGATTACACCTTCTCTATCTTTTTTTCATAGCTCTTCTCTTTCTCCATCTTTTCGCTAGCCTTGTTATTTTCCCTGCCTCCTCTGTGATTGCTTGGCTATTTATGTTCACCAATCCCAGAGCAGCATAGCTCATCCATGTCATGCATGCACTGTCACTCTCCCTCTCTCCCTACCTGTCTTCCTATCTGTGCCACTGTTTTTCATCCCTCCCCTTCCAGCTCTCTGCTAATCTCAACCTTTAATGAGTCTGGATTATCAAGCTTCTACGCCTGCGGATTAGAGGAGTGTCAGCCTTTTATAATAGCAGCACAGACTACTGCATGTGAGAGGGCGGAACTGGGAGAGAGAGAGGGAGGGACTGGGAGTAAGGAAGTGAAGGAGGCAGGGAGAGAGAGAGACAGGAAGAGAGAGCGGGAGAAGGCTCATTTACATTATGCATTGATGCTCCCTTTGAAACCCATTATGAGCCATGTGGTGGTTCATTTTCTGTGTTTTACTTTGCCTTAAGCTGAATCTGTGAATGACGCACTTAGCTCTGGCCTTGGCCAGTATTCATTTAGAACTTGCCTGACACTATTCATACCCATTATTCATATGCAAATATATACTGAACCCTGGTATAGACTAGATTTGATTGATTCAAATCAAATGGTATTTGTCACATGCACCGAATACAACAGGTGTAGACCTTACAGTGAAATACTTACTTACAAGCCCTTAACCAACAATGCAGTTTTAAGAAAATACCTCAAAAAAGTAAGAGATAAAATAACAAATAATTAAAGAGCAGCAGTAAAAGAACAATAGCGGGGCTATATACAGAGGGTACCGGTACAGAGTCAATGTGCGAGGGCACCAGTGTCGAGGTAATTGAGGTAATATGTACATGTAGGTAGAGTTATTAAAGTGACTATGCATAGATAATAACAGAGAGTAGCAGCAGCGTAGAGGGGGGGGGGGGGGGGGGATGCAAATAGTCTGGGTAGTCATTTTATTAGCTGTTCAGGAGTCTTATGGCTTGGGGGTAGAAGCTGTTTAAAAGCCTCTTAGACCTAGACTTGGCGCTCCGGTAACGCTTGCCGTGGTGTAGCAGAGAAAACAGCTTATGACTAGGGTGGCTGGATTCTTTGACAATTTTTAGGGCCTTCCTCTGACACGCCTGGTATAGAGGTCCTGGATGGCAAGAAGCTTGGCCCCGGTGATGTACTGGGCCGTACACACTACCCTCTGTAGTGCCTTGCGGTCGGAGGCCGAGCAGTGATGCAACCAGTCAGGATGCTCTCGGTGGTGCAGCTGTAAAAACTTTTGAGGGTCTGAGGACCCATGCCAAATCTTTTCAGTCTCCTGAAGGGGAATAGGTTTTTTCGTGCCCTCTTCACGACTGTCTTGGTGTGCTTGGACCATGTTAGTTTGTTGGTGATGTGGACACCAAGGAACTTGAAGCTCTCAACCGGCTCCACCACAGCCCCCTGTCGATGAGAATTGGGGCGTGCTCGGTCCTCCTTTTCCTGTATCCACTCATCTCCTTTGTCTTGATCACGTTGAGGGAGAGGTTGTTGTCCTTGAACCACATGGTCAGGTCTCTGACCTCCTCCTTATAGGCTGTCTCATCGTTGTCAGTGATCAGGCCTACCACTGTTGTGTCATCAGCAAACTTAATGATGGTGTTAGAGTCGTGCCTGGCCGTGCAGTCATGGGTGAACAGGGAGTACAGGAGGGGACTGAGTATGCACCCCCGTGTTGAGGATCAGCGTGGCGGATGTGTTACCAACCCTTACCACCTGGGGGCGGCCCATCAGGAAGTCCAGGATCCAGTTGCAGAGGGAGGTGTTTAGTCCCAGGGTCCTTAGCTTAGTGATTAGCTTTGAGGGCACTATGGTGTTGAACGCTGAGCTGTAGTCAATGAATAGCATTCTCACATAGGTGTTCCTTTTGTCCAGGCGGGAAAGGACAGTGTGGAGTGCAATAGAGATTGCATCATCTGTGGATCTGTTGGTGCGGTATGCAAATTGGAGTGGGTCTAGAGGTTCTAGGATAATGGTGTTGATGTGAGCCATGACCAGCCTTTCAAAGCATTTCATGGCTACAGACGTGAGTGCTACGGGTCGGTAGTCATTTAGGCAGGTTACCTTACTGTTCTTGGGCACAGGGACTGTGTTGGTCTACTTGAAACATGTTGGTATTACACTCAGACAGGGAGAGGTTGAAAATGTCAGTGAAGACACTTGCCAGTTGGTCAGCGCATGTTCGGAGTACACGTCTTGGTAATCCGTCTGGCCCTGCAGCCTTGTGAATGTTATTCTGTTTAAAGGTCTTACTCACATCGGCTGCGGAGAGCGTGGGGGCGGCCCATCAGGAAGTCCAGGATCCAGTTGCACACAGTCGTCCGGAACAGCTGATGCTCTCATGCATGTTTCAGTGTTACTTGCCTCGAAGCGAGCATAGATGTTATTTAGCTCGTCTCGTGTCCTTTCCTGTAGCTCAGTTGGTAGAGCATGGTGTTTGCAACGCCAGGATTGTGGGTTCGATTCCCACGGGGGGCCAGCACAGGGGAAAAAAAATGTATGAAATGTATGCATTCACTACTGTAAGTCGCTCTGGATAAGAGCGTCTGCTAAATGACCAAAAAAAAATAGAAAAAAAAAATAATAATACAAAAATGTGTCACTGAGAAGCTCTCGCAGTGATTTTAAGCAATAATTAATGGGAGGACTTTTAAGCTGGTGATATAAACCCTTCTCTTTCACAAGTTATCACAACAAAACATTTTTATTTGTGAGATTCACAGTGCCTTGTAAAAGTATTCAGACCCCTCGGATTTCTTCACATTTTATTGTGCTACAAAGTGGGATTAAAATGTATTTAATTGTCATTTTTTTGTCATCAATCTATACAAAATACTCTAATGTCAAAGGGGAAGGAAAATTATATATATATTTTTTAAGATATTTAAAAAATATATATAACTCAAATATAAGTATTCAGCTCCCTGAGTTAGAAACACTTTTGGCATCGATTACAGATGTGATTCTTCTTGGGTAAGTCTATAAGAGCGTTGCACACCTGCGCAATATTTGCCCATTATTCTTTTCAAAATTCTTTAAGCTCTGTCAAGATGTTGGGGATCATGGCTAGACAGCAATTTTCAAGTCTTGCCATAGATTTTCTAGCATATTTAGGTAAAATCTGTAACTTGGCCACCATGGAACAAAAACATTTGTTCATAACTCCACTATTATGTCGTCCTGTCTGAGCTGACAAGGTAAAGATAAAACTTAATGCATTGGGACCAGCTCCTTCACAACATGGCTCAATTATTATACTAATGGCGACTCAAGAACATTCACTGTCTTCTTGGTAAGCAACTCCAGTTTAAATTTGGCCTAGTGTTGTAGGTTATTGTCCTGCTGAAAGGTGAATTCCTCTCCCAGTCTCTGGTGTATATCAGACTGAAGCAGGTTTTCCTATTTTGTCTGTGCTTAGCTCCATCCTGTTTTTTTTAATCCGGAAAAACTCCCCAGTATTTGCCGATGTCAAGCATACCCATACCATGATGCAGCCACCAACAGTTACTCAGTGATTTGTTGTGTTGGATTTGCCCCAAACATAAGGCTCTGCATTTAGGCCAAAAAGCGTGTTCCTTTGCTGTTTTTTTCCCCCTCAGTATTACTTTAGTGCCTAATTGCATAAAAGATGCATGTTTTGGATATTTTTATTCTGTATATTTGCATTCTTCTTTTCACTCTGTCATTTAGGTCATTATTGTGGAGTCACTACAATGTTGTTGATCCATCCTCAGTTTTCTCCCATCACAGCCATTGAACTCTGTAGCTGTTTTAAAGTCACCAATGACCTCATGTAACATCCCTGAGCAGTTTCATTCCTGTCCTGTAGCTCAGTTCAGAAGGACGCCTGTATCTTTGATGTCTGTGTGGTTTAATACATAATCCACAGCATACATATTAACTTGACCACGCTTAAAGAGATTTTCAATGTCTGATTTGTTATTGTTACCCATCCACCAATCACTGCCCTTCTTTATGAGGCTTTCGAAAAGCCTTTGTAGTTGAATCTGTGCTTGAAATTCAATACTTGACTGAGGGACCTTACAGATGTTGCATGTATGGGAGACAGAAGAAGGGTTGGTTATTCAAAAATCATGTCAACCCCTATTATTTCATACAGAGTAAGTCCAAGTAACTTATTATGTGATTCGTTAAGCCCAATTCTACTCCTAAACTAATTTAGGCTTGCCTAAACAAAGGGTCTGAATACTTTTGCAACTACTATATTTTAGTTATGAATGTTTTATTTATCCAAAATAATAATATAATAAACACAATAAAATGTGAAGAAATCAAAGGGGTCTGAATACTTTTGCAAACACATGATGATATAGCATTTATGATTTCATTTGTAATTTTGTAATAGAAAAATACACAGTAGTGATGAAGGGGAATCTTATTTTGTGTCTTCACGAGAGTTATTTTGTGTATGAATGTAACACATTTTATTTATTTATTTTATTTAACCTTTATTTAACTAGGCAAGTCAGTTAAGAACAAATTCTTATTTACAATGACAGCCTACCAAAAGACAAAAGGCCTCCTGCGGGGACGGGGGCTTATTTAATAAATGAAATACAAATATAGGACAAAACACACGTCACGACAAGAGAGACAACACACCACTACATAAAGAGAGACCTAGCATGGCATTAACACATGACAACACAGCATGGTAGCAACACAACATGACAACAACATGGTAGCAACACAATATGGCAGGAGCACAACATGGTTGCAGCACAAAACAAGGTACAAACATTATTGGGCACAGACATCAGCACAAAGGGCAAGACGGTAAAGACAACAATACATCACACAAAGCAGCCAAAACTGTCAGTAAGAGTGTCCATGATTGAGTCTTTGAATGAAGAGATTGAGATAAAACTGTCCAGTTTGAGTGTTTGTTGCAGCTCGTTCCAGTTGCTAGCTGCATCGAACTGAAAAGACGAACGACCATAAGGGCTTTGTTTTATCTGGGTTATGTATTCTTAACATCCTAAAATCAATCAACCCGTAACTCCTATAAGGACTAAATTCCTATACATAAATACTGACCTCTGGTAGAGTGATAGGCCTATGTTGAAAACCTGTTCCTATGATTGGCTGAGGGATCTTGTTTTGTATAACAGACAGCCAAGGAACCAAGGGTCTCTCTGGAGACCAAGGAACTGTCTGCACTTAAAAACATGCTGACGTTATGTGAATGTGCGAGTGTGTGGCTGTGTGTGTGTTTGTGTGCCCTTAAAGAGGGGGTATCCAATTGGCAGGATAAAATTAGGCCAGCAAGGCCCTATACTGCTGACGGGGCTGGTAGGGCCAAAAAAAGATCCTTGCGAGGACCATAGGAGTGCAGGGGGTTCTAGGAGAGCAGCAAGCAGCAAGAGGAAGCGAGTGGGGTGGGTTGTTTGCACAGCAATCAGCTGCCAAAATGGCCATCAAAGGTAAGGTGGTGTAAATATGTGACTTGGTCTTAGGTAGACTTGACCTTTGTGTATGGGCTGAGGTCTCCAGCTGGTTTGGGACCAGTGAGAGGGGCTCTACTACTGGGCAGATGGAGAATTACAGGGCAGGAAGATTCATTCTGATCAGTTCTCTGATAGAGAGCTACAGTTGGTGGAGAGAGGGATAGACAACAAAAACAAAACGAGTTGCTGACAGAATGGTGTTTAGCAAGCCTCTTTCTTCTTATATGCCTGTGAGGAGTGATGACTCAGAGATTTAATCTGTTTTGGCCATGTTGGTGAATCATTATGGGCACCACTGTTGGGTATTTAGGGTCAATGGTTAGGGATAGTAGGGAACTTGGCTCTATCTATGAAACATTCCTGGATGTTAGTTGTAATCAGATAATTACCTTCTAGATTTACACTGGTGTTAGTGAGCTCACTGGAAGTTTCAGCTGTCACCGAAATGACATGTCAGTTTCACTGCAGATCTGCAGTGCATTTGAACTCTCTACTGTCTAATGTATTGTGTAAGTGTGTGTGTGTGTGTGGGTCGCCTCACCACCCTATGAACTGATGTGTTGTGAACAGAACCATAAAGACAGTACATGGGTTTCTGTAACACTACATAAAGAGAGACCTAAGACAACAACATAGCAAGGCAGCAACACATGACAATACAGCATGGTAGCAACACAACATGACAACAACATGGTAGCAACACAACATGTTTGCAGCACAAAACATGGTACAAACATTATTGGGCACAGACAACAGCACAAAGGGCAAGAAGGTAGAGACAACAATGCATCACGCAAAGCGACCCCAACTCTCAGTAAGAGTGTCCATGATTGAGTCTTTGAATGAAGAGATTGAGATAAAACTGTCCAGTTTGAGTGTTTGTTGCAGCTCGTTCCAGTCGCTAGCTGCAGCGAACTGAAAAGAGGAGTGACCCAGGGATGTGTGTGCTTTGGGGACCTTTAGCAGAATGTGACTGGCAGAATGGGTGTTGTATGTGGAGGATGAGGGCTGCAGTAGATATCTCAGATAGAAGGGAGTGAGGCCTAAGAGGGTTTTATAAATAAGCTTGCTACAGGTATACAGAGATGACCAGTTTACAGAGGAGTATAGAGTGCAGTGATGTGTCCTATAAGGAGCATTGGTGGCAAATCTGATGGCTGAAAGGTAAAGAACATCTAGCCGCTTGAGAGCACCCTTACCTGCCGATCTATAAATTATGTCTCTGTAATCTAGCATGGGTAGGATGGCCATCTGAATCAGGGTTAGTTTGGCAGCTGGGGTGAAAGAGGAGTGATTACGATAGAGGAAACCAAGTCTAAATTCAACTTTAACCTACAGCTTTGATATGTGCTGAGAGAAGGATAGTGTACCGTCTAGCCATACTCCCAAGTACTTGTATGAGGTGACTACCTCAAGCTCTAAACTCTCAGAGGTAGTAATCACACCTGTGGGGAGAGGGGCATTCTTCTTATGACCTTTGTTTTGGAGGTGTTCAGAACAAGGTTAAGGGTCGAATCAAATCCAGGAATCTAGTGGACATCTGGAAACTGCAACATCCCACAGACAAAGACTACTCATTCTACTCTCATGTTCACAAGTCTTATTCTAGAACCGACTACTTCCTAATAGATTCCAAATTGATACCCAATGTGCTCAATTCAATATACCATAGCATCTAAGTGATCACAGTCCAATTATTTTAATTGACTGCATGACAGCCAAATTGAATGAGTTCCTCAAGACTAATGACACAGGTATCTGATTCTACACTATGGGAAACTTTTAAAGTGGTTATGAGAGGTCATATTATTCATATGAGTCTGCCATAAGTAAGAGAATAGCATTTGACTGGATAAGATATAAAAAAGAATCCCAGCTTCGGAGGAGACAATCAGAACATCACTCTCTCATGTTGACTACAACAATATTTTGAAATTAAAATATGAAAACAATTACATTCTTGGTTCAATCAAATTTCATCAAATGTATTTATAAAGCCCTTCTTACATCAGCTGATGTCACAAAGTGCTGTACAGAAACCCAGCCTAAAACCCCAAACAGCAAGCAATGTAGGTGTAGAAGCACGGTGACCTGGTTCCCAGGTCAGTAATCTCCTATTAAAGCTGAGACAAAAACTATTTGAACTAGGGGACAAACCGGAATGGTTGCTGGCTAGACAACTAAAAGGTGCATAGCAAAAAGAGCAACCATAAAATCCGGTCTGAGGCGGGCACCTTGCTGACAGATCCTAAAGAGATAAACAACTGCTTCAAATCATTTTACTCAGCTATATTCTTCCAGATCTGATGCTTCCAGTTCTGATTTATCAGCCTTATTTTATTCCATCAGCCTGCCAAAACTCCATGATGGCGCCCAAAAAATGATTGAAGAGTTTCACAACAGAGGAAATAATCTAGGCAATAAAAGCTTCCCACCTGGAAAGGCTGCTGGCCCTGATGGTTTCAGCTGTGAATTGTATAAAACATTCAGGGAAGCTTTCGCTCCCCTCTTACTCAGTATGATCACTGATTCAACAGAAAATAAGATTTTGCCGAAATCATTGTATGAAGCCAATATTTGCCTTATGTTAAATAAAGGCAGAGAGGTAACAGATCCTGCAAAATATAGACTGATAGCATTGCTTCATTTCGACCAAAGTGCTTGCTAATATGTTGAACAAACATGTAACAACCATTATTCGTTCGGATCAGACAGGGTTTATCTCTGGCAGGTTCTATTTTTCTAATGTGTGTAGGCTGCTTAACAGTCTATATGCAAATCATGGGAAAGGCTCCTAGGCGGCTATTATATCGCAAGATGCTCAAAGGCGTTTGACCAAATAGAATGGTCATACATGTTCAAGCAATCAGTAGGTTTGGATTTGGCGACTCATTTATCGTCTGGGTCAAAATGCTCTATGTGTCACGAATCCCACCGAAGGTGGCTCCCCTGCCTGCTCGGGCGGCGCTCGGCGGTCGTCGTCACCGGCCTACTAGCCGCCGCTGATCCCTTTTTCCTTTTCGTTTGGTATGTCTTATTGTTTGCACCTGTTCCTCATTTGGGTCTTTTGATTTTGGTTATTTAAGCCTGGTTAGCCCGCCCAGGTTTGTGCGGGATTATTTAGCGTCAGGTTGTGGTTTGTATTTGGATGTGCTGGCGATCTAATACTGTTATATTTTATGCATGCTGTGCACCTGTTCTGGGCACGTTGCATTTTTCCACGCCGGTTGTGTTGGCGTCGATCGTGTTGTGTTTTATTAAATAAACACAAAGTTCCTTACCTCTGCTCTCTGCGCCTGACTCCTACCACCACTCCTAGCAACTACTGACACTATGCCTGTCCAAGAACCTCTATTTTGACCAACAGAGACAAATCAAGTCCCTTTGGGCTACCCACTCAGTCCTCCGCTCTTCGCTGTTGCCCTTGAACCCCTAGCGATACAAATAAGGGACCATCCTAATATCCAAGTCTTAAAGTAGGAAACATAGAAAGCCGCATTTCGTTATGCGCAGAGGGTGTGCTTCCATACCTCTCGGATCCAGTAGCATCTGTCTCTAACCTACTAGACTTAATCAATTCATTTTGCAAACTATCTTGCTATTCAATAAATTGGGAGAAAGCATCTCATGTGTATCTCAGATAATATTACAGCAAGTGAGCTAGAGAGGATACCATTTAAAGCGGTGCATGACCACTTAACTTACCTGGTACTAAAAATACCTAGAAATACAAAGCTCATCTGGAAGCTTAACTAAAGTGAGCATGTTTGCAAAGCAAAAAGCCCAAAATAGAGAGCTGGATAATATTTCCTCTTTCTATGACTGGGCACATTAATGCTATAAAATGTTTTTTCTCTTCCCAGGTTCCTTTAGCTTTGCCAGAATATTCAATTGTTTCTTACCTCTTAATTTTTTAAGACATTAGACTCGCCAATCTTGCCATTTGTCTGGGGTTACAAAAACCATCGTATTTGTAATGCTCACTTGGAAAAGCCCAAGGAAACTGGCCTACCCATCTTTAAGCATTAACTTACTGGGAACTGTGTTTTCCTGATAAGTTGGACACGGATGTCCCCCTGTGGCTAAATATCCAAGTCAAGTCTGTAACATTCCTCTCTTCCAGCCTTGCTTTTCTCTAAAGCAGAGTGCCCAAACAAACTGACAGGCAACAACTTTGTTTTGAGAAATTCTTGAAGAATTCTAAACCAGATTAAGCAGGTTTATAAGGTGCCTGATACCTCTTTAATAATTATGTTGTTCCATCTCGGTCTGATAAGGTGTTTGTTTGTTGAATGGAGGGAGAAGGGTCTGACCACAATTGAAGATTTATACATAGATAAACAATTAGTATCACCATAGTCCCTGTGCCTAAGAACACATAAGGTAACCGGTCTAAATGACTACCGACTCGTAGCACTCATGTCTGTAGCCATGAAGTGCTTTGAAAGGCTGGTCATGGCTCACATCAACACCATCATCCCAGAAACTCTAGACCCACTCCAATTTGCATACCGCACCAACAGATCCACAGATGATGCAATCTCTATTGCACTCCGCACTGCCCTTTGCCATCTAGACAAAAGGAACACCTATGTGAGAATGCTATTCATTGACTACAGCTTAGCGTTCAACACCATAGTGCCCTCAAAGCTCATCACTAAGCTAAGGACCCTGGGACTAAACACCTCCCTCTGCAACTGGATCCTGGACTTCCTGACGGGCCGCCCCCAGGTGGTAAGGGTAGGTCACAACATATCTGCCACGCTGATCCTTAACACCGGGGCCCCTCAGGGGTGCGTGCTCAGTTCCCTCCTGTACTCCCTGTTCACTCATGACTGCACGGCCAGGCACGACTCCAACACCATCATTAAGTTTGCCGATGACACAACAGTGGTAGGCTTGATCACCAACAACGATGAGACAGCCTATAGGGAGGAGGTCAGAGACCTGGCCGTGTGGTGCCAGGACAACAACCTCTCCTTCAACGTGATCAAGACAAAGGAGATGATTGTGGACTACAGGAAAAGGAGGACAGAGCACACCCCCATTCTCATCGACGGGGCTGTAGTGGAGCAGGTTGAGAGCTTCAAGCTCCTTGGTGTCCAATCACTAACAATCTAACATGGTCCAAGCACACCAAGACAGTCGTGAAGAGGGCATGACAAAACCTATTCCCCCTCAGGACACTGAAAAGATTTGGCATGGGTCCTCAGATCCTCAAAAGGTTCTACAGCTGCACCATCGAGAGCATCCTGACTGGTTGCATCACTGCCTGGTATGGCAACTGCTCGACCTCCGACCGCAAGGCACTACATAGAGTAGTGCAAACGGCTCAGTACATCACGGGGGCCAACCAGCCATCCAGGACCTCAATACCAGGCGGTGTCAGAGGAAGGCCCTAAAAATTGTCAAAGACTCCAACCACCCGTGTCAAAGAATGTTCTCTCTGCTACCGCACGGCAAGCGGTACCGGAGCGCCAAGTCTAGGTCCAAGAGGCTTTTAAACAGCTTCTACCTCCAAGCCATAAAACTCTTGAACATCTAGTCAAATGGCTACCCAGACTATTTGCAGGCCCCCCATCCCCTCTTTACACCACTGCTACTCTCTGTTGTCATCTATGCATAGTCACTTTAATAACTCTACCTACATGTACATACTACCTCAACTAACCGGTGCCCCGCACATTGACTCTGTATCGGTACCCCCCTGTATATAGTCTCGCTATTGTTATTTTACTGCTGCTCTTTAATTACTTGCTACTTTTATCTCTTATTCTTATCCATATTTTGTTTAAACTGCATTGTTGGCTAGGGGCTCATAAGTAAGCATTTCACTGTAAGGTTGTATTCGGCGCATGTGACTAATAAAATTTGATTTGAATTAAATAATACATTCAAACACTTCCATTCACTTTTTTTCCGTTATTTACAAGTCAGACACTATATCAAAGGGAAAATTCAAAATGTTGACACCCTCCCTGTACAACATTATTTTTATGATTTGCTACAACGCCCTCCCAACTCAAAACACCTCATCTCACAGTTAGTCTCCTTTTTTCCAACTATACAGAGGCTTTTACTAGTCATTTCAAGGAGACCTGGGGTAAGAGTTAAATATTGAGATCTCAGATGATTTATGGGGAGAAGCTCTTTCTAGAAGTCACTCCTGTTCCATCAATACCAGATATCAATTGATACAATACAAAGTCATGCATAGACTTCATTACTCCAAAACCAAATTGCATAGACTTTACCCCCAGGTCTCCCCACTGTGTGACAAATGTAAAGCCTCAGAGGGTTCATTTTAACTAATCTTTTTTGGCTCTGCCCCCTACTCAATATTTTTTGGAGAAACATCTTTGGTATTCAAAGGTAAATGAGAGGGCCATTGAACCTGACCCAGAACTTTCTCTCTTTGGCTGCTCAGAGTCTGTTCTAAGATCGTCCTATGAGGAACAACAGGCTCTGATGTTTGGAATGGTGGCTGCAAAAAAAATTATCCTCACAGAATGGAAGTCACCCAACCCCCCTTGATTCTGTAGATGGCTAGCAGAAATGACTAACAACATTAACCTGGAAAATATTCGTTTTTTCAGGACCAACTCCTCTTCTCAAGATCTGGGGTCTGTTTCTGGACCGTCTAGACAGAGACTGATTGTGAACACTTAATTGGAACACTTACTGTTGTTGTAAATGTCATTGTTGCTCTATTCTTGTCCCATGTCTTGCTTAAGCAATACTTCATTTCATATGTCTGGCAGCTGTTTTTTTATTTGTGTGTTTGTTTTGTACTAAACTGCTAAATAAAATTCTTTAAAATATAATATGCAAAAAAACAACACACAAAACACATTAAACATCTAAGATAGACTACTTCTCTTTCTATGTATCTCTGTACACAACTCTATATTAAACGCAGTTTGAATTCCTCTGGCTCTTTTCCTCAGATGAGGTGAGCTCCACTGCTCTCCCTAAATCACTCACCCAGATCAGTCGGAGCACCAGTCCTGATATCCACACTTATTCATCTCTACGACTCATCTATCTCTCCCTCCCATTCACTTATTGTCTTCCACCACTTATTAATGAATTAATAAATAAAGGACTTAATTATCTATACCCGCTCCATCCTCTCACTGTCTGCTTGCAGTAATGGACCTGATCTACTGGCGGGATGTGGGGAAGACAGGGCTGGTGGTCACAGGGCTGGTGATAGGCCTGGCTAGCCTGTTCCAGCTCAGTTTCGTTACCATGCTGTCCTACCTGTGTATCTCCATCATGTGTCTCACCTTCCCCCTACGCCTCTACTACAAACTCCTAGAGCTGATACAGAAGATCCCTGAAGGAGTGCACCCCTTTCAGTAAGCACAGTTTACAGCAGTTACGATGCTGTAGTTTAGAGAAACATGCTTCAACCTCAATATGTAATCATTGGAGCATGAAAAACCAACAGCCATCTGTGAATGGCTCTGTGCATCTGTTGGTAGAACATTCTTCTTGAAACTAGGTATTTGTTTGATGTTATGTTTGTGCGTGTGTCTGTGTGTGTGTGCGTGCGTGTGTGTGGTACCAGGTCTTATATAGGAGACGACAGCTCTCTGACAGATGAGGAGACTGTGTTGGTGGTGGAGGAGGTGGTGCTAATGATTGCCTTCGCCATCACAGAGATCAAACGCCTGCTCTTCATCGACAGCATCATGGACTCCATCAAGGTCAGGGGCCAGTACCAATGTCCCTCAGAAAACTAAGAGAAAATTCAGTGTATTACTGTACTATACCGTAATGAGGTCTCTTCACAGTCCCTAAGTCCAGAACAGACTATGGAAGGTGCACAGTACTACATAGAGCCATGACTACATGGAACTCTATTCCACATCAAGTAACTCATGCAAGCAGTAAAATTAGATGGAAAAAAACAGATAGAAATACACCTTATGGAACAGCAGAGACTGTGAAGCAACACAAACATAGGCACAGACACATGCATACACATAAACAATAACATACACACACCTACACATGGATTTTGTGTTGTAGATATGTGGTAGTCGTGTAGTGGCCTGAGGGAACACACTTAATGTGTTGTGAAATCTGTTGTGAATGTATTGTAATGTTTTAAAAATGGTATAACTGCCTTAATTTAGCTGGAACCCAGGAAGAGTAGCTGCTACCTTTTTCCATAAAAAATACAAATACAAATGTGTGTGGGGACTGGGGAGGAAGGTAGATGTCAAAGTCACATAATCACCAGCACTTGAATCAGACAACATAACTTGGTTCTCCTGAGCTCTTACATCAGTAACATTAAACAATACATCAACAAAACATAATCATTGCTTCATAAGCTCACATGCTATCGCTTCTGTTGCAAAACAATGACAATCTAAAAAGCTGTTGCTCTGTTTTCAGTTTGTGGTGCTGCTGTACGTGTTGACCTATATGGGCATCACGACCAATGGTCTGACCCTGGTGATAGTTGGTGAGACCCTACTGATCCACTCAATACCTGTCTATCTGACTGTCTTACACCACACTGTCCTACAGAACCATCCTCATACATCTGATAATTATGCCCTAATAAGTCCTGTTTCATTCATACTTGAAACTCCCCAAACTGCTCTGATCTGTAAATAATAACGTGAACATAGTGTGTTGATCTGATTTCCTTCTCTGTCTCTTTCGCAGGGGTCATCTGTGTTTTCTCTCTTCCTCTGTTCTACAAACGAATGCAGGTGAGGCAGTGAGCTCCTGTTGTTCATAGACTATTTGTTGTAGAGATTATTATAATGTAATCCACATAACAGCAGCAACCAAAGGACTGTGTCTAATCTACACGTGTTTGGATGACAGGGGCGAATGAAAAGGATTAGCAAAGCGGTCAGCGTCCTCCTGAGGAAAATCAAAAACATGTAAGTGCTGCACAAGCCTGTTCAAATGACTGATATGACTGTTCTCATTTTTTATATGGCTAATTTTATCACTAAACCCTACAGGGACATTTAATATCCTGTTCTAGAACACTCATGTCACAATAACCCAACAAACCTTTGCTAGCCACATTACAAATATCTCTTAATGTATGTCATTTTTGACGCCATTTAAAAAACACTGACTTCCCCATTTTGAAAGGATCCCTTTTGTCTTTGCAGGTTTAAGATGTTGTACAGTAAACTGAGACCCTCTCCTGTGACTACACCTGCCACAACCCTCACTCCCACCCCGGCCCCAAAACACAAACACAAGTCAAAGTGATGAGACAGAGAAAGGGGGATCTATGGAAAAAGAGGGGGTCACTCATACTTCTTATCTTATCATGCTACCTGGGATCAGAGGCTGGGCAACTCTGACGAGGGGAGTTGGGGTACGGGGGGGGGGCTACTGGTGCTTTTATATTTCCATTTTCTCATTGTGGTGTCTGTGAATGGAAGCAAGATTTCAAATCCAGTGTTTGGTCTTGGTACATATAGGCCTACTGAAGATGTTTACAGACAAATGCATCATTTTTCGTCACATATCTTTTTCTCGAGGCACTAGCTGACAGCCACAAAGTCATAAAATCTGATTTTAAACCTAACCTTAACCACACTGCTAACCCTAAACTTAAATTAAGACCAAAAAGTACATTTTAGTTTTCATGAATTTTTTAAAATAAATTATAGCCAATTACAACTTTACAGCTGGCCTATCTAAGAGGAAATCGCTCACTTATGCCTCCAGGTCAAGACAGAAGGGAATTTTTATTTAAATCTAAAAGACAACAAGCTTGCCTTGTCATGAGTCAAATATTTGTTTTTATACCACATAACACATGCCATCTTAGACAACACAGGGTGCATACTGGCTATCTAACCACATGCCCAAAACTGTCATTGACTTTGAGAGTACACTCAAAGTGTGAGAATGGGTACTTACTCAAAGTAAGTGTAAGAATGGGTGAATGGGTACTTACTCAAAAGTGGCAAACTTTTGGGGGGATTTTTGCTTACATTTTTGAATAAATGTTTCACAATTTCTAAATGGCTCCTATTAATTCATATTTTTTGGCATCCCTAGAATGTCACTGTCAAAGGATGAGGACAGACAGAAAGACGACAGACAGGCAGACACAGGCAGATAGACAGACAGACACACACACACCCACATTAGGCAATATAGTTTAATTATTCATTAAAAAAAAATATCTACAACAATTTATGATTAGGTAGCCTTAAATAATTATCAGAAATATTTTTTTGTTATTTTATTTCACCTTTATTTAACCAGGTAGGCCAGTTGAGAATAAGTTCTCATTTACAACTGCGACCTGGCCAAGATAAAGCAAAGCAGTGCGACACAAATAACAACACAGAGTTACACATGGAATAAACAAACGTACAGTCAATAACACAATAGAAAAGTCTATATACAGTGTGTGCAAATGAGGTAAGATTAGGGAGGTAAGGCAATAAATAGGCCGTAGTGACGAAGTAATTACAATTTAGCAATTAATATAACTGAAATATAACTGACTGAGCCACAAAACACATAATAGCTGAATACATGTTATCATCAAAAGTATTGCAACTGACAGGTTGAGTCAGAGTAAAATATAGATCAAACAGCTACAGGCAACAGAGGCTATGTCCAAGATTATTCACCAGTTATCTTGACACCTCGCTGAAAACGGTTGTCACTATTTAGCACAGCCACAAAGTCATAAACCCCGCCTATTTCTACAATGAATGTTTTGAAAATCAGATTTTAAATCTAACCTTAACCACATTGCTAACCTTATGCCAAACCGTAACCTTAAATTAATACCAAAAAGCTCATTTTGTTTTTATGAATTTTAACGATATAGAATTTAGACTTTGTGACTGTGGTAACTAGTTACAACCTCGGTAAACAAATCATTTTACGTAGCTAGAGCGTTTACATTTTCGTCATCACGTCCTGTCAACCCTATGCCTCTGTCTTGGATGGTAAAAGACATGAATCCTTCTGATTAAATGGGATTTATGCCAATTTGTGAAATATAGTCTTCATATTTGATAAGCAAATAGTTTGTAATTGAGATTGCGGCACTTGAAGAGCTTGAAGACATCAAAGGAAATGACAGAAACGTATGGTAAGCAAAGCAATATCTGGCTTCAATGTCTCCTAACCTTAATGTCCGTTCTTTCGTCTGGGACAAGAAACAAGATGAAGCTTGCAAGCTAGATAGCCGCCTATAGCAAGTTGTCAACCATTACTTACAACATCTAGTTTTCTAAATCTGTATCAGTCGTTGCCAGGAACCCTAACCACTGCTTCTGTTTAATTTGTGAGAAAATGACATTGCTCGTGGCTTTCAACAACACCCTGCTCTTGGCTTCCGCCTTGTGGTCAGTCTGTAGTGTGATGTAGTAAATGTATTATGGATTTTTTTTCTCCATTATTCTTTTCCAGATTTCCTTTTTAAATTCTTGGTGATTGGAAGTGCAGGATCAGGGAAATCCTGTCTTCTCCATCAATTTATAGAAAACAAGTGTAAGTCAAATTTTTATCATAGTGATTATGTTGAACTTCCAGAAAGAGGTCATGTCATAAAGATCACTGCCCCCACGGACATGGTACTGTAATGTTAAAGTAGGGTACTGTAATGGTATTCACTACCAAGTTTTTGGATAAGTTTACTCTACTTTTACATTAGGCTGTATCACACAACAAGAAAGATGACAGCAATGCTCCTCTACCAAATGTAACAGAGAGTGTAATTAACTATGGTGTCTGTACGGTACTGTGTTTTCTGTTCTGTACCATGTAGTCAAGCAGGACTCCAGCCACACCATTGGGGTGGAGTTTGGCTCCCGGGTGGTGATGGTTGCCGGTAAGACGGTCAAGCTGCAGATCTGGGACACAGCTGGACAGGAGCGATTCCGGTAGGTATCTCTACTGGGCTCCTGAGTGTGGCAGCAGTCTAAGGCACTGCATCTCAATGCTAGAGGCGTCACTACAGACCCTGGTTCGATTCCAGGCTGTATCACAAGCTGCCGTGATTGGGAGTCCCATATGGAGGCGCACAATTGGCCCAGCGTCATCCGGGTTAGGGTTTGGCCAGGGTAGGCCGTCATTGTAAATAATAATTTGATTTTAACTGACTTGCCTAGTTAAATACATTTTTTATAAAAAAAATGTAAAATATTGCACGTTAACAGGAAGCATGTTATCTGTGCATGACTGTCTAATGTTATCTCAGCAGGATGTTCATTTGGTCGGAGAGAGGTCGTTACTGGGATCATTTGAGAGACATTCAAATGACTGGGATTAGATCATCAGATAGATTGGATTAGATCATGAGATAGTATTTGTGGATGTTCTAAGAGCCTGCTCCCCCCCCCTGCTTTCAGGTCAGTGACTCGCAGTTATTACAGAGGGGCAGCAGGGGCTCTCCTGGTTTATGACATCACCAGGTAAGACCCTGATTTAGACCAATTCCAAGTCTTCCATTGCAGCCACGTCAGTGAATTTTAAACATAATTATACCTCTGTGTCTATCTGTCTGTGTAACCAAGTCGGGAAACGTACAATGCCCTGACCAACTGGTTGACAGACGCTCGAACGCTGGCCAGTCCAAACATCGTCATCATCCTGTGTGGCAACAAGAAAGACCTGGAGGCTGACAGAGAGGTCACCTTCCTCGAGGCGGCCCGCTTCGCCCAGGAGAACGGTAATGTAGCCTAATGACCCTGCAAAGTGATAATGTAGCCTGATGACTATATAAGTCTGGGACCAAAAGGCATCTGAACAGCTTCTACCCCCAAGCCATAAGACTGCTGAACATTTAATCAAATGGCCACCGGACTATTACATTGACCCTTTTTTGCACTGACTCTCTTACACTGAGTCTATGTACACTCACTGGACTCTATACACACACACACACACACACACACACACACACACACACACACACACACACACACACACACACACACACACACACACACACACACACACACACACACACACACACACCTACACACACACTACATAAACTCACACAAAACACACACACACGCATATTGACGCCACACACACTTTCACTCTCCACATACGCTGCTGCTAATCTGTTTATTATCTATCCTGATTGCCTAGTCACTTTTATCCCAACCTACATTACCTCAATTACCTCGTACCCCTGCACATTGACCCGGTACCAGGACTCCTTCTATATAGCCTCGTTATTGTTATTTATTGTGTTACTATTTTCAATTTTTATTAGCAAATTTTCTTCGTTTTCAAGTTTGCAATGTTGGGAAAGGGCTCGTAAGTAAGCACTTCACGATAAAGTCTACACCTGTTGTGTTTGGCGCATGTGACAAATATAATTTGATTTGATATGACCCTGCGTAGTGATTGAAAGACGGTTGATGTTTGTGACTATAAAGACGGGTGATGTTTGTGACTATAAAGATGGTTGATGTTTGTGACTATAAAGACGGGTGATGTTTGTGACTATAAAGACGGGTGATGTTTACGACCATAAAGACGGGTGATGTTTGCGTCTATAAAGACGGGTGATGTTTGTGACTATAAAGACGGGTGATGTTTGTGACTATAAAGACGGGTGATGTTTGCGGGTGATGTCTGCATCTATAAAGACGGGTGATGTCTGCATCTATAAAGACGGGTGATGTTTGTGACTATAAAGACGGGTGATGTTTGTGACTATAAAGATGGGTGATGTTTGTGACTATAAAGACGGGTGATGTTTGCGACTATAAAGATGGGTGATGTTTGCGACTATAAAGATGGGTGATGTTTGCGTCTATAAAGACGGGTGATGTTTGTGACTATAAAGACGGGTGATGTTTACGACCATAAAGACGGGTGATGTTTGTGACTATAAAGACGGGTGATGTTTGTGACTATAAAGACAGGTGATGTTTGTGACTATAAAGACGGGTGATGTTTGTGACTATAAAGATGGGTGATGTTTGTGACTATAAAGACGGGTGATGTTTACGACCATAAAGACGGGTGATGTTTGTGACTATAAAGACGGGTGATGTTTGTGACTATAAAGACGGGTGATGTTTGTGACTATAAAGACGGGTGATGTTTGCGACTATAAAGACGGGTGATGTTTGCGACTATAAAGATGGGTGATGTTTGTGACTATAAAGACGGGTGATGTTTGTGACTATATAGACGGGTGATGTTTGTGACTATAAAGACGGGTGATGTCTGCGTCTATAAAGACGGGTGATGTTTGTGACTATAAAGACGGGTGATGTCTGCGTCTATAAAGACGGGTGATGTTTGTGACTATAAAGAAGGGTGATGTTTGTGACTATAAAGATGGGTGATGTTTGTGTCTATAAAGACGGGTGATGTTTGCGTCTATAAAAACGGGTGATGTTTGTGACTATAAAGACGGGTGATGTTTGTGACTATAAAGACGGGTGATGTTTGTGACTATAAAGACGGGTGATGTTTGTGACTATAAAGACGGGTGATGTTTGCGTCTATAAAGACGGGTGATGTTTGTGACTATAAAGACGGGTGATGTTTGTGACTATAAAGACGGGTGATGTTTGTGACTATAAAGATGGGTGATGTTTGTGACTATAAAGACGGGTGATGTTTGTGACTATAAAGACGGGTGATGTTTGTGACTATAAAGACGGGTGATGTTTGTGACTATAAAGACGGGTGATGTTTGCGTCTATAAAGACGGGTGATGTTTGTGACTATAAAGACGGGTGATGTTTGCGACTATAAAGACGGGTGATGTTTGTGACTATAAAGACGGGTGATGTTTGTGACTATAAAGACGGGTGATGTTTGTGACTATAAAGATGGGTGATGTTTGTGACTATAAAGACGGGTGATGTTTGTGACTATAAAGACGGGTGATGTTTGTGACTATAAAGATGGGTGATGTTTGTGACTATAAAGACGGGTGATGTTTGTGACTATAAAGACGGGTGATGTTTGTGACTATAAAGACGGGTGATGTTTGTGACTATAAAGATGGGTGATGTTTGTGACTATAAAGACGGGTGATGTTTGTGACTATAAAGACGGGTGATGTTTGTGACTATAAAGACGGGTGATGTTTGCGACTATAAAGACGGGTGATGTTTGTGACTATAAAGACGGGTGATGTTTGTGACTATAAAGACGGGTGATGTTTGTGACTATAAAGACGGGTGATGTTTGTGACTATAAAGACGGGTGATGTTTGTGACTATAAAGACGGGTGATGTTTGTGACTATAAAGACGGGTGATGTTTGTGACTATAAAGACGGGTGATGTTTGTGACTATAAAGACGGGTGATGTTTGTGACTATAAAGACGGGTGATGTTTGTGACTATAAAGACGGGTGATGTTTGTGACTATAAAGACGGGTGATGTTTGTGACTATAAAGACGGGTGATGTTTGTGACTATAAAGACGGGTGATGTTTGTGACTATAAAGACGGGTGATGTTTGTGACTATAAAGACGGGTGATGTTTGTGACTATAAAGACGGGTGATGTTTGTGACTATAAAGACGGGTGATGTTTGTGACTATAGATAAAGGAGATTGGTCCGTGTATCCATGTTGTCTCTCTTTGTTGTTATAAAAACAGAAGTGATGTTCCTGGAGACGAGCGCCCTCACCGGAGAGAATGTGGAGGAGGCCTTTCTTAAATGTGGTCGCACCATCCTCAACAAGATAGAGTCAGGTAATAACACACACACTTACACTCACTTATTACTAATAGCTGCACGAGGAGCCATGTTGTGCACTAGAGAGTTGCATGCATTCACATGACCTAAAGTGACAACTGTGTGTGAACTGTACTGAACTGTAGAACTGTGAACTGTACTGTATATCTATGAATTTGTTTTCTCATGTGTTTAATATGTGGATGTGTCTCGTCTGTAGGAGAGTTAGACCCGGAGCGGATGGGCTCAGGGATCCAGTATGGTGACACAACGGTGAGGCAGCTTCGCCAGTCGCCACAGGCTGGCTCAGCACAGGGCAGAGATCAGTGCAACTGTTAAAGGCTAATGCTAACCTAGCTCTAAGACACACAGAACCCATGTCTCCAGGTAAGTAGTTCATTTCATTAAACCTGTACTGATAACAGTGTGGCTGTTTGCAATTACATGTGTATTACAAGTGTTGAGTGTTCCTTCAATTGATCATCTGCTGTGATTTCCTTGATTTATGATTTTTAGAGCACTTAAAGATAGGCTTAACTTGTAGCATAATTTTGCTTATAATGTTTTCGTAAACTTAGGTAAACAGTTACATCTCTCTCTAGGGCCTGATGTAAATCTTTCTTCTAACAGTCTCTGCACACTCAGGCCTTTGGAGGACTGCCCTGTGACTCTTGACCCCTGCCCTTGGACTACTTCTGGAGAGACCCTGTGTAAAAATTTGGGCTGGGTTAGCATCTTGATCAGGAACTGTGAGGTAGGCTGTATCTGGGTTGTCACGGAGCTACTCTCCTCCAGGCCTTTCTCTCTCTGACAACTGCTCCAGTCCGCGTCGCCAGGGAATACAAGTGACATCAGCAGAGAGGACTGATCAGTTACAGAGCCAGGCCAATGGACACACACAGGACATTTGTTTTCAATGTCTTTACTCAGAAGCAGCCACAGCAGCTCATAAACCTCTCACTGTTCAAACTCTGATGGGACTGACATGGTGTAAGGAGAACATCAGACTTTGATTTGTGTCCAATCTCTATAAAAGTTAAGCCTATTTATTGGTTGTGTTGAAAACTGTAAGATATTGTAAATATATCAAAAGGAAATATAACATTTGTGATATTTGTGTACAATGTTTTAAGAGATTGGAAAAAAGCAGGGGACTTGTGGTAATCACCGTGTACACATACTGTAATGTGTGAATGTGTGTGTGAAAATTGTTACAACGTTAAAGCTGGAATCCTTATCGGTGAATCGTCTTGTTTGCTCTATTACAACAACAAAGAAGTTACTTCAAACAATGAACACTGTTTTTTCCCTCAGACATCATTGCATGGCAGAGGAGGCTGGTGGGAGGAGCTGTAAGAGGATGGGCTCATTGTAATGGCTGGAATGGAGTCAATGGAACATAGTCAAGCATATTGTTTCCATATGTTTGATACTGTTCCATTTATTCCATTTCAGCCATTACAATGTCCTCTTATAGCTCCTCCCACCAGCCTCCTCTGTAATGCACGCATGATGGAACGGCAGGTTTTCTTTCATTTTACCACAATGCTGGATGCTCATGTCCTCTGTTTCAAAATCAAAACAATAACAAATACGCCTATAACATCACACCGTTTCACCTTTCGCAGATCTCAGCTTTAATATCTTTGACTGACTATCATAATCTTCAAGTTTGGGGCAAACAAATAATATGTATTTTAAATGTGTAAGGTGTTGTGCAATGATTATCAAAGGGTTAAGGCCATATCTAAATCCATTCTAACCAGAATGTCATTGATAGATTAAGTGATAATTGGTGTAATTTTACTTGATGTAAAGCACAAATGTGAAAATCTACATTTTTGCATATATCTGGACTATGATCTTACGTATGACCTGTCTATCTATAAAATGTATCACTATGTGTGCTAGATGTAACTGTTGAACTGAAGAACTGCCCCTCTTTGCAAAGCCTGTATGATCTTGAATTAATAAATTATTAAACCAAATGTTCATTAAACTTTCTATTGCTATTACTTTCTATGTCTATGAGTGTGGCTAAGAAACATAACACACAATCCTGTTCCTACACACGTCAACATAGGATGAGTCATATTCAGTGATTAAATTGAGCCGGAGTCCTTCACCTAGAGTCAAAGGGAGGAGCCAAAGAGAAAAGTAGGATATAAGTAGCGTAAACCAAGGTTAGGGTTGTGGTTGTGGCTAGGTGTAGGGTTGGATGTGGTATTCTACATTTCTTTAAGATGGTCATACTATGGATCATTTAGCTATTTGATTTTGAATTTAGGTATAAAAATAAATAATTTCATAAAATATTGAATTTGGCCTACAGCTATAGCCCAGAGAACAGGTTAAATAACACATTCATAAATGAAAAAAAAGACAGTAAAACATTTTATAATTAGAAACAAGGTTTTGAACTGTTTGTCGTTTATCTAGGATATAAGAAAGCTCAGGAAATATATAAATATATATATAATTTACACATACAGTGCCTTTGGAAAGGATTCAGACCCTTTTAATTTTTTCACATTTTGTTACGTTACAGCCTTATTTCTAAAAGATGAAATAATAAATTCCAAAAATTGTCAGCAATCTACACACAATCTACACACAATACCCCACGATGGCAAAGCAAAACATTAGAAATGAATTTTTTATTATATTACTTAGATTGACGCACCGGTGCGTCAATCGACTCTATGGGGTTACTATGAGGCTTTTAGCATGAAAAATCCTTTAAATATATATATATATATATATACAGTTGAAGTCAGAAGTTTACATACACTTAGGTTGGAGTCATTAAAACTTGTTTTCAATCACTCCACAAATTTCTTGTTAACAAACTATAGTTTTGGCAAGTCGGTTAGGACATCTACTTTGTGCATGACAGAAGTACTTTTTCCAACAATTGTTTACAGACAGATTATTTCACCTATAATTCACTGTATCACAATTCCAGTGGGTAAGAAGTATACATACACTAAGTTGACTGTGCCTTTAAACAGCTTGAAAAATGCCAGAAAATGATGTCATGGCTAATTGACATCATTTGAGTCAACTGGAGGTGTACCTGTGGATGTATTTCAAGGCCTACCTTCAAACTCAGTGCCTCTTTGCTTGACATCATGGGAAAATCAAAATATATCAGCCAAGACCTCAGAAGAAAATTGTAGACCTCCACAAGTCTGGTTCATCCTTGGGAGAAATTTCCAAACACCTGAAGGTACCACGTTCATCTGTACAAACAATAGTACACAAGTATCAACACCATGGGACCACGCGTTCTGTCTCCTAGAGATGAACGTACTTTGGTACGAAAAGTGCAAATCAATCCCAGAACAACAGCAAAGGACCTTGTGAAGATGCTGGAGGAAACAGGTACAAAAGTATCTATATCCACAGTAAAACGAGTCCTATATCGACATAACCTGAAAGGCTGCTCAGCAAGGAAGAAGCAACTGCTCCAAAACCACCATAAAACAGCCAGACTACGGTTTGCAACTGCACATGGGGGCAAAGATCGTACTTTTGGAGAAATGTCCTCTGGTCTGATGAAACAAAAAACTGTTTGGCCATAATGACCATCATTATGTTTAGAGGAAAAGGGGGGGGGGGGGGGGGGGGGGGGCTTGCATGACAAAGAACACCATCCCAACCGTGAAGCACGGGGGTGGCAGCATCATGTTGTGGGGGTGCTTTGCTGCAGGAGGGACTGGTGCACTTCACAAAATAGATGGCATCATGAGGCAGGAAAATTATGTGGATATATTGAAGAAACATCTCAAGTCAGGAAGTTAAAGCTTGATCGCAAATGGATCTTCCAAATGGCAAAATGGCTTAAGGACAACAAAGTCAAGGTATTGGAGTGGCCATCACAAAGCCCTGACCTCAATCCCAAAGAAAATTAGTGGGCAGAACTGAAAAAGCGGGTGCGATTAAGGAGGCCTACAAACCTGACTCAGTTACACCAGCTCTGTCAGGAGGAATGGGCCAAATTCACCCAACTTATTGTGGGAAGCTTGTGGAAGGCTACCCGAAACGTTTGACCCAAGTTGAACAATTTTAAGGCAATGCTACCAAATACTAATTGAGTGTATGTAAACTTCTGACCCACTGGGAATGTGATGAAAGCAATAAAAGCTTAAATAAATTCTCTCTACTATTATTCTGACATTTCACATTCTTAAAATAAAGTGGTGATCCTAGCTGACCAAAGACAGGGAATCTTTACTTGGATTAAACGTCAGGAATTGTGAAAAACAGAGTTTAAATGTATTTGGCTAAGGTGTATGTAAACTTCCGACTTCAACTGTATATATAGTGGCAAGAAAAAGTATGTGAACCCTTTGGAATTATCTGGATTTCTGCATAAATTGGTCGTAAAATTTGACCTGATCTTCATGTAAGTCACAACAACAGACAAACACAGTCTGCTTAAACGAATAACACACACATTTTGTATTTTTCTTGTTTATATTGAATACATAATTTAAACATTCACAGTGTAGGTTGGAAAAGTATGTGAACCGGTAGGCAAATGACTTCTCCAAAAGCTAATTGGAGTCAGGAGTCAGCTAACCTGGGGTAAAATCATTGAGACGAGATTAGAGATTTTGGTTAGAGCTGCCCTGCCCTATAAAAAACACTCACAAAATGTGAGTTTGCTATTCACAAGAAGCATTGCCTAATGTGAACTTGGCCTCAAACAAAAGAGATCTCAGAAGACCCAAGATTAAGAATTGTTGACTTGCATAAAGCTGGAAAGGGTTACAAAAGTATCCCTCAAATCCTTGATGTTCATCAATCCACGGTAAAACAAATTGTCTATAAATGGAGAAAGTTCAGCACTGTTGCTACTCTCCCTAGGAGTGGCCGTCCTGCAAAGAGGACTGCAAGAGCACAGCACAGAATGCTCAATGAGGTTAAGAAGAATCTTTAAGTGTCAGCTAAAGACTGGAACGTGCTAACATCTCTGTTGACGAGTCTACGATATGTAAAACACTAAACAAGAATGGTGTTCATGGGAGGGCACCACGGAAGAAGCCACTGCTGTCCAAAAAAAAGTTTGCAAAAGAGCATCTGGATGTTCAACAGCGCTACTGGCAAAATATTCTGTGGACAGATGAAACTAGAGTTGAGTTGTTTGGAGGAACACACAACACTATGTGTGGAGAAAAAAAGCGCAGCACACCAACATCAAAACCTCATCCCAACTGTAAAGTATGGTGGAGAGAGCATCATGGTTTGGAGCTGCTTTGCTGCCTCAGGGCCTGGACAGCTTGCTATCATCGATAGAAAAACTTGGGAATGAATTTATCAAAACATTTTGCAGGAGAATGTAAGGCTATCTGTCTGCCAATTAAAGCTCAACAGAAGTTAGGGGATACAACAGGACATTGACCCAAAACACAGAAGTAAATCAACAAAAGAATGGCTTCAATAGAAGAAAATACGCCTTCTGGAGTCGCCCAGTCAGAGTCCTGACCTGGGAGTGGTTTAAGTGAGGAAGGAAAATCAGCTGATATTGGAAGAGAGCTTTGGAACTCGCTTTCTTATTGGTCTATTAACTAATTTACCGCACGGTGATGTCACCATGGAAGACCAAAACTCCATCCCTCCAAAACAGCTCTTACACTAAAAGGGCATTACATAATTTTCACAATTTCACAGTATTATTCCAACCTCATAGTCTGGAAATATATATAAAACAACGTTTTTGACTGCACTAGGCCTTTCAGAATCATATGTCACACCTCTATCACCACAAGGAGGTGCTGTGGAACAACAAATGTTATTCTCCCATCAGTAAGCACGCAACAGGTAAACTAAGCTGTGTTCAGATGACATTTGGGTTTACATTTTTATGTTATTTTTAAGTTATTTGTATCTGATTGAAATGTTTTTTTAGAACACTGCCAGATCTAATTGGATGTAGAAATCATTGCAAAACAATCCAATGCATATTACAATGTATAAGTAGATAATACAGTCAGTAGTTACACCACACTAATGCGTTTGGCCTCATGCAGCGTCAAGCCAAACAATGAGCACCAGGCTGCTGTGTGTGACTGTGTCCCCCTGAGGGGCACAATGTGAGAGCCCAGTGCTGATATTATGACCTCTGACATCTATTGTTATAGCTGAACGGGCTCGGCATGTGACTAGACGACAGCTGGGGCCACAGATGGAAAGGGGACTCTTACTAAGACACGTGTCCCCTGTAAGGCCTTAAGTTGTCATCATCATCATCATCATCATCAT